>NC_140964.1:92807786-92960286 GCF_056783735.1 Eptatretus burgeri | reverse complement strand
GAGGGAAAAAGGAGTTGGCTTGTGCATTTTGGGAGATCCGTGATTCGTAGGCTGGACATTTTGAGAGGCATCGGACTCAGTAGGCTCGGACATTTTGTGGAGAGCCGTAATCAGAGTGGAGGGCCGAGGCACATTGTTTGGAGAGGCGAGAGCGGAGGGTGAGCGCACGCTGAGGATGACGACACGGCCATTGAATTTGTGTTGAGGTAATTTGGCTCGTGTGGCCTTTTGCTCTTGGTTGGGTGGGTGAGGACGATCGGAGCACATGAAGACGTTACACTGGGGCTCTCAGCCTTGGTGTGGAGTGCCGCTCGCGGATTGCTTGATGTGCAGATAGAAGCGCCACGATTCCAGTTCCACAAGGATCAGCTCTGGCCAAGCTGAGTGCAGAAATAGTTAAAAGGGAAGGTTTTTCTTTTCATTCTGTGTCCCCTTTATCTCTATTTGAATCTGTGTGAGAGGCGCTTTGACTGTAGGATATATTTACTTTATTATTATTATTATCTTTATTATATGATTATTATTGTTGCCAGGTCAGGCCAGATCAGATCTGCGACTTGCTGCAGGTATCATGTAAACCTGGACGAACCTGTTTCATGGGCGGGTTGTCGGCGACTAAACCGTCTCCCACGCCAAGTTTTCTGGTGAGGAGGGCGTTTGGATATAGACACCCAGCAGGATTAAAAACAAAACCTGTCAAATGGCGTAGGAGCTCCTTGTGAGCCAACGGCCATCTATATCTAGTGCCCAACTGTGTCTGTGGACTGTGTCCTCCTGCAATTGGGTTATTCTTATTAGGTGGTTGGTGGCAGGATTTGCATTCCGGCCACCGTAAAACCCTTCACTCCGCAAAACATTCTCTAAGCATAAAAAAATCTGAAAACCCACTCCGTGGGAGTACCTCCTTTGCAGATTCCCTTCGCAGGGCAGCTCACCGGATGACGGGATTGGGGCAAAGCCTTCGGGACCCCCAATCTTTGATGACAGGAGGGAAACCAAGGGGTAACATTTCCGGGTCAGATTGCGGGAGAGTGTGTCGGAGTGGTGCTGAGGTGTAGTCCAACAGACGGCGGTCTCCTTGGGTTAACCTGAGGCGGAGCCTTCGGGTGGGTGCCTGGAATGTCCGATCCCAAAGAGAGGATGATCACCTGTCTCTGTTATCATCTGAGCTCAAGCGTTTGGACATAGGTATTGCAGCACTCTCTGAGGTTTGGAGACCAGATTGCGGCGAGATCATGGTGGGTGGTTACACCTATTGGTCTGGTCACTCTGATGGTTACCATGCCCAGGGAGTTGCAGTAGCTGTGTGCAAAAAGCTGACTCCAATTATAATTGAAGTAACACCAGTCAACGAGCGCATTATGAGACAAAGGATTCGTCGCTCCTTGGGTGTCATTTCCCTGGTCTCTGTATATGCTCCGACTAAGGCAAGTGATCTCACCATGAAGGACGCATTCCATGCCACGCTTGAGTCTGTGGTTGATCAGTGCCCCAGGAGAGATACACTTCCAATCTTAGGGGGATTTCAATGCAGACTGGAACTGATAGGGATGGTTATGAGATGTGTGTTGCTCCCCATGGGTCTGGAACTGTGAACCTAAATAGCACTAAGTTCCTTGACTTTGCAAGAAGTCATGGACTTAGGGTGGCCATTTCATGGTTTCAGCACCCACAAGCTCATCGCTGGACTTGGTATTCCAACGCTGGCGGTGTGACAAAGGAGATAGACCATGTGCTCGTTGATGTTCGCTGGATGATCCAGAACTGCAGAGTCTACCGGAGTGCTTAGTTCCTCAATACTGACCACTGCCTTGTTGTAGCAACTCTTAAGTTGCACCTTAAATCCAGGAGAATGGTACCATCCCAGCCAAGGCTGGATGTTGGCAAGCTCAAGGATGAGAGGGTAGTTGAGGAGTTTGCTAACAAGCTGAGTGGATATTTGGGGGGGGGGGGGTCTGGGTGCTTTTGGGGATCCTGAAGAGTTGTGGAGTGCCTTCAAGACCACCGTCCTTGATGTTGCTGGTGGATGTCTTGGTACTGACCATAGGGTGAAGAAAAATTTTGTCTCTCAAGGGACACAGAATACCATTGATTAGAGTTGCAGGGCCAGGCTGAATGGCAGAGCTGAGCTGTTCAGGTAGCTGAGGAAATAAAACTGTACGTGCGCTAAGGGTGGACAAGTCGGCCTATGTGTGAGGAATCTGTGAGGGGGTAGAGCATCACCAGTGGTCAAGCGATTCTCATCCTGCTTACAGGGGAATTCACGCATTGCATTCATCCAAGCCCATCCCTTGGTGTACTGCAGTTAGAGCAGAGGGTGGTGAGCTCTTGACAGAGGAGTCCGAAGTGAAGGCCCGCTGAGCCGGTTATTTTGAGCAGTTGTACCAGGCTGATCCACCAGCTGTCGAGTTGGACATCAGGGGTGTTGCAATCCCTATTGCTGACCCTCCAATCAACTGTGGTCCACCTTCGTTTGTGGAAAACACAGGCTGTGGTGAACAGGTTGAAATGGGGGTGAAGCTCCAGGGATCTGTGGCATCAATTCTGAACTTCAGGGCTGGTGGAAATGCTGCACTCGTGTCGTTGCATGCAGTTCTGTGCTCTGCCTGGAACACAGGCATTATCCCAACTGACTGGAATAGGGGCCTCGTTATCCCTCTCTGGAAAGGGAAGGGTTATCACCAAGACTGCAACAACTACCGAGGGGTGGCGCTGCTCTCAGTGCCGGGCAAGGTCTTTGCTCGGATAATTCTTGATGGGGTTTGCCACCATCTGCTGAGCACCAGTGTCCAGAGGTCAACGATTGACCGTATCCTTGCTCTTCGGGTCCTCACCGAACGCAGATGAGAGTCTCACCAGGGGCTGCTTGCAGCCTAAGTTGATCTCTGTAAAACGTTTGATTCAGTGAATTGGGATGCCCTCTGGAGGATTCTTCGTCTTCATGAGGTGCCACCAAAACTGATCGATCTGATGTCGGAACTCTACTCTGGTACTGAGAGTGCCGTGAGATGTGGTGGTACCATCTCTGACTTATTTTCAGTTGTTACTGGAGTTCGTCAGGGGTGTGTTCTGGTCCCCACACTTTTCAGCACTTGCATGGACTGGATTCTGGGGAGGATGTTGGAGAGATCAATCTGTGGTGCATCACTTGGGAATGTCAACATTTCTGGCCTTGATTTCGCAGATTATGCAGTCATCTTTGCGGAGACTTTAGAAACCCTTTTGCAGGCCCTCGAGGTGCTGAATGAGGAGTCGAAGCCACTGGGATTTCGGGTTTCCTGGGTCAAAACTAAGATCCAGGCTTTCAATGACATATTGAATGCTGCTGTCCTGTCTGTGCCTGTTTGTGGTGAGGATGTTGAGGTCGTGGAGAGATTCACTTACCTTGGCAGTGATATTCACGTCTCTGCTGGATGTGAATCAGAAGTCAACAGACGTCTAGGTCGGGCCTGGGGAGTCGTGGATTCAATGGATCATGGGGTGTGGCGCTGCCGGTACCTGTGCGGTCGGAAGAAAGTCCAAGTCTTCAGGTCCTTGGTCCTTCCAGTCTTGCTCTATGGATGTGAGATTTGGACTCTAACCAGGGATCCGAGACGGAGACTTAATTCCTTTTGTACCAGTTCTCTTCGGAGAATCCTTGGTGATCGCTGGTCATACTTTGTGTCCAACAAGCGGTTGCTGAGACACGCAAATGAGATTTGTTACCTGCATAGTCCGTGAGCGTCAGCTGCGGCTGTATGGACATGTGGCTCGTTTTCCTGACGGTGATCCTGCTCACCAGATTCTCTCAACGGAGGAAGCCAATGGGCCGACCACGTGCCTCGTGGTTGATCGGTATCTCAAGGAGATGGGGATGGGCCAAGCATCTACCTGGGGGATGGCCAGACGGAGGCCCCTGGAGTACCGGCGGAGGGTGGACGCAGCGACGTGCTGCTCTGGCACATGCTCCCACACCTGACCTGGCCTCAATTAAAGGTCACATGAAAAATTGGAGGTCACATGGGAGAAAAGAGACAAGCACAAGAGAGAACATCAGATGTTACTCACTTGAGTTATGGTCTGAAAAATGATTCTCAAAGGGCACATGACCCTTGATTTCTGAATAGTGAAACCGAAAAATTGAATCAGTTTAACTTTTATTGCAGTCCATACTTGTGTCAAGTTGGGTTGAAACCCTTTCATTGGTTCTCAATTATTGTAGGAACAAAAACCAATAACGAAGAATGTACACACAGCTGGACGTCCCAAAAACATGCCTCCGGCTTTCGGCTATGCGGGCAAAAAAAAATAAAAATTGCACATCCCCACAGAATGCAGAGTTCAACATTTGGCATATCTATCTGGAAGTGAAAACTGCATCACCATGACTCATGGAAAGATCAACATTTCCTCCTCCTAATACTGTTGGCTTGTACGAACTCGCAGGAGAGCTCTGTGTAGTCACCTTTGATCTGGGTCTCTCGAGTTGGAATTTCAACCCACCTATAAATTGTCACCTTGATGCTTCGCATGCAGGACGATGCATGAATGTGAGCATCGTCCATCAGAAGAATATTAAGCAGGACGCGTCTGCCAGCACTGGGTGCATTGGTGGATGTTAAATATCTCAAGGCATCTTGCATGAACAGCAAGCGAGTTATTGCTGGCACCCAAAACAAATTAAAATTTTGTGCTACAGTGAAGTGTCAGACCTGGCCAGCCAGTTTGATAACCCGGCAAGGTGGGAAGAACCGGGGCAGTTATAGAAAAAGAACGTTGTGGGTTTGCAACATCGTGGTACTGCATTGCACAATTGTCATGCATCCAGAAAATACTTCAGGTGAATACACAACTAAGATGTTTTGAAAAGCAAGGAAATCTTTGAAAAAAATAATAATAAACACACACAATTCTTCACCAACATTGGCAAAATAATGCAACTCTTATTAGAAGCAACATTACTTCAGAAGACACTCATATGATAATGCAAAGTTTCACATCAATTCATTGGATAAAAAGTTACAATTTAAAAAGGATTAATCCTCGTGAAGATACAGTGCGAGCATGTGTATATGTTCACTCAATGGTGTTGACTATGATATCAAAATGAATAACAAACACTGAATCAATGGAAGCCATTGTCCCTCTCCAGAGAGCTCTCATCATAATCAGTCTATGGATCGGAGGATGATATCCTGTGGTGAACCCCAGTCTACACGTCCGTATTGATTGGTTTGCACATGGTGGTTTTAAATCAGGAAGGGATGTGGCAGTGAGTGCAGGGCAAATATTTCACTTTGGCAAAATGAGTCCAAGTTATTTTAAAAGGTTGCTACAGATGTGGTTTCACCAAGGAAGTTGAGAGGCTGTTCCAATCCTCGATCACTCTGAATTAAGAAACTGCTTTTGGGTAATCATCTGCATCTGGGCTTGAACATCTTCATGGGATGACTACTGGTAGAGTTGATAATTGCAGAAGTGGAAGAGTGGTGGCGGTTGATGCGGTCGAGTCCTTTTACGACCTGGAAAACCTATATCATGTCACTTCATCTGCATCTGTAACTTGGAGAGTACATATTCTGGGATTTCAGCCTCTTTTGGTGGAGATGACATATGGCAGGGACTAATTTGGTCACCCTTCTCTCTGCCTTCTCCAATTTGTTGTCGTCTGCTGCATATCTGGGACAACATGCCAAGTTGCCGAACTCCACAATTAGATGGGTCGGACCAGACTTGAACAGCTGTGGCAATGCAACTTCATCCAAGGTTGTGAAGGTATATTTTATGAGCCCAAGCATCATGTGGAGACATGATGATGGTATGTTAGATCCTTGTCAAGTGTGATGAGATGTTTATCATTTTATTTTAAATGATATTTTCAACCCCATTTCCATTCATTGGGTCTCGCTCTCTCTATCAAGTGCAGCCTGTGGCTGCTGGTTGCATCATTGGTTGGGACACAGCTATGCCGCTGATGCAGTGTCCCCCTTACCAGTACACTGGTGCTCATTTTGCTGACCTCGGAAGGATGACAGGCTGAGTCAACCTCTTGGTGTATTTTAATTCAGCGGCCAACAGGGCTTGAACTCAGGACCCTAGGATCCAAAGCCACCACCCTTGCCACTAAACCAACACCAAGCTTTATTCATTGGGTAAAAGTTGTTGAGAGCATCTTTCCCAAGATGAAGGGTTTTGCATTTATCTGGGTTGAAAGGAAGTGACCACTCCGCTACTTTGGCCAGGTCATCCTTAATGACCATAGTAGTGATGGTTGTTTGCCAGGCCGTAGATCTGTACTTTGTCATTGATCACGGTATGTAGATCATTGATAAACAACTGGAAAAGAGTATGTCCGAGCAGGATTCGACCTCGTTGAGTCGAATCACTCTGGACAGGTCTTCAGGAAGGGATCGCACGCACCACCATCTCTCTCACGTCATGCCCCATTGCATCGTCTTGTTAACTTGCGTGACCTCATGCTTCCATAAGAAGTAGAGTAGTGGATTAACATTTCAAAAAACAATGAGGCTATGTCCTACCTTGCAGGATTCGACTTCGTACTTTTGTCTAGTCCGATTTTGAGTTGTTTATACACAGCACTCTATCCAGGAAAGCTTTGAGGCCATTTCCGGAGAGAGTCTCCGATTCCTGGGGGCACACAATTTCTTCACAAGTCTTTGGTAGGGAACCAAATCAAAGGCCTTGCAGAAAGAAGAAAGAGGACATCAAGTGCCAAACGAGTGTGGAACTTTCTCCCAGAAGGTCAATCACTCTGGACAGGTCTTCAGGCGGGGATCGCACGCACCACCATCTCTCTCACGTCATGCCCCATTGCATCGTCTTGTTAACTTGCGTGACCTCATGCTTCCATAAGAAGTAGAGTAGTGGATTAAAATTTCAAAAAACAACGAGGCTATGTCTTATACGTGCAAAAGGATCCGAAAAGAAATACACCTCGAATTGTCCACCAACTCTGCCAAAGCACCGAAGAGAAACTCGTGCGTTGTGCTGAAAGGGGGGGGGGAAACAAAAATAAACAAAAATTAAATAGTCATTTGTCTTGTATGAGGTGTACATAATAAATAAATATAACAAGGTCGTTTCCCGCGAAAAAAAATAAAAAAAATAAAAACACCCGCCATTTTTTTTTTTTTTGTATCAACAGTTGACGTGAGGAAGTAAATTCACCCGAGGCATTTACGGTTCTGTAAAGTAAATTCACCCGAGGCATTTACGGTTGTGTAAACACAGCAAAGCGGTAAATTATTTAATTCCATTCAATATCACCGAATGAGGCGCGAAATGAAGACCGGGGCCTTGTAGTGATCACCACGTCGAAAGAGAAATAAACGAGCGTCGAGCAAAGCGGCCATACTCGTCAAAACGTCTTGGGATACACATTCGAACAGGAAACACGAACAACACTTACGAGTTTGTGTGGAGATAGTCGAATGTTAGCTCAGCCTTCCTCAAGGCACTGTAATCTCTGGAAGCCATTTAGCTGGAAGGTGACGAAATGAAAATGTGGAGGAGGGAGGGAGGGGGGAGGATAGATAAATAAACAAAAAACAAATCGTCATTAATTAAATAAAATATAAACCTGCCTCAAACCACACAGGAAAATTAAATAAATACGACAAAAACGGCGCGCCGTGAAGAGACGGAAATTCACCGCCACGAGGAGAGCGAACTCAACACGATCCGCCTGACGAGGCACCAAAAGCCGAGTCGGAACACTGTCTTTGCATTTAGTAAAGCGCGGCCTCCGCGCCTTCCCTAAAATACTTCAACAAAAGAAACCTTCCTCCAAACCACGTGAGACTTGGGCTGGAGAGAGAGAGAGAGAGAGAGAGAGAGAGAGAGAAAAGAAAAATCCAAGGGAACGTCACGTGACACTTGGGCGGGAGGACAGGAGGAGGAGGAAGAGGAGGAGGGGGAGGGGAAAAAAAATAAAAAGAATAATCCAAGGAACATCACGTGTTTCGAAGGACGACGACGATAGGACCAAAAAAGGTACAAATATTATTTTATCGAAACCGAAATGAAAAATGAAGTTTTTAACATATTTTCATTACGTTCCGTTTGATAGTTAAGTTTGGTTCGTTCGATCTGTGAAAACTTTGGAAATATCCCTTTTTATTCCTGGGTCGCTCCAACGTGCGTGAGGAGGTGCGACGATGGAGGAGAAGTATTTCAGCAAACGACAAAGCAATGATTAAAAGAGCTTTCGTTCAAAAAGAAATATTTATAATAAATAATTATATTATTATTTAAAAATCAACTGCGAAAAGGTGTTTCATTAAATATACGATGTACTTCAATATAACACCTCCCTCCCTCCCCCCTCTCCAACCGAAATGGTTCGGTCCGCAGTGGATTCCGTTGTTCCTGACGACGCTATTTTTTATTGCCGCCATTACGCGTGAGGTGAGTGAGGGTGCGGTTGATAATGACACCGCAACTGAGGAACTTTTACATCGTTTTCGCGATTAATTATGTAATTTTTTTTTCCGATATTCACTTCGTTGTCTCACCCCCTACTGGAAGGAAAAAAAAGATTATATCTTTAAGAAAAATAATTTTTTTTGAGTGATGTCGTCGTCCATTTTGTCGTTTGTGTGAAGAGTGCTTCTCGTTGATTCCACTGTGTGACAAATTTTTATTTATTTTTGTGTTCCTGGGTAGTAAGTGTTATTTCCTAATTGCTTATGCCTCAAAAGTATAGAAAATGGCTAATATTCCCCTCAAACTTTGCTTTTGTGACCAGGAGAGTGATTTTTTGAGACACCTACCAAAACTGCAAGAACTTTTAACAGAGCTATAGATAGACAAAAGCAAAATAAAGTAATATTTTTACATCGATGAAATTAACAATTTTAATTCACAAACATATCTGCATTTTTTATATATATAAATATATATATATATATATATATATATATATATATATATATATATATATATATATATATATATATATATATATGCCATCAAGAGGCTGCAAGCATCTGGCAGATGCATTTTGCTATGTCTGCGGCCAATTGATCAAGACAAGAGCGAAAAAGTACTCCGTGCAAGCATCTGCCAAGATGTGTGAGGCTGACGAGGCATATTTCGACATGCCTGTCGGGGATCAAGACAAACCCTGGGCACCTCATTTCACCTGCGAGCACTGCAACAAAACTCTGGAAGGTAAGATGGACAATATTATCGTTTATTACAATATCTTAAGTTTGTTGCTCGCTTGGATGGCGGAATTTTATATATTACGAGACGACCCGGGAACCCGCGGGTTCCCGTTGTGACAGCGCTTGATTAAAGAAAACATTTCAAACAAAGAAAAAAAAAAAGATAGCTCCAGCGAACTATACCGCTGAGGTTGTTTGCATTGATCAAATTCTCCCGAAGAGTATTTGACTGAATCGGGAATTGATTTTTTTTTCATAATTTTTTCATTGCCTGTTTTTAACCAAACTTGATACTGCACACCGCAGGAGAATGGTGAGTAAGGTGGCCCTAATTTTTTTTGCGCTATCATGTACCGTTTTGGCTGTATTTCGGGAACATACATACAGACATACATGATTAGAGTTTAATAATATATAGATTTTATATTATCTTACCCCGTGTCCCACAATGTAGGGTGGGGAGATCAGAAGAGGCTCGAAAAAAAAAGACAGTTAAAAGGGGGGCCACACTTGCTCCACATATGCTCACAGGGGTCTCGCTCCAACACACATGCAAGGATACACTACAGCACGGGTTCCCAACCGGGGGAAAATTTCCCCCAGGGGGGAAATTTGGGTGTTTCAGGGGGAAATTCTAGTCTGGAATTAAAATTCTGGAAATTATCAGAAAATAATTTCCAGTAATAGCCTTCTGTTCTTCTCTTCTCAGGAGTACCTGTTTCCTGAACTTTACCCACTTTCATTCTTATGTTTTATTTTCTTTCTTCTTTTTTAGTTTGTTCTTTTCTATTACATGTCTTAATATGATCTCTCTTGTTCTTTTCAGGTCCGCAAGTGATCATGTCGAAAAAACGGATATATTCAGAAGCATATCTAGACTTCGGTTTTACGTTCGTTGTGAATAACGGGGAACATCTGCCACAATGTGTCATCTGCACAAAGACCTTGGGGAATGGTAGCATGAAGCCATTCCAGATGAAGCAACACCTTCAAGGATGCCATCCCGAACTACAGAACAAGGATCGTGAATACTTCAAGCTGAAACAAAATTATCTGAAGAAGATGAGACTGGACTCAACTGGAGCGTTTCGTCAGCAAACGGACGCTATTGTGAAAGCGTCATACGAAGTCTCGTACAAGATTGCGAGGGAGAAGAAACCACACACAATTGGTGAAACATTGGTGAAGCCCTGTATGCTGCAGTGCGTGAAGTTGGTCCTTGGTGAGGCTGCCCACAACAAGATGACCCAGATTTCACTTTCAAACAACACCATTCGGTCACGGATCAATGATATGGCTGAGAGCATCAAGAACCAAGTTGTTCAGAAGGTTCGAGGGTCACAGTTTTTTTCGATTCGACTCGACGAATCGACAGATGTTGCGAATCTGTCCCAGCTGTTGGTCTTTGTTCGTTATACCACCGAAAAAGGAATTGCAGAAGAATTCCTCTTCTGCAAACCTCTCCAGACCACGACCAAAGCTCAGGATGTGATGGACCTTATCAATGACTTTTTCGAAGACAGCAACATCAGCTGGGAGTCTCTGGTTGGGGTGTGCACGGATGGTGCCCCAGCCATGCTCGGCTCTCGATCGGGGTTCGTCACGCTCGTCAAGCAAAAGAATCCGGCAGTGGAATCGACACACTGTCTGATCCACAAAGAGGCGCTTGCTTCGAGAACTCTCCCCAAGAACTTCAAGCAGCATCTCGAGACTGTCATCAAAGTCGTCAACTTTATCAAGGGTTCCGCTCTGAACACTCGGCTGTTCCGTCGGCTCTGTGAAGGCATGGAAGCCGACCACGAATCGTTGCTGTTTCATACTCAGGTGAGGTGGCTCTCAAAGGGAAACATGTTGCAGCGAGTCCTGGAATTGTTTGATGAGGTGGTAGCCTTCCTTCGGGCCCAAGAGAATGTTGTGCTTCTGGAGGCGTTGAAGGGTGAGTTTTTCCGTGTGCGGCTGTCCTACTTGTCCGATATTTTCAGTGCATTGAACGAGCTCAACAGGAAACTGCAGGGCAAAGGGACCAACATTCTTTTTCAGTCGGACAAGATCAGAGCTTTCGTGGCTAAACTGGAACTGTGGAAGAAAAGAGCGGGGAGTGGAAGTTTTTCCTCATTCCTCGCTCTGAACGAATGTATGGAGGATGGTCTGCCTGATCCAATAGCCGAGGATATCAAACAACACCTCGAAGGCTTGGAGGAAGAATTCAAGTATTACTTCCCAGGGATCACAAACGAGAGCAACGAGAACAAGCTTATCAGAGACCCATTTCAGAGGAACGTTGATGATGTGCCAGAAGCGTGGCAGGAAGAGTTCCTGGACTTGAAAAACGACTCTACAGCGAAGGATGCCTTCCAGAATATGGAACTGGAAGAGTTTTGGACCCAAGTCCGAGGAACCTACCCGCTTCTTGCGACCAATGCTCTGCGGATATTGGTCCAGTTTTCTTCCACCTACCTGTGTGAGACAGGATTTTCGGCATTGGTACACCTCAAAACAAAGGCACGCAACAAGTTGGAGGTGGAGGCGGATCTTCGCTGTGCGCTCTCCATAACTCCCCTAGACATTGAAGGACTCGTGAACGGCAAACAATGCCAGAAGTCACACTAAAATGCTGTGTTCTTATTCAATACAATTTAATGTTAGCTGTGTTAGTGCATTTGAAAAATAAATTAGTAAATAGTCTCGGTGTGTTTTAACTGTTCTTTCTCTCATACACATGAAGGGGGAAATCTGGATGGTTGAATTGGGTGCACGGGGAAATGACAGAAAAAAGGTTGGGAACCACTGCACTACAGGGTCGCTTCATGCAGCATGTGTGCTGGAGCATCCTGATGATTGTCACAATAAAACCGGAGCTATTAACTCCTCATACACTCACCCTGACAAACCCCTCCACTTGACTCTGTCATTCACAATCTCTCTAACATTTTCCACATGCACACCACGCTTTCTCACACACTCATTAACCATATCACACCACCTTCTTCTTGGCCTACCAATCCTTCTTCCAACGCACTCACTCTCGTATATCCTCTTAACAATTCTTCCACTCTCCATTCTTTCCACATGCCAAAACCATCTCAACATATATTTTTTCATTATTACAATTTTATTTTGTTCTTTTACAGGATGGTACAGAGGGGAAAAGAGAGCCATGAAGTTCGCCCTCCCAAGAATTCGGCGTGAACCCACTGACCACTCGAGCAACTGCTACTTCTGCATGGTGGACCCTTCCAAACGTCGGACTGGCAAGAATGCACCTGCTATCACGTATCCGGACTTTCCTTCACCCATCGCCCCGGTGCCACACTGCCCTGAGCTCCCCGTACCCACTCCTCCGGAGAGAGAGCAAACGTCTTCAGGAGAGAGCAGCAAGTCAGAGCGAGGAAGATGTTGTAGATCCAGATTGCAATTTCACAGGTGGAGCTGAGGAGAGAAACCCATACTACCCCAACCAAAAGACCTCAACGACTTGATCAGAGTTCTTGGTCTCACCAAGTCCAATGCCGAGCTTCTGACGTCTAAGCTCAAGCAGTGGATCTTGTTGGATGAAAGTGTGTAAGTCGCAGATCAGAGGAATCTCCACCAAGCTTTTTCCAGCTTCTTCACCAGGAATCGCCTGTAACTTAGACGAGTGGCGCCTTTTCATTGACAGCTCATCCAGGAGCCTCAAAGCCGTGCTGCTCCATAACTGGCACAAGTACCCCTCTCTTCCCCTGACTCACTCGGTCGGTACACTTCAAGGAGGATTACAACTGCGTCAAGACATTGCTGAACGCCTTGAAGTATGATGAGTACGGCTGGGAGGTCATCAGAGACTTCAAAATGGTGGCATTCATGATGGGTCTCCAAGGCGGTTGGATCAACTTTCCCTGCTATCTTTGCCTTTGAGACAGCAGGGACACCAAGGCACACTACCACAGGCTGGACTGGCCACAGCAGACCGAGTTCTCTGTGTGGAGGAGCAACGTCAAATGGGAGCCACTGGTGGACCCCTGGAAGGTGCTGATGCCACCACTGCACATCAAGTTGGGCCTTATGAAATAATTTGTCACAGCTCCAGATAAGGAATCGGTAGCCTTCCAGTACATTCAAGACTTCTTCCCGAAGCTGTCTGAGGCAAAGGTCAAAGCCAGTGTCTTCATCAGACCACAGATAAAGAAGATCATGGAGTGCAAGGAATTTCCCAAGAAACTCACTAGGGTGGAGCAAGCGGCTTGGAACAGCTTTGGCGCAGTCGTTCGGAGCTTCCTGGGCAATCACAAGGCTGAAAGCTATGTGGAGCTGGTTGAGACTGGTGAAGAATTACGGCACCATGGGCTGCAGGATGTCCCTCAGTCCATATACTTGACACGCATCTATCTATAATTCCAGCTCTGTGTGTGTGTGTGTGTGTGTGTGTGTGTGTGTGTGTGTGTGTGTGTGTGTGTGTGTGTGTGTGTGTGTGTGTGTGTGTGTGTGTGTGTGTGTGTGTGTGTGTGTGTGTGTGTGTGTGTGTGTGTGTGTGTGTGTGTCTCTGTCTCTGTCTCTGTCTCTGTCTCTGTCTCTTTCTCTGTCTCTGTCTCTGTCTCTGTCTCTGTCTCTGTCTCTGTCTCTGTCTCTGTCTCTGTCTCTGTCTCTGTCTCTGTCTCTGTCTCTGTCTCTGTCTCTGTCTCTGTCTCTGTCTCTGTCTCTGTCTCTGTCTCTGTCTCTGTCTCTGTCTCTGTCTCTGTCTCTGTCTCTGTCTGTGTCCGCTGTTTCTCGACAACCACTGTTCCGATCTAATTGAAACTTGCCAGGTATATTGCTGGGGCCCTGTGGATGTGCCCTTTCGAGGTTTGATATTAATCGGACAAGTGCTTCCCAAGTTATGGCCATTTATTTACCAACCAATGAAAGGACACATTGCGTAGGCGTGGCTGCGTAGGCCGGAGCGAGGCCGGCTGACGATGACGTCACGTGCCGTGCCGGTTACAATGGGGATCGGTGCCTTAGTTACCGTGGCATAGGAGTGGCAATGGTCAATGGCAGCGAATGTCATGGCAAGCAAAGACAGGGAGGTAAACTTGATTTTAATTTGGATTATAATTAACTCTGTATGTGTAAGTATCACAGCACACAGTTACTTCAATGCAAGCGATAATTCGTGGAATGCATGTGAACATTCCGTACGGCACGCACCACTTCCGGATAGTGATTACTTAATGTATTCTAATAATTTCTCGATTTCTTTTGCGCATTTATAGATAAGCACAATGCCCCAACCCAGTCATCGTTTACGAGAGCGAAGGAACCTGTGTGGTTGTTTGAAAGCTTTTGTTTGTTTGTTTTTGGGGGGTTGCACGTATGGGCACACAAGAGCGAAGGAACTGCCTGTGTGGTTGTTTCTGACTCCCGGTTTGAAATTTTTTTTTATTTTTATTTTTTGCACGTACGGCCACGTACTAGTCTTGGTAAATTAAAGGATAACATGGGAGCAAACTCGGAGGAGCAAGGCAAGCGCTTCCACCAGGATATGCTGGACTTTGAACGCCGCTACCAAGGGCAGTATAACCATAACATGATGGGAGACTACATTTGGGGGCTGATTCGTGAAAATGATTTTGTGCATAATCGTAAATCTCGAAAAACTACTCGCTTCGAAATCTTTTGTGGTCATTTTTGTTTAAATTTAGTAAAAATACATGTTAATTTTGATTCATATGTTGTTGTTTTCTGACTTTATGCGAACGAAAAGACACACATTCGCCGTTTTCTCATTGAAAATAGGTGAATTTCAAAAAAACACTCCTGGTCACAAATCCGTGTTTGAGGGGAATAATAGCCATTTTCAATACTTGAGGCATAAGCAATTAGGAAATAACACTTACTACCCAGGAACAAAAATTGTGTTACATAGTGTTAATGAAGTTGTAATGGTTCTGTGGTATCCAAGAGGGTTCAAGCAATGAGTAGAAAAAATTAAAATAATATCTATGCTTGACCATCTTGATGTTGATACTTGAAATGTTATTTTTTATTTTTTTATTTTTTTTTGATGCTGTATAGTAGATTTCTGCAGATTAAGTTGCTCAGACAAAGGAATTTGAGGGGGTATAAATCAATCACTTGATATTGTGGTTTGTTGGGTCGCCGAAATAGGTGACCTTTATTGTCAGTAATTCTGTCTGTTTGTTTGGATGTTTGTTCGTTTGTCATCAGCATAATTGGTAGTAAACGTGGGCGGATTTTGACCAAACTCGGGTGGTCGGTACATCTTGTGACCCAGTGCTTTGGAAATTGTGATGGTTGCTAGGGGCGCTTTGGTTCCCTAGCAACAACCGAAAAACCTTCAAAATCGGTACCGTTCACGCGAAATTAATTCCGAAAGCCATTATCCCACACAGGGTTATGAAATTTGGCAGGAATGATCTACAGGTGATGCTCTATCAAATATATTCCGGTTTTTGTGATACATGGAATACTTTACCCGCAGCGCCCCCGACAATTAGGGTATGCGCGAAAATTGAAGGCCTCACTAGCGACCAGGTGAATGCATCGATACAAATGAAACTTTGCAGGTTCATGGTACTCAATGAGTACTACAACTTTGCCTCAGGACATATTGACCGATTTTGCTTACGTCAGGGGTCAAAGGTCACTTAGTGCAAAAATCGATAATATGCTAGAGCTGGAGGTGCCTTCGCGCCAAATGCTACCCCTCCTAGGGTTATGGTCGGATGGTCATGAAAATTCACACTAATCGTCTGGAATACATTGTGCACAAACTATCGAGCCGGATTTTCGATTTAGATCTTTATTCACCCACAGCACCCCCTCAAACTTTGGGGATTTCCGATTTCAAACCGCATTTTCGGTACTTTTCATTCAAATGGATACTGAGTCGTTATCAGTCGATGGAACTGGATGAGATTTGATATGCATAATCTTAAGGTGATTCCCTATCCGCTATATGACATCCATTTTGCTCTATATCTTATAGTTTCCATGCTCGGCGACCCATTGCCGCTTACCGGCTTGTTGTATATATGTACTTCCAAGTTTCTGGAAATGATTTACATTCTTAATTTATATTTGCATCTTTAAAGAACTCTTCTTCTTCTTTCGGCTGCTCCTGTTAGGGGTCGCCACAGCGGATCATCCGTTATGATCCGCATAATGATTTGGCACAGGTTTTACGCCAGATGCCCTTCTTGACGCAACCCTGGTCGCCTCTTACGACACAGGGATATGGTACACCTATTCTAACCAGGGAATACACCGGGCCCAGTACACTGGTACTCACTTCGCCCTCCTCGGAAGGATGACAGGCTGAGTCAACCTCCTGGTGTGTATTAATTCAAGCGGCCAACGGGGCTTGAACTCAAGACCTTTTGGATCCCAAGCCGCTACCCTAACCACTACGCCAACACCAGGCTTCACATCTTAAAAGAAGTGATCACTTGAAATTTTGATTTATTGGGAAAAACAAAGACCATTGGGATAAATACTGATGATTATTGTTTATTGCTTCGAATGCAGCTGGTGGCTGCTGGTTGTATCATTGTTGGGAGCACGGCTGTACTGCTGATGCAGTGCATTGCCCTTTGTTTCCACTAAGCTGGAACTCATTTTGCCGACGTCAGAAGGATGACAGGCTGAGTCAACCCACCTGGCATTATATAACGGGACAAAGGGGCTCAAACTCAAGACCCTAACATCTTAAGTCTGCCACCTTAACCGTTAAGCCAACACCACGCTAATACTGATGACAAAAGGAATATCGTGATTGAGAGGAATGGGATACGTTCAATCGAGGATGTGTTATTGATAAACAACGGGCAGTGAAAGTAATCTATGAAACAATTGCAAAAGTTCAAGCAACGCTTTCCTCTTTATCAAAGACCAGCACAGTACCTGCCCCATGGGCGATCTTTTTTCCAAGAATGCAACACGTTCTTCTGACGGATACCTTTATTTTAGAGGTGTATAGGCAACTATGCCTGGTGTTGGCTTAATGGCTAGAGTACCCAGAGACACCTTAAATTTATTCATTTCATCTGTATAACACAGTATTACTTGGCGATTTGAACTAATATTTTACTATTTATTTGCAGAAACGAGTTCTTGGGTCTTGTATGACAATTAACTTTGTCTCGAACCCAGGGAGCACACAAACTTTCCAATTTTCAAAGAGGACGAATTGTTGGCCAATTGGCATGTGAAGTCAGCCAGCGTCAGATAGCTCAGAACCTTGGCATTCTACTTTCTCTGGTCAATCGGGTGATTGTGCAATTCACCAGCGAAGGCAAGAAATCCACAGCTTCCCGTTCTGGTCGATCTGGGCCCTCAGAAAGGTGTCTTCAAGCGGTCCATTGAGAAAACGCCCCGTTGCAAGGCAGCAGATGTTGCAGAGGAGGTCCAGTTTAGCTATGCGTGCGGTACCTTCATCAACGGGTGTACTTTGGGTGAGCTCAGATTCTGATTCTGCAACCGGTCCAGACGGCATCAGCCCACGTGTCCTCAAAGCCTGCTCTTCTGCTCTTACTCACCCTCTCTCTGTTCTATTCACCCTCTCATTTGCTCAAGGCCATCTGCCATCTGCTTGGAAATCAGCAAACATCACTGCCCTGCACAAAAAAGGTGCAAAAACAGATCCCTGCAACGACAGACCAATCAGCCTTCTCCCAATCATCAGCAAGGTTATGGAATCCATCATCGCTTCAGACATCAAATCCTTCCTCTTCTCCAATGGCTTGATTTCTGATCATCAATTTGGTTTCAGACCAGGTCACTCTACCATGGATATGCTGCTTCTGCTCTCCAAACAATGGATGGAAGCCCTCAATGCCAGACAGGAAATCCAAGCCATATCCCTGGATATATCACGTGCTTTTGACAGCCTGGCACCCTGCCCTGCTCACCAAACTCTCTTCCTCTGGTAATCAAGGCCATCTCCACTCATGGCTTGCAGACTTCCTCTCCTGTCACAGTCAACGTGTGGCCCTAAATGGAGTTCTTTCATCCCCCCCCCCCCTTCCTGTCTCGGGTGGAGTTCCTCAAGGTAGCGTTCTGGGCCCTGTTCTTTTTTCTGGTTTTGATCAATGATCTCTCCGACTCTCTGGAAAATCCTCTATATCTCTTTGCTGATGACTCCACCCTCTGCCGTACCATCGGTCATCCCTCAGACCGGCAAGCAGCAGCTTCTTCGCTCACTGCTGATCTGGATAAAATCACAAACTGGTCCAACACGTGGAACATGTCTTTCAATCCGGACAAATCTCACACTGTCACTATGTCTCTTCGAAAGGACCATTTAGAAAACCCCCCCATCCACTTTCTCAACAATCCTCTGGAAGAAGTCCTTTCTTTCAAGCTTCTGGGTCTCACTATCTGCCATGACCTTTCCTGGGAAAGCCACATTTCAAACCTCGCTTCCAAAGCCAATCGCCGACTGGGAATCCTCCGTCGTGCAAGGTCCTTCCTCAGCCCACCTGAGCTCCTGACCACTTACAAAGCTTTTGTCCGCAGCCTGATCGAGTACTGCTCTCCCCTCTGGGCTGGTGCTCCTGCCTCCCACCTTTCTCGGCTTCACGCGGTAGAAACCAAGGCATTTCGAATCATTGGCATCTCCCGCAATGAGGCTGAGTCTTTGGGCGTCTGACTCAATCGCCGCAGGTTGGTCGGTGGTCTTTCTGTCTTCCACCGTCTTCGCTCCAGCCTCGCCCCCCCCTGCTCTCTCTGCGATTTGTCCCCACATTTCCGCAGGGTGCTCTAGGTCCACCAACAACCCCCTTCTGGTAAAACTACCAAAATCACGAATCACTGCTCACATTCACTCTTTCATTCCTCTTTTTTTCCCACCTTTGGAATAAACTCCCTCACTCTATTCACTCCCATTCTTCCCTCCAGGCCTTCAAAACAGCTGTTCACCACCACCTCTTATCATCGCCCATCCAAATCCTTGATCTTTTCTACCCCCGATAATCCACCCAAGCCCACCTCCTTCAAATTCCCTGCTTTCCTTCCTGAAAGTCCCTGTAATGTCCATCTTCTATTCCTCATGTTCCCCGTCCCATCCCTCTCCCTTCCACAGATCTCCTAATGTCTCTGTTCCCCACTATTTTGTCCTTCCCACTCCCTCCCCTCCTGTCTCATGCCCCCCTTGATGTGCGTTGTGTGTTAGCTCTCATACGAGCCTCGACAATGTATACAAAAAAAAAAGCAGCGAGGAGAAAACCTCTTCTTATACCAGCCAACATTCAATAGAGAAAGAAGCGGGCTGACGAGATGGCTAACAGACCCTTGGAGTTTTGGCAAAATATTTTTTTTCAGATGAGTTTAAATTTGCTCAAATTGCTGACAGTGGATGCGTACGGGTCTGGAGCCTTCCAAGTCAAGAGTTTTCTTTGAACCGATTGCAGCCAACTGTCAAACACTGTGGTTTTTTAGTGATGGTGTGGGGAGCAATCTGGAGCGCTGGTCGGTCAGAGCTTGTGGAGTGTGTTGGCAACATCGACTCTTCGATATACATTTCTATCCTCGAGGATGGACTTCTCCCTGTCTTCTCCACTGGTTAGATGGTCAGAAACAACACTGTTCGTGGAAGGTGGAGCTCCATGCCACACTCCAAAAAAAGACCAAAGAATGGCAGGACAGAAATGGGATCAAGCTAATTCCATGGCCAAGTCGGTCTCCTGGCATGAATCCCATTGAACAGCTCTGGGCCATATTCGATGGAGCTGTGCGGAAAAATTCCAGGAAACCAACATCACGGGCAGAATTGCTCAACATTTTGCATGAAGCCTGGGCAGAAATCCCACAAGAGAAAATTTCAGAACTCGTTAGTTCTATGCCTGAAAGATTAAAAGCGTTGAAATCTGCAAATGGCAAGTCTACAACATACTCATGTATGTATTACAATGGATCAAATGTTCAATAAATAAATTATTTTAAAATCACGCTGTCCATTTACTTATGTCATGTCTCTGTAGTGGTCTTGGGATCCTCGGATCCTGAGTTCAAATACTGCTTGGCTGTTGAATTAATTCCAGGTAGGGTTGATTCAGCCTGTCATCCTCCTGAGGTCAGCAAAATGCGTACCAGTGTGCTTGTATCCTGTCGCAGCGGCGAACCGTTCAGGATTGTGCCCAATAGCCCAGGAGACTGCTGAGACAGCACCAATGCTCTGCACAGAGTATGGTCCCACTGGCTGGATAGGCAAAAAAGCAACCTGTGGTATGTGCATGAAGCAAAAGCATACCTTCTGCTTGTACTTCAAAACAGCTCACTCCATGTGAAAGTGTGGGGACAAGAAAACTGCACTGTAAATGGTGGAGACTTGTAATACCTTCCTCCACCTGGCGGTGGCGCTACGCAATACGTATTTACATGGAGAATTTTCATCCCCCGACCCCAAGACCACCAACAAAGATAAAAACACACCCTATCCATTAATTGGGGTCATGTTGATCCTTTGTAGCAACTGTGGATTTAATCAGCCCATAACTGTCGGAGGAATAGCGTGACAAACAAACACACACAAAGCATCAGTCCTTCAATTATAGTTTGCATTTGGAATTTCAGACAACTCTAATGAACAACTGAGATGAAACTGTTCAATTATTTTGTCAAATCATTTATTATTAGCTTATCTGGAATTTCAATTCCAGATAAGTTAGTCATCGTGCACCGTCCGTGTGTCTCCGATTTAGACTTCTCTGGTCAAACCGCCATCCCGATCCGGCTGAAATTTGGCAGCAACGTTCTGCTACTGACTGGGAACAGGGATTGCAAAGCTCATTCCGGTCACGTGAATATAAGTAGGTCAAAATGCCCGACAGTAAATTTCTTCAAAAATCTCCAGACCCACCAGTCAGAATGTTACTACATTTGGGTTACAACCTTAGGAAATTGTCCTGATGTTAAATTGCAGACATCATGCAGATCACGTGACCGAAAGTATGTCAAAATGGCCGACTGAATCAATTTTTTGGAAAATCGTGTAAATTCCTTCCAAAATCTTCTCCAGATCCACCAGTCAGAACGCCACCAAATTTGAGTTTGTTTTTTCTTTGTATTTTTTTCTTATAGACCATTTTGAGGCTCCTGTAAGAGCTAACACACAGAACATATAGCAAGGCAGGAGAAAAGATGGGTGGGGTAGGGAAGCACAAAACAATTGGGAACAGAGACAGGAGGAGATCTGTGGGAGGGATGGGATGGGGTACATGGGGTAAATAATATGGTACTGCAGGGACTTTCAGGAAGGAAAACAGGGAATTTGAAGGAGGTGGATTAACGGGGGTAGAAAAGATCAAGATTTTGGAGAGAGGAAGATATGAGATGGTGGGGAACAACTGTTTTGAAGACCTGGAGGGAGGAGTGGGATTGAAGAGAGCATGGGAGTTTGTTCCAGAGGTGGGGAAAAAAGAGGAATGAAAGAGTGAAGGTGAGCAGTGATTCTTGATTTTGACAGTTACACCAGAAGGGGTTGTTGGCAGACCTTGAATGCTCTGGAACTATAAGGGGGGTGGGGGTGCAGAGCAGGGAGGAAAGGCTGGAGAAGACAGAAACACCACTGACCTGCCTGCGGTGAGAAAGTGAGACACAAAGACTCAGCCTCATTGTGGAAGATACCAATGATCCTAAAAACCTTGGTTTCCACAGCATGAAGCCGATCAAGGTGTGAGGCAGGAGCACCACGCCACAGGAGAGAGCAGTACTCCATCAGGCTATGGATCAAAGTTTAGTAAGTGGTTAGAAGCTCAGGTGTGCCAAGGAAAGCTCAGGTGTGCATGATGTAAGATGCCCAGTCGGCATCTGGCTTTGGAGACCAGCTTAGAGATGTGGCTTTCCCAGGAAAGATTGTGGCAGATAGGCCCAAAAGCTTGAATGAAAGGACTTCTTCAAGGAGATTGTTGAGAAAATAGATTGGGGGGTGGGGGAGGGGTTGTTCCAGACTTGCATTGCAACATTAGGCCAGGTTATTGATGTTAAATTGCGGAGGCCATACCGATCACCTGACCGAAAGTGTCAAAATGGCACACTTCTTAAATTTTGTGGAGAAATCTATGTCATTTCCTTCAAACATCTTCACACACCATTCAGAATCTGCTCCCAAATTTGGATTACAACATTACGTCAGGGCCCAGATAAGCTACAGGTCCAGTCATCCTATTTTTATATGGCACAGAAAATATGGAAATTGAGAAAGGGAATGAAATGCAAACAGACAGAGCTTCCACCATGGATGTCTGAGAAGGATTCGAAAGATTTTTCTGGCCAAATAGGATAAGAAATGAGGGCTGGAGAAAGGGACATTGTGGAAAGAACGAAGATGGCGATGAGTAGGACATGCAATGAGAAAGTAAGAGTGACATTTTGCTAAAGAAGCCATGTTTTTGACACGAGAAGGGGCGACCATGAAATACATGGAGGAAAATTACTGAAAATGAACTTCCATGAGAAAGGGGAATTGCACAACTTAAGTGCAGAGAGGATTGCTCAAGACTGAACTAGATGGAGGAACCTCATTGTGACCTGATGTGCTGAGAAGCACAACAGGTCCTAAGTAAAGTAAATAATCCAATGGATTGTTCACTTTTAAGCGGTGTGGCCTCTTCAATATTCATCCGTGTGTCCATCCTTAAGTTTGTCAAAAAAATTTAAGCAATGCAGACGCTGAATTGACATTAGGGGGAGCTCGAGCTGTCTCGCATCATAAGAAGAAAATGCCAAACTGCACCAAAAAATAATTTCAAATGCATATGGCACTAATATAGAGATGTCAAGAAAAAAATATATCGGCATATCTTATCACTTAAAGCATTTGGAAGGCAGTGGTTCAGACACTTACAAGTGAGTAACTTCACGGAGCAACCAAAACTATGGAAATTAAATTTTCAGAAGTGAAATTTTTCCTTTGTCTTCAATATCTGGCAATTGTGTCATGATCCTTAATGTGATACTTATGAATGAGATGGCTGTGGTAGACATTTTCCAAGTTTGCCCAATAGCTAACAACCCAATGCGTTATATGAGGAATCTGTTTATTGCATAATACTGTTCGAAAGTGACTATTGTTGCTGACCCGGGGTCGGGGGCGATTAGACCATGATTGGGGGGGGGGAGCTACCTTGGGTTCCCACCAGACTCTCCGGAATCACAGGCCGACGCACACAGATAACTCCGAGATGCGGCGGGTCGCAAATCGACAGTGAACGCCAATAACTCGACCACGTGACTTAGGGTCCTCCGTTTTAATGGATACCGGTTACCTAATGGTCACGTGATCTAATTACCGGGGGACACGCCCTCGGTACGCTTTGTTCAAACCGGATCAGATGCAGCCAAGCGTAACTGCCCAAGGATGTACCGGCTAGAAAACATTGTTGGGGAATAATGCTCCGGCTAAGCTAAGATACGGACAATGCTGGACCAATGAAGGAAAAGATTGAAACAAGCTGGGAATATTTCTACACACGCATTCATTTACAATCAGAAGAGAAAGGCATATGGCACGGTAAATGGGTTTATTTTTATGTACAGCAAAGAATAGCAAGGAATTTGTGGGGTGTGACAAAAGGCAAGCAATTTATAAAGGTTGACACAGAGCAAACTTATCTTGTTAGAACTTCTATCATCTTAACTTATGCTACAACAGGCACCATCACATACAAACACACACAAACCCGAGGAAGATTAGATAGCCAGAAAGAAAGAGCAGATGAGGACTAACAGGCTCGCAATACCTGGTGCGGTCGGCCGGCCAATGCAACCCAGTACGCTTTTGGGAAGTTAAGAGGGAGAAATACTTGTGTCTAAGGTGTGGGGGGTGTGGTGTGCAATATGGGGGGGGGGTGGTGTTGTGCCAGAGGAAACCGAATCTGTCATGGATGCTCTTTTGATGGAGGGGTGGAAAGAGACAGAGGAGAGAAGATGCATGAGGTTAAAGATTCCTTGCCTAGTCGTGCATAGATCTGTGAGTGTAGCATGTACCTCCGTGATCCCACCTCAAGAGTCCACGTGTTATCTCCTGCTTAATCACTTTGCCGGGGCTCGTGGAAACCTGTGCTCCACACTGGTCCCAGAAGAATGTCTGTTCCAGACCAACCCTGAGTGTAGATGCAGCAGCAGCCAGACAACGAGGAGCCGTGAAGAGAGGGCGGAGCAGAGAGGTGAAGGAGGGGGTGAGGTAAACAGGGGAAGACGCCTTTTATAAGCCCCGGGCGAAGGGTGGGGTGATGACCCGAAGCGACGCAGTAACCCAAATCGCGCTTCCTTTGGTGACCCGAATCACCACGGCAGTCATAGCCCTGTCCTGCCAGGCTCCTGGGGCCGGAAGTGGTCTCATGCACACATCCAGCATGACATGGCCCAGAGCCCTGCACGAACTGCCCCCCCCCCCCGCCTGCGACCCCCCGTCCCTCATTGCGTGTTCTGGTGACTGGACGAGGGTCGTGTCGGTCCCTCGTGCCCATTTGGGGCATCCCCTGTGAGATGTGGTTGATGCTGTTAACGTGCTTGGCTTGTCCCCACATCACTCAGTCCGAGTGGCCTGGGGCGTGCAGCATGCCTGTTGTTCGCCTTTCGGCTGCTCCCGTTAGGGGTCGCCACAGTGGATCATCCGTTATCCGCATACTGATTTGGCAAAGGTTTTACGCCGGATGCCCTTCCTGACGCAACCCTGGTCACCTCTTAGGACACAGGGATAAGGATTGGGTTTCGCCATGATTACGGGCTGCCCTACACCCTCTCAGAGCGTGGCCCAGTGCAGAGCTCCCGTCGCGTGCAGCATGCCTCTGGTGGCGAATTGTATCGATGTGGAGGTGCAAGGAGGCGTGGCATGATTTTTTCCGTGTGCGAGAGATGTTGGTGGTCAAGGTGGTGAGCAAGGTGAGACGCCGGTGTAAATTGGCACGCAGATTTGAATGGAAGGGCATGCCATGCGTGCGCCAGGCAGCGTCTTTGTTCGTGTTGTGATTCTTTCACAGGTGGCTGCTTGGGTGCTGTTCATAATCGTGTGTGTGTTTGCTTGCTTCATTTGATTTGATTTGTACCATGGATAAAAGGAAAGGGTTGAAATGGAAATCAGGATAGAAGATAGAGATATAGTTATTAGACCAAGCGATTAGACCCTCACAACGCACTTCATCCCGTTAATGCACCTGACATGAGGGGAAGATCTGACTGCACGAAGACTAAGGAAATAACTGCCTGGGGATTACTGTATGTCGGGTGCCATTGCCTTGGAGGCATGCGGTTTTGCAGAACCGCAACAATATAATCTATGTCATGTGTTGCTTATCCATATATTTGTTGCAAATACATCTTTAGTGATGTCTCATGCCCTACATACTCATTGGTTGCCATAAAACGATGTGACATTCATGAGAATTGATGTTAATTAAATAAATTCCCACCACCAGGCTGAACGGTTTACGTTTTGAATCCCACTGATTGGCCGGAACTGATCCAGACCTAAACCCAAATCTAATCGTCTTGTGGAATAATTTAGTTCTTCAGGTTCAGTTTGAATCATTTATTCATGTGCATGGGAGAGATACACAGAATGCAGTCAATGAACCTCTCTGGGTTGCAGTCCAACCCTGAGCATAATTTATACAAATTTCAAGCAGGGGATGTGGTCACCTTGTGTGCCAACAAGGGAGTTTAGAAATACTTTTAACATTTAAGAAACTCATGAGGAATGCATATGTGGTAAAATCTGTGGTCAAGCCTTTTGTGTAAACAACAGATGTTCCCAAAACAAACAAAGTGATAAAGCAAACAGGTTTTGTTGTATCAAACCTCAATTGGCTTTAACAATCTGGCAAGCACTGCCCTTGAGCAAGAGTGTTTTCTGGGAAACTAAGGTCCTTTCCAAAGTACCCATCCCAATCTCTTATCCAAAGAAAAAAGGTGTTGACAACCTTCACAAGGTCAGTTCAACTAAAGCTAAACATGTGGACACAGGCTAGTATTTATTACTTGCAAAATGGAAGCTTTTTCCAATTACGTTTGTCAGTCGATTTTGTTATTCTGTCTGTTTGGCTGCTGTCTGTCTATCGCCTACAGGTCACAATTTAAAACCGATCTTCACGAAACTTCACAAAGACGTAGAGGTAGTCTCAACTGAGAAGCCTCTTGATTTTGAGGTCATAGTTCATCTTTTAAGTCAAATTTCTGACCATCAGGTTTTTTTTCATCTGATTTACTTTAAATTTGAACAGGATTTGCATATTGCGTCACGGAATTGGGAAACCATCTATTTTTAAGGTCAAAGGTCAACTCAAGGTCACACTTCTAAAATCCATTTTTTATCTGAAAAATCAATTTTCATCCTATTGAACATTTAACAGCAATTGCACAGTGCATTACTGAATTGGGAAACCAGTTATTTTTGAGATCAAAAGGTCAACTGAAGTTCAAACTTCTAAACTCAGCATATTTCATCTGAAAAATAATCAATTTTTATCTGATTGACCTGAGCTTTGATTAAAATTGTTAATCTTAGTCTTGAGGAAATGGACAATTTGATGTATCCATAGCAACCTTTGGCAACATTTCCGAAGTGAAAGTCCGCTGGGCCGGTTACTTTGAACGGCTGTACCAGGCTGAGCCACCAGCTGTCGAGTTGGATGTCAAGGGTGTTACAATCCCTATTGCTGATCCTCCAATCAACTGTGGTCCACCGTAATTTGTGGAAACACAGACTGCGGTGAATCAGTTGAAATGGGGTAAAGCTCTTGGAATCTGTGGCATCCATGCTGAACTTCTCAAAGCTGGTGGAAATGCTGTATTCGTGTCATTGCATGCAGTTCTGTGCTCTGCCTGGAACACAGGCATCATTCCAACTGACTGGAAGAGGGGCCTTGTTGTCCCTTTCTGGAAAGGGAAGGGTGATTGCCAAGATAGCAACAACTACTGAGGGGTGATGCTGCTCTCACTGCCGGGCAAGGTCTTTGCTTGGATCATCCTTGAGAGGATTCGTCGCAATCTGCTTGACCATCAGCATCCAAAGCAGTCAGGCTTTACACCAAAGAGGTCAACGATTGACCGTATCCTTGCTCTTCGGGTCCTCACCGAACGCAGATGAGAATTTTGGCAGGAGCTGCTTGCAACCTATGTTGCAGTGAAGTAAAGTGGAAGATTCTGTGCGAAAGAAATTAGAACTAGTTGCTGGACCAAGCACTGCGGAGAAAACACAAAATGTGATGAAAACTGCATGCCAGAGGTGATCAAAAGCCTGAAAGAAAAATACGATGTTTCGAGCCCTTCAGAGCAAATACGTATACTGACAATATTTGCTAGGAATATGAGCATCAGAGGGATGATGAGTGAATTCAGTTGCTCCCAAAGAATGGCTGTGCAAGCCAAAAAATTAGAGAAAGAAAATGGTATGCTATCGTCTCCATGTCCCAAACAGGGTAAAATATTGCCTGACGAAGTGAAATCTGCCTTAAACGAATTTTTCCGAAGTGATGAAGTCAGCCGAATAATGCTGGGAACAAAGGACTGTGGTGGTCAGGAATGAACATGGAAAAGACAAAATTCAAAAGCTCCTGGTACTAAACAATCTCGAGGAACTGTTTCAGAAATTCAAAGAGGAGAACCCTGGCTTGAAAGTTGGATTCGCGAAGTTCGCCATGCTCCGTCCCTCGGAGTGTGTCCTGGCCGGTTCAGGTGGTACACAGTGTATGTGTATGTACGATACATCAAAATGTGAAACTCATGATGTTTGGTTCCAAAATTCCACAGATAGCCGAACTTCATAGCTATCATCATGTGATAGCACGCATAGATTGTAACCCAGCACAACCGGCATGTTATTTCAGAACCTGTGAAAGTTGCCCATCAATTGAAGAGTTCAAAAGCGAGATACTGAGTGCTTACGAACTCGAGGACATTGATTAAATTCAATTTAAACGGTGGACATCCACCGACAGATCTGAACTGAGCTCCATGGTCCTGCCTTTGGAAGAATTCATTAATCAATTTTGTGAACGCGCGGTGAAATTAGTGAGACACGACTTCATTTCCAAGGCCCAATCTCAGTTTCTGAAAAATAAGAAAGACGAAATCGGTGAAGGAGAATTTGTCATTATTGGAGACTTCTCAGAGAACTATTCATTTGTCGTACAGGATGCGGCCCAAGGATTCCATTGGAACTGCTCTCAAGCGACAATTCACCCCTGGGTTTACTATTTCAAATCGGACGATGGAAAATTAAACCACGATTTGTTCACGATTATATCAGAATGCAATACTCACGACGTTGTCTCAGTCCACCTCTTCCAAAGAATGATCATTGAACACTTGAAATCTAGCTTTGAAAATGTAAAGAAACGTTACTATTTCTCAGACGGTTGCGCTGGCCAATATAAGAATTGCAAAGCCTTCATAAACCTATGTCATCACAAATCAGAGTATGGTATTGATGCAGAATGGCATTTTTTTGCCACAAGTCATGGTAAGGGCCCTTCAGATGGCGTGGGAGGTATAGTCAAACGAGAAGCAACACGTGAGAGCCTGCGTAGACCTTACGACAGTCAAATTATTTCTCCAAAAGATATTTTCGCCTTTGCTGAAAATGGTTTGAATTAAATGAAGTTCGGTAACGGGATCCACGAAGCGTATGATGAGGAAGACTGAAATCTGGAAGAAAGGTTAAAAACGGCCAAAACCATAGCTGGAACTCAAAAACTTCATGCTTTCATCCCTATTTCTGAAACTGCTCTTCATGTACGTGAATTCAGCCTTCGCGAGGAACACCGTATCGAGTCAGCTATTTCAAAATCTACACCAACTTTTAACGGGAAACTCTCAGGTTATGTCACTGTGCACAATGATGGAAAATGGTGGCTTGCCTGCATCATGGAAGCCTTTCAGGACACTCATGAAGTTAAAGTGAATTTTCTTATTCCAAATGGGCCCGCAAATAGCTTCTTTTTTCCTGACATTGAAGATCACTGCATTTTAGATATTTCTGATATACTTCTTTCCTTAGAACCAAAAACTGCTACAGGTAGAACCTACACAATCAGTAAAAAAGAAACACAGCTGTCAAATAAAACATTGGTTGGCAAAAAATCTTGACTATAATATGCTAGGAAAAACTCTAACTCATACTAGTATCGCTTCCAGTTCCTGCATGTGCATGTGGAAAATTTATGTACAATATACTGATATAGTGTATTGGAAATCTTGTGTTCAAATATTATGCTATGTATTGTGGCGTATTGTGTGTCCAGCACCCGAGTCCCCAAACAATAAAACCATCATCACACTTGAACCCATTGAGATCCAATTTTCATTTATGCTGAGGTGTTGGAGTATATGAAGGGGTATTCTCATACGAAAAAAATCGGGACCATCGGTTTGGCTGGGGAGCGGGGGCCCAAGGTCAAAGGGCGCCCCAAACTATAACTTTTGAATTACTGTTTCGGAGTGATTTTACTTTACGCGATTCAAAAGATCTCGCTTTTACGAGCATTTTGATACCAAGATCAGCCAAATCGGACTACAACAACCTGTGATATGGCCTCTGGAAGACTGTGGGGGCAGCCGGGGGCGCCCAAATTTGGGGGGCCCCTAAAATGGGCCCACAGGTCTTAAAGTTGGTATTTTGAGTTTTTTCACCCAAGTGAATAAATAACCAACATATGGGGAGAAAATGAGGTATTAGTGTCGGGAGGGTATGTACACTTGACACGGAATGCCCCCTGGGGGATGGCCAGATGGAGGTCCCTGGAGTATCGGCAGAAAGTGGACGCAGCGACGCGCTGCTCCCGCGCATGCTCCTTTACCTGACCTGACCTTTTGAGGGGGCAGTGGATTTTGCAAGTATCGTGCTTTGCACGACATCTTTTTCTTGTTTACTTCTTAGTGCAGCATTTATTAATTTAATGTGTTACTATTTACAAAGATGAATAAGTTGGATTTATACTTCTACATAATTGTCACTGACCTAACTCATCCACAAAGCTTTGTCATAATCTGTCCACAACTTTTTGAAATATCATGCTATGTAAAAATATGCCAAAATTGAATTAATTCTTCCTTGTCACACACCCAACGTGTCCACCACGTTTCTTCTGAATCCGTCTATAACTTTTTTAGATATCCTGCACAGACAACCAGACCGGTGAAAATATAACCTCAGACTATCTTTGGTGGTGGGGGTACATATCAGAAGTGAAGATGTGTTGGCCTACAACAAAGAAGCTATAATCCCCATTGTATCCCACTGCCTGTCTGCAAGCTGTAATTAGGGATGATAAATTGCCACATTAACTATGTTGGTATCTCACATCATTGCTCTGTCATCTATACTAACAGAAAAAGGTTCATATGCACCATAAAAAATTTCACAAAATGATACTGACATGTACCCCAGCAATATAATGGTCAGCCAACATGTTCCCCAGTTTACCCAGGAATATCCGGAATTTGCACGTGCATACTGTGCACTGCATGCACACATTGCTATACATGTGTACTGAGTCATATGACAGTGCTACACATGGTACTGAGGAAATTGCAACAGGTACAATTTGGTGAATCATCCCACCTGTAAAAAAACATTTTTATTGACGTCTAAACGTAGTCAGTGTGATGCCACGCCTTTCCAAAAATTAACGTCTACGTACTATTGGCATGCTTGAGACAGGAATGCCAAAAAAGTAGCTTGGTGTTTTGGTGTTCATTGGAACATCATAGTCACTCAGGAAACGTTATAAACTGGAAACATCAGAGACTGTCCATGTTCTGGGTGACCACGTGTGACGTCACGTCGGCAGGACAATCATATCCGGTTGGTGCACATTAGGAATCGGTTCCAGACAAAGTTTACCAGCTTGCAGCATCCCTGGCTTGTGACCAGTCGGTGCTAGAACTGTCAGGAATTGGTTACGAGAGCATAACATCTGACCACAACGACCACCAGTACATCCGATGTTACCAAGTCATCGACATTTGCGCCTAGCTTAGTGTAGATGACTTCTGAGGTTCAGAAGACAAGATTGGGCTGCTATCCTCTTTACAAATGAGTCGAGGTTCCATCTTGACAGTAGTGATGGCTGTTGTCGCGTTTGTGCAACATTCATCGTTCAGTGTTGGATGTGTGATGGTATGGAGAGGCGTCACTGCACATCACAGAACCCAGCTGGAGGTCATTCATGGTAATTTGGATGGCATTTTGTACCTTGATGAAGTTCTCCATCCTCACTTTCCTGCAGGTTCATGGACGTCACATCACACTTCAGCAGGATAACACACGCCCTCACGTCGCACGAGTGGTCACCAACTTAATCGCACAACAGAACATTCCCACACTTCCCTGGCCAGATGTTTTTCCTGATCTTTCTCCCAAAGAACATGTGTGGGATTAAGGGGAACGGCGATTGCGCCATCTTCAAAACCAGCTGGCGATGTTGGCCCAACTGCTGCAGGCCTTGGTACAGATCTGGAATGATATCCCTGAAGTCTTCTTCAACCATCTTGTGTCCTCAATGAGGCATTGCAACTGTGTGACAACACAAATGGTGGTCACACCAGATACTGATACTGAGCTGTGAAGTGACTTTTGAATGCACCCGGTCTTCAAGCCTCTGGAGACATGTATTGCACACGTGTTGATATTCTCATGTCTATTTCTTGTTTATCAAACACTAAATATTGACAAGTAGCGGTACATTCAAAGTACACCGCCCTCATGCCAAATAAATAAATCCTCCAGCGCTTGACATTAAGGCGCCCCTGCAATGCCGCCGTGCAGCACGTGGAGACGGAATTGGGAGAGAGCGGTGTACTTCTGAGGTGAATGTGTACAAATGTACTTTTGCGGTAAATATGTACAACATATATCATGTTAACATTGAAATAAACATGAGAATAAAATAAATACGGTATCAAATGAACAAAAACAAGAGTTTTCCTTTTAAGTTTATTCCAAAAGAACGTGGCGATTTTTACAAAACAGCGAGGTGGGCGAGGGTGAGAACATTACATATTCATCCTGCAATCTGCCATCAATGGAAACACAAGACTTAGCTCGTGATGATGACGCTGGTGGGGGAGGTGGGGGGAAAGTTAGAGTGGAGGTTTGAAGGATATAGATGTAGAACTTGCGATGGCTGTTCGATCATTGGGGGCACGACAAAGTCAACTGCTGCATTGCCACATAGAAAGGTAGGATGATCCTTCGCCACTTTGACCCAGAGCAGATCATTCCTGTTTGGACAGGGAGGTATGAGGTGGTATCCTCTTCCAAAATATTCCCAATCTCTTCGGCGTTAAAAACCTGCTCCAGCGTAAATCCCTTCACCTCGATTAATTGCATGAGCTCCGGTGGGTAGTTTTTCGCAGCATCATGGTCTGCCTTGGTTGAACTGGAGTGCAGTGTGGATCTTGCAATGATTTTGCAGCATGGATCTGCACTTTGGCACCTGGTGCCTTATGGAAACATTCGTAAATCTGCAATGATTTTTCCCATATCATTGGTCCACTCAAAAGCATTTTTTTCTGTTTGATCATTGATCCCATCCTTTCAATATCAGGATCACGGGACTGGAATGAGACTTTTGTGCTTTGCTGGCAGGAACACTTGCACAGATATTTAACTCGCGTTTACTGCAGAGTCGATTCATTGATCTTGTCATGGCGGCCCATAGATGCTGCACTTTCACCTCTTACCAAAGTATCCATCAACTCAACTCTTTTTTTTGCAGTCATAACATTTCTCTGCCTTTTGGCACAATTCATTTTGTCCATTGTTTTACGTGTGGGCACCATTATTAACTGTTGTGTGGCTTTGACTTCCTGTAGATATCATATTACAGGATCTCTGCATGTCATTTCATTATTAAAGTTGGCTTCATTCAGTATGCTGGACTGATTACTACAATTAACGGTGCACGAGGATCAAAAAAGGCTCGTAATGGGAGGTAACAATGACTCATCTCAGCTCAAAAATCATGATTGGCCAAAATGAAATACCACACTAACTAAATCGGAACAATCAGTTGCCCGTGATCGGTCAAAACCCATGATATTTCAGGGTTTACTGTAATGTGTACATGTTGCTCTGTGTGCATGGTTGTGCTGTAGGAATGTGTGGGGGAGGAGAAAGGTGAAGAGAGAGATTAGAAGGGATAGATTTTAGAGAGGAAAAAATTACAAAGGGAGGGATTTGGACCTGCTACACAAACAACAGATTTACCTGTCCACTGATACGAGGGGATGGGTAACCTAACAATAGAGAATCACTTTGGAAATATCTAAACGAGGGATCCCTTCTGTGTTGAGTGCGACACCCCGGGGTTTTTCGACAACAGCAACACTACCCTCTATCCCCTCCGTACCAGACTCTTCTCGCATCTGCCGACACCTGTACAAGTCAGATGTGGTTCCCTTTTTGCACAATTACCTCGCCTATCGGATCCCCGAGTGTGACTTTTTTGACGCTCAAAGTTCCATACATGTCCCCAATAACTAAAACAAGCTGTTAACTATTCACACGCATTCATTCGACGCACGTACAGTATCGACACAGTTCTAAATTCAATTCTAAACACATAACCAGGTGGGTTCAACAGGATACACTATATACAGTTTCATGTTGGTCCTCTCGCTGGTATTCACAGTATCCTTCAGCAAGGGTGCGACATGGACACAAAAGAACAGTGGTCTTTGGCCCAAAATAGATGACAGTCCTCTGGAGGGAGAAAGCATGACAAGGGCGGCAGGTAATGGGCTGGGCAACAGACATGGCAGAGGCAAACAAGGCAAACTGGAAAGGCATTGCAAGGCAAATCAGGTAGGCAGGTGTTGCTGGCTGGTCTCAGAATGGTGTACTTGTTCTGTCGTGGGGGCAGGGACATGCAGTGGCAGCAGATCAGGCAGCCGGCTTCAGACCTAACCTAACTGCCCCACTAATCTCTCTAAACTAACCCTACCCCCTTTAGTCCCTCTAAATTAGCTCTAACCTGGCTTCTCCCTCTAAGCCCTGCCAGCTAATATTCGCCTCCCTCTCACCCAGGCACACTAATCCCTCTAACTATCTTATCTCTCGGGTTTGGTACCACAAGGGTCACCAGCAGAGTAGCCCAATTGGGGGGGGGGGGATGCTTACCGCTATACAAAAAAATTTGGACAATAGGTTCATGCAAAATCCAATTACCCGACTCCGTTACTCCAGCGGCCACAGACATCCAACAATGCTACCAGGGGGAGCATCCCAACTCTTATCCTAAATTCACAAAACTGATTTCTCTTTTACCATTACACCCCCTACAGTGGTTCTATGCAACCAATTTAGTCATCGTCCCATGCGTTGGTGTTTCATCATGTTCGGGACCCAGCCCTCAATGTTTCCATCTGTGCCATCGCACAATATCGTGACTGGGTAGTGTGGCTCCACCTGTAGGTCTGCTCACCTGCGTTCTCGAACATGCTACCTCTTGGCCGCTGAGGCCACCACCGGTGCTCCGGGTCCCTTCTCCTGGGTACCCAGGCCCAAAATTCAACATGCCCCTATGGGCTCACGGCCGACGGGCCCTCCACAACCATACCTACCGTCAACAAGCCACACTCTCAGCCCGTCAATTTACCATTACACCTTTGCAAAATACCACTTTGCTCACAAACAGCAGACCAACATCTTGTTCCAAAACACCTGCACCCTCTCTAATCTAATGCCAATGCAAACAATGGTTCGGCTCCACGGGGGGGGGGGGGGGGAGGGTGAGACTGCTCCACACAAGCACCGTTCGCATACCATTCACTTAAGCTTCAATCCAAAAAAAAGAAATTGCCACGCACTTCCCCTCACACCTCGTTATTCAACACAACATGCATTCCTTGAGTCTGGACAAGAGGAACACACTAATCTATGGTCTTTCAATTGTAAAAAAATAATTATAGACCATTTCGTCAATTTAAAAATGTCACTCATCTCTCTAATCCAGTGTTTCTCAAACAGTGGGTCGTAACCCTCAAGGATGTTGCAAGTGGGTTTCTGGGGGGCAGGACGGGGATGGTCGCGAGTTGTCTGCGCTGAGTAGTTCCACAAGTCCTAGTGATGTTCCCAACAACTTACTGTGTAATGGGAGTTTAATACATGAATATTATTGAATGCATGATGAACGGAACTGACGAGTCGGAACCGGAACTGACGAGTCGGAACCGGAACTGACGAGTCGGAGCCGGAACTGACGAGACGGAACCGGGAGTGACGTCAGTGAGCTGTGGAGAGGAGTGGAGCAGAAGATGCCATTAAACAGTTGAGCTGAAGAACCTTCATGTTGGCGGACTTTACTACACAACATATTTGCAACGAGGATGGCTCACTTTGCTCTAACACCACCTGCTGCATTCCTACAGAGTCCAGGTGAGCCTTCGATACCTTTTACCTCATGGATGCGCATGTTCGAGAACTTCGTGCTGGCGGTAAATGACGATGCACTTTCTGATGCGAGGAAGCACGCATTGCTTATATACTGCCTCGGAACTGAAGGGCAGCATTTATTCTCCGCCTTGTCGGTGCATTAACAGCCTTTTTCATGCCAAAGGTGAACGTTGTTTTCCAACGATATTATGGAATAGGCAAAGCTTAGAAGTGAACGTAGAATTCTTCTTACATTCGCTTCTTAAATATATCAAATTAAACCGTCTTTTTGCTATGAAAAAATAAATATTACCTTAACATTACCTTCACAACAACAACTACACCACCTAGAACAGGATATCATCTGAAAAAAATTAATATTACCTCTACATTACCTTCACAACGACAACTACACCGCCTAGAACAGGATCTCATCTAAAAAAATTAATATTTCATCAACATTATACCTCAACATTACCTTCACAACAACAACTACACCGCCAAGAACAGGATCGCATCTAAAAAAAATAAATATTACCTCAACATTATACCTCAACATTACCTTCACAACAACAACTACACCGCCTAGAACAGGATCTCATCTAAAAAAATTAATATTACCTCAACATTACCTTCACAGCGACAACTACACCGCCGAGAACAGGATCTCATGTAAAAAATAAATACTCGAAGCAAACGTAGAATTCTTCTTACATTCGCTTCTGACTTTACCTACAACTTGTTCACAACTGTATACGCAATTTCCGGTTACTTCGGCCTGGATTCGGGATCAGCGATCAAATAACGTAAATGACGATTAAAAATTATTTTTTGATGATGCGGGAGATATCTTTATTAACATTAGTGGAGGAAATATACACCATGTCTGATATTATTTGGGTCTTTCATGTCTCCGACGATGCCTTTATCTCCCGGCATGCATCATTCCCCATGGCAAAAACCGGAAACAAAAAATAACCAGAAGCAAAAAAAAAACGGAAGCAAAAGGGTCATAGCCAACGACACGGATTCCAAATTGCCAAGGTATTGTGTTGTTTTTGTTGTTTCCTATTCTCTCATGTGCACGCGTTAAGTAATATTCACAAGATAGAAATAAAACCCAATCGTTTTTATACACCGCACAGCGTTTAAAAACAACGGGAAGCAAAAGGTCATAGCTAACGACATGGATTCCAAATAGCCAGGGGTATTGTGTTGTGTTGTTGTTGTTGTTTCCTATTCTCTCACGTGCACGCGTTAAGTATGAAGCTCACTACCTTCGCTATAAGTTTCATCAACTAGCATAGAGGCTGGGTGAATTGACTGCTCAATTTGTTGCTGCTTTACGTGAGATTGCGGTTAATTGCGAGTTTCGTGACCTCTCTGATGAAATGATACGAGATCAGCTCGTGGTAAAAACTCTTACAGCTCGTATACATGAACGGTTGCTTTTGGAACCGGAGCTTACTCTTCAGAAAGGCCTCGTAAAGGCCAATTACCCCAGATGCCCTGCAAAAGATGTAAATTGCACGCAGTGTGGCAAAAGTGGACATTTTGCTAAAGTACGTCGCAGTAAAGATCACAAATACCAAGTGCGGGAAGTGACCGTTTTAAGCATTAACACACAAGCCTCTGAACAAATTAGAGGGAACCGATTTTGTGATGTTCGTCTTTGCACACCTGATGGACAGACATGCTCAGCTAAATTGCTGGTGGACACAGGTTCAGTCGTTTCCATACTTCCAGAGTCTACCCACCTGGAGCATTTCAAGAATGCACTTCTTACAGAACCAAAATTACACCTGGTGACTTACCTAAATAAACTGATCGCTGTAGTTGGTTGTCTACAAGTACAGGTGCGACACAACCATGTTTCTGTACCTGCTAATTTCTTCATTGTGCCTTCTGGAACACCTATACTTGGCATGGACCTCTTCACTGCTCTCGGACTGAATGTTGTTAATGGATGTGCAACACCTACACCAAGGCTAAGTATCTCTGTGCATCAAACATCAGTTTGGCAGACATCTAATCCTAACGTCACTGGAACTCTAGGCTATGCAAAAGGATTTCTACACAGAATGACGAAAAGGCCCAAAGTGGTGTCAATCGAGCAGAAGCTTCACCGTTTACCTTTTGCTCTCCGTGATGCTGTCTCACAAGAAGTGAAAACACTTGAAGAAGCGGGTATCATTGAGAGAATTGACTCTTCCGAATGGGTTTCACCTTTTGTCATGACGCATAAGAAAACAGGAGGTACACGACTGTGCGTGGATCTTCGTGAACCCAATAAGGCGATCGTAATAGATAGTCATCCACTCCCACATATTGAGGAGGTATTCACAGAACTTCGGGGAGTGAGAATGTTCTCTACTCTTGATATTCAGAGTGCATATCATCAAGTGCCCTTGCATGAGGAAAGCAGAGACCTTACGGCTTTCACAACACATGAGGGACTTTTCCGTTTTTGCCGTGTTCCTTATGGTCTTGCTTCTGATCCCAGTGCATTCCAGCGAATGATGTCACAGATCTTAGCTGGCCAGGAGGGCGTCAAGTGTTACCTAGATGACATAATTGTGTTTGCTTCGTCTCCTGAGAAACACGAGGAATGTCTTCAAGCTGTTTTGAATCGTATTGATCAAGCAGGCTTGGAACTGCATTATGACAAATGTCATTTCAGGAAAGCTGAACTTTCTTTTCTGGGTCACGTGATCTCAGAAAGGGGAATGAGCCCAAACACCGAACATGTGGTGGCAGTAAAACAAGCACCACCCCAAAGGATGCATCTGCTGTGCGTTCTCTTCTGGGCTTGACTTCTTGGCACTCCAAATTATGCAACAGTCATAGAGCCACTTTGTGCCTTACTGCGCAAGAATGCTGACTTCTGGACTGAGGCTGCACACACTCTGATTATGGAGTGCTCACTCAACTTCATGAGGACTCTACAGAGGAAACAGTTGCCTGCGTCTGGGCAACTGAGAAATGGCATACTTACCTGTGGGGTTGGAAATTTATCCTGCGTACAGACCACAGTCCACTGACCATACTACTGTCTCTGAAAGGTCTTGGTCGAGCTGGAATGAGAATTGCACGATGGTCTGCGCGCTTACTGTCGTTTAACTACAAAATTGTGGACAAACCTGGCCATCAAAATGTGACTGCAGACTGTTTATCGCAGTTACCACTCCCCATGACAGAGCCTTACCACAAACTGGATGTAGAAATGGTGGCTTTAGTGTCCGTTTGACTGCGCTGCTGTTCCTGTGGAACAATTCAAAGAAACTTGCAATATATGCCCTATTCCACAGAAGGTGCTAGGATATGTCTTCAGATGATGGCCTTGCAATGTGAAGGGCATTGACCCAAATGTACTTCCCTACTTTTTCATTCGGAATGAACTGGCTGTATAAGAGGATTACTTGATTTGGGGCACTCACCGTGTGATAGTGCCGACAGACTTCAACCCAAGTTAATCCAGCTTGCCCACGAGATGCATCAAGGTATTGTAAGGACTAAACAATGGCTGTGTGACCTCTACTGGTGGCCAGGGATGGACTCCCAAGTGGACGATGCCATCAAGTCGTGCATTACTTGACAAATGCATGATATAACCGCTGTCACTTGGGCTCCACCTTTGCAACCAGTTCCGCTTCCTAATGCTGCTTGGGAAAATCTTGCCATCGATATAGTGGGACCACTTGATAATGGCCAAATGGACTGTCGCTATGCCATTACCTCAATTGATTACTTCAGCAAATGGCCAGAAGTAGCCTTTACGTCCCAAGTAATATCTGCTACAGTTATCAAGTTCCTGACTACAGTATTCAGTCGTGAAGGAAATCCACAGGAACTTATTCTAACAATGGATATCAGTTTGTTTCAACTGAGTTTGAAACATTCCTGCAGGAAAGAAATATCAAACACTGCTGTAGCTCTATATATTACCCACAAGCCAACGGGGAGATAGAACGCTTCAACAGAGTGTTTAAGGACTGGTTACATCCTGCAAATCTCGAATGCAAGCCCTGGAAATCATTTCAACCCTACTTCTTGCAAACGTATCGAACTACAAGACATGCAACAACTCATCAGACCCCTGCTGAACTTCTACATGGACGTACATTGCACACCAAGTTGCACATCGGACACCATCAAATCAGCGTACCTGCTGCAAGACTCGAGGATGTGAGATGCTGTGTTCAACATTAACAAGAGAAGTCAAAACGATACACAGCCAAGCGTCAGGGAGCGAAACCTTACACCTTCCAATGTGGTTCTTTCGAGCGAGTTCGGAAACCTGGACTTCACCAGAAAGGACAAAACAAGTTTACCAAACCCCTCAAGATCAGTCAGCGGAGCAGTCCTGCTACCTACAGACTCTCTGATGGGAGAGTGTGGAATGCAATTCATCTCACACCAGCAATTGAGACCTCAAATGGACTTGCTGCTGGAAGTATGACAGGTTCTAAGGACTAAAGGGCACATCACCCTGTCCAACAAATGCCTCCACAAGTTTTTACCCCAGGTGTTCTTCATGGGAGAGATATCGTCGAGTCCCTAAGTGGACTTTGTCATGTGAAATGTTACCTTGCATTACATACTTACTTTTTTGGGGGGGGGGGGGTGGGGAGTAGGGTTCATTACCAGTTGTTATTTTCATGAAAAACAGGAATATGTGGTATTGGGAGTGACATGAACATTAATGAATGCAGGATGAACCGGGAGTGACATCATTGAGCTGGAGAGTGAGTGGAGCAGGAGAAGCCATTAATAACAGTTAAGCTGAAGAACCTACATGTGGGCTGACTTTGCGACACAACACTTACCTTTGTGAACTTGCATTCTCAAGCTTAGTAGTGACTAAAGCAAAAGCCAGAAAGACAGGTCGATGTCGAGAGCGAGCTACAATGTACAGAGACATGACATAAGTAAATAGTCACCTTAAATTTCTTCATTTCATCTTATAACGCAGTTTTACTCAGTGATTGAACTAATATTCGACTATTTCTTTGCAGAAACGAGTTCCTGGGTCTTGTACGACAATTAACTTTGCCTCGAACCCAGGGAGCACACAAACTTTCTGATTTTCAAAGAGGACGAATTATTGGCCATTTGGAATGTGGAGTCAGCAAGCGTCAGATAGCTCAGAACCTTGGCATTCTGCTTTCTACGGTCAATCGGGTGATAGTGCAATTCACCAGCGAAGGCAAGGAATCCATAGCTTCCCATCCTGGTCGATCTGGGCCCTCAGAAAGGTGTCTTCGAGCTGCCAAGCGGTCTATTGAGAAAACTCCCCGTTGCAAGGCAGCAGATGTTGCAGAGGAGGTCCAAGTTAGCTCAAGAACTGTCGTGCGGTTCCTTCATCAACTGGGCTACTATGGGTGAGCAGCAAGGAGAAAACCTCTTATTATACCAGCCAACATTCAAAGGAGAAAGAAGTGGGCTGACAAAATGGCCAACAGACCCTTGGCGTTTTGGCAAACTGTAATTTTTTTCAGATGAGTCCCAATTTGCTCAAGTTTCTGACAGTAGACACGTACGGGTCTGGAGACTTCCCAGTCAAGAGTTTTCTTTGAACCGATTGCAGCCAACTGTCAAACACGGTGGTTTTTCAGTGATGATGTGGGGAGCAATCTGGAGCACTGGTCGTTCAGAGCTTGTGGAGTGTGTTGGCAACATCAACTCTGCAATATACATTTCTATCCTTGAGGATGGACTTCTCGTTTTCTCCACTGGTCAGATGGTCAAAAACAACACTCTGTTCATGAAAGGTGGAGCTCCGTGCTACACTGCAAAAACGACCAAAGAATGGCAGGACAGAAATGGGATCAAGTGACTTTCATGGCCAAGTCAGTCTCCTGACATGAATTCCATTGAACACCTCTGGGCTGTATTGGATCGAGCTGTGTGGAAAAATTCCAGGAAACCAACATCACGGGCAGAATTGCTAAATCTTTTTGCGTGAATCCTGGGCAGAAATCCCACACGAGAAAATTTCGGAACTCGTTAGTTCGATGTCTGAAAGAGTAAAAGCGTTGAAATCTGCAAATGGCAAGTCTACAAAATACTAGTGCATGTTTTAAAATGGATCAAATGTTCTTCAAATGGTCAAGAAATAAATTCTTTCAAAATCATGCTGTCTATTTACTTTTGTCATATCTCTGTAGTTTACGTTATACACAATGTTTTGGATCAGTGGAAAAAATAATTATATAATTGCATTATTTCATCAGAAAATTACACAGTAAAGGAAAGTTTATTGTTCAGTTCAGTCCAGTGTGTTACAGCACGAGTGGGTGCCTTTTGAGGCTGGGCACTAAGGAGTTTAGAAGTAAAAGAATATCAGGGCTGCTGATAAGAAAATGGAGGCGGGGCTTAATGTAAAAGTGGCTTAACAAATTACTTTGAACAAAGCTGTGTTTTGGCTAAAATGTCCAAATTCTGCTCCCACATGAAAGAGAAAATGGACAATAGTCAGGGAGCTATGTAATTCCGTGGGATTTTGATGATTAGAAGATCCCACCTATATGAATGTGCTAAATAGGTACCAAAGAACATGAAAAACCATGTTGGCAATTTTGAAAGTGTTGCAGAGGGCAGCCATCTTGGATTTCAAAATTGCCGCCATTTTATGTCTATATTTGCCCTGAATGTGGATATGAATGTCGTAAAAAGCTGTTTTTTTGTTGTAAAATCTACATTTATCAAGACAAACAATTAGTGAAATACACATTTCTTGTGAACAGCTGAAATTCCGTTAAAATTTTCAGCCATATTGAGTTCCAAAATGGCCACCTTTATGGCTTATTCTTGAATAGATGTATATATTATCATTTCAGTGACAGTGACGCGTTTAACATGCTTCATAAGATCACCCGTATATGAATGTTATATTGGTACCAAAGAACATGAAAAACAATATTTACAGTTTTAGTGTTGCAGAGGGCAGCCATCTTTCATTTCAAAATTAGTGAAATACACATTTCTTGTGAACAGCTGAAATTGTATTCAAAATTTTCAGCTATATTGAATTTCAAAATGGCCACCTTTACGGCTTATTCTTGAATATATATATATATATATATATATATATATATATATATATATATATATGTATATATATATATGTGTATATATATATATATATAGATATATATATAGATATATATATATATATATATATATATATATATATATATAAATATGTGTATATATATCATTTCAATGACAGTGATGGGCTTAACATGGTACAAAAGATCACCCCTATCAGCCTATCTGAATATAATATAGGTACCAAAGAACATGAAAAGCCATATTTACAGTTTTAGTGTTGCAGAGGGCAGCCATCTTTCATTTCAAAATTAGTGACAAACAATTAGTGAAATACACATTTCTTGTGAACAGCTGAAATTGTATTCAAAATTTTCAGCTATATAGAATTTCAAAATGGCCACCTTTACGGCTTATTCTTGAATATATATATATATATATATATGTATATATATTGTTGCGAATTCACGCCTGCCGGCGTGTAATCGGCCGCTCGACTCGAATGGCGGCCGCCTCGCCCACCAGAACGGACAATTCAGTCGTGACTCTCTCGAAACAACGCCAGGAGCTAGTCACGGGTGGGGGTTTAACCTCACCACGATCGTGCCAATTGCCCACCCGCGCAGGATAGGGTTGCTCGCCAAATTCGACCTACCTAAGTACCTCCGTGAGTGGTCGACCGGGCGATCGTACCACGCCACAGGCCGACTCCGGACACGAACCGCTTAAGCAGTCTGTTCCGTGCGACAGTGATAACCGAGCAGTGTTATCGTCGGCCTTGACGGTTCCGATTAATTACCGGGCGTTTTAAACCCACTACGAATCTCTTACGCGATGCAGATTGGAGGGTCAATAAAAAAGGAAAAGAGACGAAGCAGAGCGGGAACAGTTCAACAAGCAAGCATTTTTATTCACACACACAGACAAGCACGTATCCACAGCCATACAGTCAAAATGCACATATAAAGCAAAGAAAGAGTTAAAACCGAATACGCGTACACACGGCAACACTTAAAACAATACCACTTGACGGACGGCGACAACACACATTTACACAAAAGCAAAGGAAAAAGGAAAAGAAGTCGCGACTTCCCTTTCCATGACTGGTGAGTCTCTTTCCCACGACTGTCAGCGTGGTCGCGCCTGGCTCCGACCTCTCTCGCGGCCGGCGAACCCTCTCCGGCACTCCTCATCCGGACACGCAGGTCCACCTCACCACCGGCGCTGCCGCGTCTCCCGTCCGTGCCTCCGTTCACAGGTCGCTCGCCAAGCCGCGAGCGCAGGACCTCTTCCCCCGACAAGACAAGCAGACAGGAAGCCTCGAAGAACCAAACTCTCGAACCAACTCGACCAACTCTCCCGACTCTCCTCAAGGTCCGTCCTGTCCGCCTTTTGTAGCGCGGGGCTCCGCCCTTCGCTCCGCCCCGTTTTCGGCTCCACCCTCCTTCGAGAAGGTTCCCGAAAAGGGGCGTTCCCTCACCCCGACCGCCTCAATCTGGTCATCCACCAATCGGCGGCGAGCTGCCCTTCCCCCTTCCTTCACACCAAGCGCGGGGAAATTTAAACAGGAGAAACAGGCGGGAAAAGCCCCCGAGCATCGTTGTTGGTTTTTGTTTGTTCCTCCGCGGACATCGTAACCGCACGGGGCCTACTGAATGGCGAGTGGCGAAGATGTCGTAGCGTAGATGGTGGAGGTGGCGTGGTTGTAGTGTGGTTGGCGCTGTGATGGGGATGGCGTGGTTGTTGAGATGCTGCTTGTTTGAAATAAAAGATAGAACAGAAAAATGGCTAACTCAAAGCGTCGCAGCCCGGATGGATCACATAAATTCCCTATATACAACGGGTTTGGGCTAACTACACATGTACTTACAGAGATATCTCACCTGAGGGCCCTTTATGGTGTAATGCGAATTTCCACAACCGTAACAATATTATCATTTCAATGACAGTGACGCGCTTAACATGGTACAAAAGATCACCCCTATCAGCCTATCTGAATATAATATAGGTACCAAAGAACATGAAAAGCCATATTTACAGTTTTAGTGTTGCAGAGGGCAGCCATCTTTCATTTCAAAATGGACGTATTAAGACCTATTGTTGCTATAAGGCCATGAATGTTCTATGAGGTTGTTAAGTAGTTAAGGCTAAGTATGAGGCTAAGGTAAGTAGTTGAACATACACTTATCAAGTCAAGGAATGAATATATGAAAATTCAAAATGACCGCCAATATGACATCAATAATTCATCCTTTTGAGTCAGTGATACATTGTCCATACTACATGCTAGTTGTGTGGTTGGTTGCTAGAGTTTATTGCCTGCTCCAATCCTTGTGGAAGTTACAATAACTCATCTTCACTATCACTATCCTCCTCTTCATCATCTGAGAGAACTGTTTCTTCTGAGTTGTCACATGATTCTGAGTCCTCACTACAGCTACAAAGATCTGTGTAATTCAATCCATTCCTTCTGCATTTGCAGCGATTACTTGAACATCGTGTCTTTGCACAGGAACATTTCATCAGATCAATTACTGCTTGCGGAGCAGGCGACAAGGTTGTCATGACTGGTTTATATCGGCCATCTACCAAATTCCAACCACATTCTAGCGGTTCTGGCAGGTCTGGATTTGCAATGATGTCATTATTCCAAATCATGGCCTGGTAGTGCGCTCTCAAGATGGCATTACGCAGCACAGCTTGGGTTGGAGGTAAACCTTCTGATTGAGCTTGCTTCTTCTTGAATAGCCACCACCTTACATCAGCTACATTCAACAGCTCTGTGTTAGGGAGATACAACTTGCATACAAATTATTCAATTACAGCAAACAAAGTGTTAGGTAGTTCATCTGTTGTTCCTAGCTGTACAAGGGCATTTACTATCTCATCAGTTGGAGTTCCTGCAGTACTTTCCAGAATTTATTCTTTCCTATTCCAGCAAATTTTCCTGTGACATCTGCTCCTGATAGTGCATGAAATCCCGGTAGAGCTGCAGCTTTCCTTGGACCCAAGGCACTGTAGATGGGCTCAAGGGGTATCGCCCTATGTTTTTGACCAGCCCGTTACAAAGGAAGTATTTGGACATAAACTGGGGTATCGTCTGATGGCAAGTACAAGCACATCGGTGTCTGGTGAGTGGATGTCTCGAGAGGAAGCACCATTTACAGAAGCATCAATGGAATGCAGAATGAGTTTGATATCTGCTTCTTCTTGACTATTTGAGAAGTCAACTACTGCTCTATGTGTAGCTCTTGCCTTATTCCGCCAGGCAACCACAAGGGACTTGCCCATTGTTACATCATGTTGCAGTATCTTTTCAGCCAAATAGGCGGTTAATGCATCTTTCGTTGACACATGGGCAAGCAACTGCTGCATGCTTAGTTTGCCAATTGATGTGGAATCAGTAATATGATACGCCACTGCCCTTGCATCTGTTTTGTGAAATTAGGTTTTTATCATTGTGTAAATTTACATTATCTATGTGCTATACATGTTCTCTATATTTATATCTTCAACATAAACAGTGAAGTCATGTAAACTTCCCATCAAGTTAGATGTTTGTTGGCTTGTTGAAATAACAATGGGCCAGTAAACATCTGTCCAATAACATGTGGTAATTGTCAGATAAAGGCAGCCTGTACCCTCAATGTCGCCCTCTACAACACGTGTTCACTTACAGATACCCAGTTGCGTCACATTTCAGAACTTGGAAAAGGAAGTCCATTATGAAAAATATAGTCCGGGTAGTAATGTCCAGATCGATGTTTTTGTTGAAAACCTAGAAACGTATGCCCTAAATACAATTAGGCATGAGTGATTTTACGCAATATGTGAAATTGCAAGCCAATCATGGCAGCTATTTTAAATAGGGGGCATACCAAATTGCAATAAATAAGTGTGTGTGTTTTGAATTGTTATCTAACATGAAACTCTATTCCTCTTGTATAACCTTAGGTCCTTACTGCGTATTTTTCCATACAAAAAATCCTGAGACAGTTTAAGCTCATATTTTAAATAAAATATCAAATTTGGCAACCATTTTGAAAAACAAAATGGCTGCCATTCATTTATGTACCACTGGCAAATCCAAGTGTACCTCTTTACAACACATTAAGCATCAAAACAGGATAGAAACCACCAAAGTAAGCTTTGTATGATGTTCAAAAGTTCCGCAAACCCTATCACTACCATTGGCAGACTTGTATACATTAACTCTATGGCAGTTGTGAAAGTCAGTCACAAAAGGGTTAAGGTAGAAAAAAGAAAGAAATTGAAATCCAAGATGGCCACCATCTGCAACACTTCCAATTTTGCCAACGTGGATTTTCTTACTCCTTGGGACCTAAATTTGTCTACCTAGGCAGGTGGCATGTTCTAATCATTTAAATCCCACGGGTCTTTATATCACAACATAGTCCCCCTGACTACAAGGGGGAAAGAATTATTATGGGACACATTGAATTGGTCTCTTGTAACGACACATTGGTATACAGGAGGATGAGATTTTTAGTATTCCCCCAAAGAGGAGGGTAAGGCGATCATTTGCAAGGACCGGTGTGTGATTAGTTTGGAGTGTGACAAAGACGAATTGATTAGATTTTGGTGAAGAGCCGGATATGGATCCTGATACTAGAATTTTTTAATTATCCTGTGCTTGCGAAACGAAAAGCGGGGTTAAGCGAGCGGTCGCGTCCGTGTGCCGCAAGTACGTCTGCATTTTTTAAATTCATTTTTTTCACCAACCCTTAGTATGATTGACATAAAATTTTCCAAGTAGGTGTGCCGCCTCCTGTCGAATTTTTGTCATGATTATGACGTCATAGGTCACGTGGTACAGGCGCCATCTTGGAAAAACAGAAAAATTTTGCACCTCTATATTTCAGAAACCACTCCATAGAAAAAATTTACACATGGGCTCATTGTCAAGTATTCCCCATGGGCAATAAGATGTGTTAATGATGATGCCATTGTTGTCTTCATTATGATGTCATTCGACAAGTGCAACGCTTGATTTGATAAGTAATGAAAAAAAATTTTATTTGCAACTGTTGGTCCAATTGACAATCCAATCCAACTATCCATGAGAAATTTTGTTTGATAAAAGTGACATCAACTATCCATGGGAAATATAGTTTGATAAAAGTGACATCATCGGTTACTAGTCTGGCAGCCATATTGGATCAAAGAAAAAGAAAACCTTCAAAAATAGAAGAGTTGGCTTGCACCCTCCTTCTCGAGACTGTGCAGGGGAAGTATTCCATGAATAACATCTAGTTTCTTAAGTGATTCTTTACCATCGACAGATAGGGCCAAGAACAATATGTAGCATGATATCTCAAAATGTTGTGGAGGGGTTATGACAAAACTCGGTGGATCAGTTGGGTAGGTGACAAGAACAAGCCGATCAGATTTTGATGAAGGTCCGGATTCAGATCCGGCCTATCAGTGGGATACAACACGTAAACCGTTCTGCCTGGCAGAGGTATGACCTCAATCGAATTCCATTCAGTTTAACACTGGAATGGGACGGGTCAAGGTTTTGAAGGTGAACCTGTGCATCAGAGAAGGAGGAATGCTTAAGTTCCACAAGCCTAGACCTGTGCCTTTTGCATTGAAAGTCAAATTGGAGGCAGAATTGGACCATTTGGAGTCTGAGGGAATAATCGAGAAAACCAATTTTTCAGAATGGGCGTCTTCTGTGGTTGCTGTTTTAAAAGTCGATGGTTCCCTTAGGATATGTGTGGATGACAAGTCACTGTTCAATCAGGTAGCAGTCGTGGATCAGTACCCAATTCCTAAGGTTGAATACCCATTGGCTGTGGTGAGCGGTGGTCAGACATGGTCTAAGTTAGACTAACGGCTGCATATCAACAGCTGGAGCTAGAGGAAGACTCTTGTTAAGTTCTTTTATTTCTTCCCAGAAATCCATTGAAGACACGTTAAGTTCGATACCATTTGTGGCGGCTCATCTGGACAACATCCTTGCGTCAGGCAGGAACCAGGAATATCAGCTTGTTCAATTGGGTGAAGTTTTTCATCACCTGTGACAGACAGGCATGAGGTTGAAATGAGCAAAATTCTTCTTCGCTTAATCCGTCACATACTGTGGATATCAGATTGACAGGATGGGTACTTGGCCTATCCAGGAAGGAGTCAGTGCAGGCCATTGTGGGTGCTCCTCAGTCAAAGAATGAGAGCCAGCTGCTGAAGGGTTTTCTGGGGATGTTGAATTATTACCACGGTTTCCTTCCAAAGGTTTAATCAGTGTTGGAACCCCTACACTATTTCTTATGCAAGTGCATTGCATGGAAATGGGGGGGTTGAACAGCAGCGAGCTTTTCAGCATTCATCGCGGATGTTGACTTCGGCAGATACCATTGTGTGTGCATTCCGACAGTAAAAAGCCACCAGTGCTTTCGGTCGATGCTTCACCATATGAAGTAGGTACAGTATTGTCGTATGTGATGGACGATGGTACCCAAAGTCCCATGGCATTTGCTTTGAGGACCCTTAACTAAACAGCACGGAATCACACCCAAGTGGACAGAGAAGGGATTCCATCAACACATTTGGGATCGTCATGTGGAGATTCACAGTGAATCATAAACACTTCATGCCTGGTGTTGGCTTAATGGCGAGAGTGGTGGGCTTGGGATCCTAGGATCCTGAGTTCAAATTCTGCTTGGCTGTTGAATTAATACCATGTGGGGTTGACTCTGCCCGTCATCCTTCAGTGGTCGGCAAAATGAGTAGCAGCTTGCTGGTATCTTGCGTTGGAGGGGCGACCTGTCCAGGATTGTGGCCAATAGCCCAGCAGACTGCTTCGGCAGCACCAACACTGCACAGAGTATGGTCCCAATGGATGGATAAACCCTTCATTTGTTGGGTTTATTGGGAGAACACTGACCTATTCCACAGATGGCATCTCCAAGGGTCATTCATGGGGATAGTGTTGTCACTGCATATTCACACTGAGGAATAAACTGGGGAGGGCTCATGGTAATTGTAATGGAATAAGTAAGTTACCCTTGCCTGAGAGTCTGGGTAAAACACCCAGCATGCTTGAGAATAAGATGGTCAATCACATGGTGGACACCTACTCATGCCGTTACTGCAGTATACATTAGGAATTGGATTTGGAGGGCTCGATTGTTATGTGAGGTCTTCAGGTACCCCCAGGTATGGGGATTGCCTAACCATTGTTCATGCAGGAACTGAAACCTTTTTCAGTCAGAGAGAGGAATTGAGCATGGACTGAGATTGTATATTCCATCCATCCATTGGGACCATACTCTGTGTAGAGCGTTGGTGCTGTTGGGCACAATCTTGGGCAGGTCGGCACTCCACCACAGGATACCAGCAAGCTGGTACTCATTTTGCCGACCTCAGAAGGATGACAGAGTCAACCCCACCTGGTATTATTCAACAGCCAAGCGTGATTTGAACTCAGGACCCGAGGATCCCAAGCCCACCACCTTAATGGCTAAGCCAACACCAGGCATTGGAAATTATGGGGCCATCAGGTTGTGATTCCAAAGCCTCATTGTGCAGCAATATTGGAGGAATTGCATGAGATGCACCTCGGAGTGGTGTGTATGAAAGCCTTAGCCAGAGGCGGTGTGGTGGCCCAGCATCGCTCAGAATATTGAAAGATGGATGCAGGGTTGCAATGTCTGCCAAATGAATGCCAGGAACCCTCCTACAGCAGCATTGCACTCATGGGAGTTGCCAGCTAGATGGCAATGGCTCCATGTTGATTGTGTAGGTCCTTTCCTGGGCTGAATGTTCTTGGTTGCTTCTGATGCATTTTCAAAATTCATAGAAATCCATACAGTGGCATCTGCTACCGCAACAGCGACGACTGAATATCTGATGGACCTTTTTAAAACTCCACGGTCTAGTCAGGTGGACCATCTGGTGTCAGACAGACAATGTCACTTGTTTCACTGCTTAATTCCTTTTGCACTCAAAATAGAGTTTATCATTCTGATTTGGCTCCAGTCCCACCAGCTTCTAACAGCTTGGCAGAAAGGATGGTACAGATTTTTTAACAGGTCATAAATAAGATGACTCTGGAGAACGACAGTTTGAGGAACAAGTTGACAAGGAGGTTGAACCCTCGATTTGTTATGGAAGGTTTTCTTCAAATTCACACAGTATACTATACTACAGGGTGGGGCAGAGAAACAGGAGATTTTAAAAACTTGGCAATTAAATAAATATTTTGTATTTGCCAAATTACAAATATGATTTCTTAAAGTACATAGCAGGCCATTTATTTCTTGAAGATCACATGCTTGAGGTGACCTCCGTCTCTGCACAGGCATTCCTTGAGTCTTCCACACGTTTCCCATGACGCGGCGAAGCATCTCCAAATAAATTCTGGCAATTTTTTGACGAAGTCTTTCTTTTAGTTCTTCAATATTGTGTGGGCGATGAGTGTACACTTTGCTTTTTAAGTGCCCCCATAAAAAAGTCACATTCTGACAAGTCTGGGGACCTTGGAGGCCAAGTAATGTCACTATTCCTGCAGATGTGGTGGTTATGAAATAGTAGCCATACAGCAGCCATTGACACTCTGGCGGTACGAGACGTCATGCCATCTTGTTGAAACCAACTGACCTCATTAACTTGAGGAAACCTCGAGATTAGTTGATCAGTTCCCAAGCAAAAATAGTATTCCTTTCCTGTAGTAATTCTCTGCAGATTACTGTGGTATATGAGAGTACAACTCTCATATACTATCGTTCTAAATGAAGTATTTTTGCCTGGGCCTCAAAAAAGGCCTCACGTTTCTCTGCCCCACCCTGTATATTTTTAAAAACATGTAAAACCCATTACATTTAATGAATTAACTTACTGCTCCTTTTTGGTAAGACCTTCTCCATTTTAAAACCCTAAATCGATACAAATAAATGTCAGTGTGTGGTGTGGTGTGGTGTGGTGTGGTGTGGTGTGTGTGTGTCTCCTCCATCACTCTAACAATCATGAAACCAAGCAGCCTGAAACTTTGCATCCATACAAAGGGAAATCCAAGGAGGTGCATGAAGGAAAATTGTGTGTTTGGGTGAATTAAAACACTCCTTTTGAAGATAAATAATGGCCTTATTTAATTATATCCTTTATCAGGCGCTCATCAGCCACCTCCCTCTCTGGGGTCTTTAGGCGTATCCTGAGTTACCCAACTGGGGTCTGAAGCTGCCATGTTTTTGGGCCTGCTCGACCATGCCTTGACTTGGAACAGGCCACAATGATTTCTTAACACTAAAGTTTTTTTTTTTTTTTTTCCACTTTCCTCACTCATATTATCAAATGCCTGTTCATCGTAGCTACGAATCACTGGGTACATTGCAATGCTAAAAACGCCTGGAGACGCCAACGTTTGTGGCTTTATATCATTTCCACACATGCGATAACCTCAAGAATCTCTTAAATCAAGAATAACAAAATTTAAGCTCCAGAATAGAAATTAGCTGTTCTCACACTAAAAAAGTGTTCATTTGTCCAATTTGGGCATTGCTTGGGTGTTTTCGGGTGCATTGTTTTATCGACGGCAATCGCTTACCAAACCAGGCATTACGTTGGAGTGCTTAAGCCACTTACCGAGCACCCTACAGTCGATAACGGTATAGTCCTTATCCCGATCGGGATGTGTAGTCAAAAGTTACTGCAAGGTGGAGGTAAGTATACAGCACACACGGACGTGGTACATTTGGATATGTAGGGACTTCACGGGTGTGTGAGCATGCCGTGCCTGTTACGGGCGCTGTGGTGGCAAAAGATCATCCCGTATCTTATGGAGGTTTTTTTTATCAGGTTTTCCTTTGTCCTCGTAACTGTTTCGATCGCATTTATTGGGTTTGCTTTACAAAAGTTATATGCTCCTCTGCAAGTTTCAAAGCAAAATATATTTGATAATACCCAATTTCCATGCTGTCTGCCATATTAACACGACAATTTTTTCTTTCCACCTGTTCATAAAGATTAATGTTTGTGTAATCTCCCTGAAATGTCTATATAAATGCAACATTATTTTTCGGTGAAAGCTACTCAAGGTTTTTCAGTTGTACGCGGTACATATTGTAGTCGGTATACAGTACATACTGTAGTTCCGAAAAATTGCTGATATCAGCTTAGCACTGGTGTGTGTGTGTCTGTCTGTCTGTGTGTGCAATTTTCTGTTGTTGACTGCCATCTCTACATGTGGATGGGTTTCAGAAGGTGAAACAGACCTATCAGGTCTCAAAGTATCCACATGTGTGTCATTAACTGGTATCTACATACGTGGGTTTCAGAATATGGAATGGAGCCCAGGGCAGACTCAAAAGTATCCACCTTCATTTCAGTAAGGGGTCACAATTCATGGACCAAACTGTGAAATTTTCTGTTCTCAAAGTTTTGTGCTGAGCACTCTCTTCAGGATCGTCGCTGAGCCCCAATCAGCTTCCAAACGTAGTTTGTTTGTTGTAATATGCTCTGGAATGGTTTTTAATGTCTCCGTGAGGTTCTTCGTCGTCATTCCCATAGCTCCAACTGTGGCATTCTTCAGCTTCCAGGATCTTTTCACTTCATTCTTGAGGTCTTGGTGTTTGGTCATTTTCTTGATTTCTGCATCGTTTAGTCCAAAATCACTGGTATTAACACCTAAGTTATCAATTCCTTCTTCTCTCTTTTTGTACTTGTGTGATATATGGTTGCAATGCTTTGTTTTCAACGTTCACGCTCGATGGAATCATTGGCTCGTACATGAGCGGTACTTCCACATTTTCAGTGATTGCTTTTGGTTAATGCTCCCACACGTTTTCTGGAACTGGGATTTCAAAGTTTTTGGAGATTACGTCACAAACTCTGTTGCGTCATTGCGTCATGTGTGCAGATGCAGTTTTTTTTTTGTATTCGGACATGAAGCAAACCATATCATTCTCTTTGCTAGCCCCACCTCCACCCATCACCTCTCCCTCTTTTTTTTCTTATTCCCCCCTCCCACACCTATTCCTGTCCTTCACTTTCTCTCCCTTGCCCCCTCCTCACACCCTCCCTCCCGCAGTGTATAGCAACGTTTGGTGAGGCGTCGCTCTCTCCTGCACCCCCCCTTCAATCTTCTCTGCCTTCCCTCCTCCATATCTACCTCTCTCTCCTCATTAGCGAAGCGATGGGGTTGTATTTGGTCGTAATATTCTAATGCAAACAATTTTTTTTCAATGTCAGTTCCAGTAGGAAATGGGTAACAAAAAGGCATACGTTAATGGCAGTCCAACATAAATGGGGTAAAAAAAAAAAATCACAGTAAACTGCAATGAAGATTATTATTAAAAATAAAAAAATAAAAAAATAAAATAAAAAAAAATAAAATAAAAAAAACTTTGTGTAATTTTATTTTCTGGAAGGACAAATTTTTTTTAAAAGATAATTTCTATTGCACTACCCATTGGGCATGAGATGGCCTGCATTCACCAAAATGTCACAATACAGCCTTTCAAATGTGAGCATCCCTGCACACAAAGTTCATCTGTTTATTATTACAACTCGAGTTGCACTAATCCTTTGAATTTCATTGAGAATCATTGCAGTGAACTGGAATGCCATAAAGGGCTGTCTGCCTTTAGATGCAACATGGCATGCATCACAACTACGCCATGGCAATTTGAATGGACTGGATAACTCATCTTATATATTATTTCCGAGTTTGTGGTTTCATGTCGCGCTATCTTCGACTTTGTTCTGCGCTCGAGTAACGTGATATTCAGCTTACATGATCTCAAAGACCATATGAGGTGCATGGTACAAAAAAAAGTAAATAAAATGGTTCTGAAAGAGTGATATCGTGCCTATGTGTTGATACCACGAATCAAACTGGCCCCATCAGATGTGAACTTGCCATTCATTCTTGAAAGAACACAGTTTCCAGTAAGAGTCAGCTACTGCATGACTATAAACAAAGCGTAAGGCCAAACCTTTGATAAAGTTGGGTTATATCTTCCACAGCCGGTGTTCAGCCACGGTCAGCTATATGTTGCCTTCTCACGATCACGTCGGTTCTCGGACATTACGGTGCAAATTATACCAACTACAAAACAAGGGTTCCACAATGAAAATGCTATAACCCAAAACATTGTGAATCAAGAAGTACTTTGAACATTGTATTCCACTTACTGCATTAAAGTAAAATTACTACTGATACTCTGCATCAGTCCCTTTCTCAAACACACCCACCCCAACATGTCGCGCAGAGCGCGGGTAATGCTCGTGGTATATTTAAAAAAAAAAAGAAACAGTGGGTATGAAACTGGAATTAAAGAATACAAGTTTTCATTGGAATACAGGAAAGGTTTTTTTTGCATCTGACTTCACGACCAAACTCGTGAGCTGCAAATCAACACGTGGGGATTAACCAGACATCTTCCGAACCCCATTTTCTTGTACCAAATATGGTTCTAGTTTGACTTGAATCCTCAGCAAGCCATCATGCATAACCTACAAGTCATGCAGGTTAAGAATACCATCAAAAGCACATACAAGCACTCAAAGCCGTCAATACATTTGATTCTTTTAATTTTGGTTATGTTGGACGATTTCTGGAGCTCAAGATATTTTTTCACAGTGCTGTACCATGGTGCAAGCTGTCATTACACAAACATTTTTGGGATCATAATATACAGTATTTTACAAGAGGTTTTCAATCAATAGAAACCTATATATACAAATTGCTGGAACATCAACATTGCCAATAAAAAAAACCCCAAAAAGGTCAAAAAAAGAAATAATAAAAGATGATGCAAAGCCCAAGCAGAGTGGTCTACATAAGCAACCTAAACAGAGCAGCATGCAGATATTGTGGCACTGCAGTATGCCAAGGTGAATGTGCAGAAAGGTCATTTGGAATAAGGCCTCCATACCCAATGGCATCCACATGACTTCACCAGAGACCTTTAGATCAAGGTGACAAACAAATGTAAACAACACCTGCTTTAGGCATCTCAAAAGCAGACCCAGAGGACACCCAGATGAGCTTCAGGCTTTTCTTTGCAGCTTCCAAAATGTAGACATATGCTAGTGGAAGATGCATTGCAATTTAAAGGCCCAATTGGAAATGATGATTGCAAAGCAGATGATCAAAAGTATTCAGTGCTCTCTGCAGCAGTATCCAGGCACTCGCCAGATTCCAAAAAGGCAAACCAACGAGGCCACAGAAAGGAGTGGGGGGAGGGGGGAGGTCAAAGTTGTCCTTACTCCAATATTCCGTACAATCAAAGTCTCTCCAGTGACTTTGGGTGCCCGAGTCCAACGACGTTCCAAAACAGCCAAATCACAGCTGTGGGATCTCCTCAGTTAAGCATCAACCAAACCCACCTGTGGAGAAGCACTCTTAAAGGTTGTCGATGAAAAAAGTAGTTTAAAAAAACAAGAAAAAAGGTACACCTTTAGTTTACATGGCAAACCTTTTCTGAAGAGAAGTCAGCATTGATCAAGCGAGACTTCGGTGGACGTCCACGAATTACAGTAAAACAAAAAGCAGTGATGACCATAACAAATAGGAAGTAACTGGTGTGCAGTAGGTGCAAATTGATCAGCGAGCGATCATCCTGAAAGACAGAACAAAAAAGACATAAAAAAGTTAACAAAATGGGATCACTCCTGAATAAGGGGCACAAACACGATGAGTATGCACCAACAACAACAAAAAAGCTTGGGTGAACAGAGCATGAGCATGAATGAGATTCAACAAAATATGGACGGGCATGAAGGATATGATTGGATTAACCAACTGAGGCATCCAGAGGAAGGAAAAGAGAGACAAAGGAGTGGAGATGAACAGCAAGCTTCCCTTTGGGTAGGGTGACAATGTAGAGAAGTGCACGACATTGCTAGACAAGTGCATATGACCAGTGGCATATGAAAGAACAAGGTCAAATGTGTCCAAGAGCAACGTCCTAAAGGTTTTGTCGGCTAAAAAATAAAAATAAAAAAATAAAGAAAAACACAACAACAACTTCCAATATTTCATCACGTGCCTTGATTAAGCCAATAGCGAGACCAGTCATAATGTATTTACGTATTTACGATATATAGTGTATTTACGAAATAAATAATGTACTGGCGATACCCGTGCACATGCACGGGATAGCAATATAACAATATAACATAGCAGGTAGCAGACGACAGACCGTACACGGGGAATGACAAAAATACGCATTGTGCAACATGCAAGTGGTACTATGGAACGGCAAGACTTCCCAAACATTGTCAGCATGTCCGCTAAGTGCCACAGCAATTTCATAGGGATCGTGTGATGGCGAGCCGAGTTTTTAGTGTGCAAGCTTGGTATTATAATAGAGATTTATGAAATTACAATACGATAAATGGAATAATCTTTAAATAGTAACGTGAACTTTTCGAAACTTTAAAGCAAATGTCCGAATATATTTAAAAGTTCATGATAGACGCTCTCAAAAGGCACCGTCAATGCAAGGATGTGTACATGTGCTTAGTATTTAAGGAGATCCGGATCTTGTATATACAAGAGCCGAGTCCTGGAGGTGAAGGTTTTGTCTTCACAAGAAGAAGAACAACAACAACGCCGAGCTCTCTATGAGCAGCGTTCGCTACGTGAGACGCTGCTAAAAATGATGCTTAAGGTGAGATATCAAATTTCTGTGTTTCCAAATTATCATTGGCCTCTTGAGCATTGAGTTGTTGCGACTGTGGTTCACCTCTTCCTAACCTCCAGTGAGGCAAACTAGTCCATCACAACTTCAAAATCGATAGATTCGGCGAGTTCACACTCAATGGAGAGGATGGCTTGATTAATGAACCTGTCATAGTAGTCCAAGAGCTCGCTGAGATTTAATTGACATGGGAGCTTCAAAAGCTTTGACTCTTTGGTGGGGTACAGGTCACCTACCTGACCACAGAAACACTTGTCTCAAGTGCAGTCAGTGGTGGGTGGGTCTTTCTAATTACCCCCAAATTCAACTTTTTTTGACTTGGTGCCTACAAGGCTGACACCAATGCTACATCGTGAGGAATGCCATACTAATTATGAATCTGCAACTTAAAACAAAATTTTGTGGTAGAAAGGTCACTTAAGACACACTAATTAGTGCTAATTCAGGATTTATTTGACTTAAAAGCTACAACATTGAAACCACATGGAAAATGTTGAGTAAGGTCTCAATATCAAGAATCACCAACTTAAGACAAGATTATGTGGTGGAAAGGTCACTTAAGACAAGGTCAAAGGTAAATTTGCACCGAATGCCCTTCGATTCTACTTTGACAAAGAACCTACAGAACTGAAAACTGGTGGAAAATGTAGAGTTCGATATCTTCATCAATACAATCACCAACTTAAGACCACCTTATGTGGTGGAAAGGTCACTTAAGACAAGGTCAAAGTCAATTCGCATCAAATTACGAGGTAGATATTTAGTGGTGCAAGAATGACTTTCCATTCATTGCTAATGCACAACACTGTGCATAGATACCAGGAAGTTAGCACACGTGGGTGACCCAAATACCTACTTTTTGCCCACGCATGCCCCATATGAGAAGGCGGGAGGCCTCTGATAGTATAGCATTGGAGTTTATGATCAATCTCATGAATGAAAGCACAGGGAGCTACACGTTTTGGTGAAACCCATTGTTTTATATGTCTGTAATTGATGAAATCCATCACACAGGAGGAAATGCAGCAGCATTGATAATGTGTCCCTCCTAATGAGAATGCAGGTTGGCGGTCTCGCAGACTGAGAAAGCAGGATTGTCCGTTCTATCTTGGAGAATGGTGGCTTCACCATCAAGATGACTGGGAAACCATTCAGTCGATGTCCAGTTGATCTAACGCTCGAGCAGACTGTGAATGCCGATGCTGCCTCCAGACAGACTGGTTTGTCATCTGTAACAAGCAACTACAATGCCTCCGATGGATGTTAACAAAGTCTGCAAGAGCTTCGATAATTTCAATGGCACAAGCAATGGTTGGATTGTCTCAGACTGAAGACAACGGCTGAACTTCGTCCAGCATGCATCAAAAGGGACTCCAGTGATCTTCAGAAAGTAATCAGTCAGATAGAAGGTTCCTGCAATCCTTTCCAAATGGAGGAGATGCCTAAGAAGCTATTCAACATCAGCACCGGGAAAGCCACTGCCGAATCTGTCCAGACAAGTTTGCTTGCTGTGCGGGAGAGAGGACAGGAAAGGCACAAGGAATTTGTTACTTCCTGCACTGAAGACCTGACTCGGTTTGAACGTCCTGTTAAAAAGGAGAAGCTCGCAACCTTCAAGGATAATGGCAAGGCAAACAAGCGTGCCCAAGACAAACATATTACATCACTGGTTTGTACTCGGGATCTTACGAGACGAGTCATCATGGCTTGCCAGAGAAAACTAGATTTGGAACATGTTATCTATTATCCGCTGACACCAGTTCCCCTATCCATGTGTAGCACTGATGGCACTATGGTGAAGACTGAGAAGAGTAACCTTCTGGACATTCTTGAGAACAAAGTTCCATCTGCTATGCCTAACTCCATTGATGCCTGCGTCATAGATGGCATTTTCCTGATACACCTTCCTCCACCACACATCCCAGGAACATATGGTGCCTTAGCTGCAGGGATTTTAAAATAGGTTGTTACTCTGTCCCATTTAAGAGTTAACCTTGTGTTCGATGCATACCCTGTACCGTCCATAAAAGACAGTGAAAGGGCACTGAGGGGACTGGATCACTCAGAAGAAAGAGAATATACCACAACTGGGCCAGAACAGCACCGACCTAGAAACATCAATGACACTCTGCAATCGCGATCTTTCAAAACAGCTGCCAAAATTCCTCGCAACAGAGTGGGAGGCACAGCAGTATGCGCAGGTCATTCAAGGATGTCAGGTGTACCTCTCCTATCTTGGAGAATGCTTCCGTTTTCATGTGCTGGATGGAAGAGTCATTAAAGAAGAAATGGAGGCTTTGAAGACAAACCATGAGGAAGCCGATACGTTGATATGTATTCATGTGACATCGACAATGACAAAGCGACAAACATTGCAGTAAGGGCTTCAGACACTGATGTGGCCATCATTCTGTTGAATCACTGTGAACGATTCAGGGCTCACATTTGAATGGATACAGGGACATCGGCCAAGAATAACAGGAGATTCATAGACATAACTTCTATCAGTAAGGCATTGGGAACACCACTATGTCAAGAACTTCCTGCTTTCCATGCCTACACCAGCTCCGACTACACTTCAGCATTCCACAAAAAAGGGAAGAAACGTCCATTCAAAATCCTAGAGGAAAACAGGAGCGTCCAAATGGCATTTGGAGAAATGGCTCGAGGAAAGTTGGGAACAGATGCCTTAAGGCCCCGTCACACCTTGACGTTTTGCCAACGTATGCCGATTTTTGAATTTTTTTTCTAAAACGCTGGCACACGTTGAATACGTTATGGGTAAGTTTTGATAACATTGAGAGCACGCTGAAAAACACTGCCATACGTCGTTGTACGTTGGCTTTAAACGTTTTACTTTTTGGTTGTCCTCAAATTTTTTCATGCTTGAAATTTCACGACATATGCCGGCGTATGACTCACACGTTCCGCTACGCTGGCCACAAGTTGTATGCACGGTCTGCGATCGTTGACAGACGTCAACACATGCTACTTGTAAGTTAATCATAAGTTGAGACACGCCGAGGTAATATTTAGCGTACCCGAAACTTATTTCCAACCTATGATTAACGTGTTGTTGGCACGTTACGCGATCGTTGCCACACATCGACAGACGTTACTTTTAAGTTACTCATAGGCTGAAAGACGTCGGTATTATGGATCGTCCTTGCGTCAGCGTCCACGGCCACGGCCAGGACACTTATTTGCAGCATTCTTCAAACTTTTCTTCGGCATGACGAGGATGTTCACACTTCGATGTCTAGCTTGGCTATGATTCCAATTGTCCATCGGCAGCGTCTATTTAAAATAGTCGAGTTTGAGCGTTTTAACAAGTTCAGAAGAAACGCTTCAAATTTCCAAACCCCAGCGTCAAAAAACAAAGGCGAGTGACAGCAATTTAAATCGTTCATTGCAAACAATGAAAATAGTTGAGTGGTACCGTTTAAAAGTCGTTGAGTGTAAAAAAAATCCAATTGTTGAGCGCAAGCGTCTACTTTCAATAGTGGGGTTTGAGTGATTTATCACGTTCAATAGAAACGATTAAAATTTCCGAGCGCCAGCGTCAAAAAACAAAAGGCGAGTGACAGCAATTTAAATCGTTCATTGTAAACAATGAAAATAGCTGAGTGGTACCGTTTAAAAGTCGTTGAGTGTAAAAAAAAAAAATCCAATTGTTGAGCGCAAGCATCTACTTTCAATAGTGGAGATGCAGCCATTTAAATCGTTGAGTGGCAGCCTATGAATAGCAAACCCTACGTCACCGGCAAAGATAAACTGCCGCACGATATGGATAAGTTAGGCTATCGTTGGGCATAGTTTGTGAACGCCGGCTTCACGATAATTATTCGTTGGTATATCGTATCTATAAATAATCAAAGCGCTCTATGCACATTATTAGTTCATTGTGCATTTGTCCAACCCGTTATGAATAGACCTAAATCGTAAAAACAAGCTATAGCTCATTGTTGAAAAAGCCCCATAAAAAATTAGCCGCGAAGAACTTCGAACAATGGTGAAAAGATGTCTCCTACCCGTGGACACGCGGACGCAAGGACGATCCATCATAACCCACACCGTCCCCCTCACACTCACCTACTACTGCCAACATGAACAAACTACTACTAATACTAATACTGATACTGATACTGCTGACATGGACATCGACTCAAAAAGGACTCGAAAACACTGTTGGGTTCCCCTTTTATGAGCAGCATTTTTATATACCAATTCCCAACACCGCTGGGAACACGTCTTTATATGGCAGTTGTAAGCTAGAAACACGTTAATTCATTTTTTTTTTGTCGACCGGAAGACGTCATTGGAATACGTCTACATACATCGATGTGTGTTGGGACTACGTAAAGAATTGGTTCAAAGCACGTCAAACATAAGTTAGAAATAAGTTTCGCGTAAAAAAGACATTACCGCGACATGTTTCGACTTATGAGTAGCTTATAAGTAGCCTTTGTGGACGTGTGTAAGCGTCCACATATCGTGTATAAAACTTATCCCCATCGCATGCGGAGCGTGTGTCATACGCCGAGTACGTCGTAAAATTTTGAACAAGTTTAAAATTTCTTGACGTACTCTACTTACTACGACGTATGATAGCATACTTTAGCGTTCTACTCACGTATACCAAACTTACTCATACTGTATTTGACGTGCCCCAACGTTTTAGACACATTTTTCTTAGGTCGGCATACGCTGGCAAGATCGCCAAGGTGTGACCGCGATGTTGACACTTCCATTTCTACGGCAGTTATGATTCGAATCGTTGTGCGTCAGCCTTTTAATAGGCTACGTCACGACATCGTCGGCGATGCGTGCAACGCGCTATGCCTAAGTTAGACTATTGTTGGGCATCGGTTGTGTAGACCGACAACAGGTTCAGCATTCGTTGGTATAAGTTATCTATAACACAACGAAACGTTCTGTGTCCGTTACCAATGCGTTATACATAAGACCAAGTCGCTATGAATATGTCCGAATCTTAAAAAAAAACATCAAAAGTTCAACGTAAGCCAGCGTTTTACATACATTTTAATACATTGCCATCGCTGGCTAAAACGTCAAGGTGTGACCGGGCCTTTAGAAACAATCTTGTCCTTCACAGCAAAAATGTATGGTGCCAAAGCAAATCAGACGCTTTCTCTGAACAAACATCGTTTCAAGGTCTTTGAAAGACGTATGCACCAAAAGCTAGAGCAAAGAATCCCTTCGAGAAACTGAAGGGGATTGATGCATCAATGGTTCCACCGTATGCTGAAGTCACCCAGCAAATCAAGCGTGCAATGTTCGTTGCCAAAATGTGGGCAGATTCCCACGAGAAAGTGATACAGCAACAGCCGACAAAAGAAGATGGATGGGAACTTAAAGGAAATGTCTATGAAGTCCTGTGGTTTGATGGATCCCAAATGCCGGATTCACTTGTCCCAGAAGAAGGGGAGACAGAAACTGATCTGGAGGATGACGATGATCTGATGGACTTTGAACCCAACTCCTCAGACGACGAGGATATGCCATCCTCAGATGAAGATGAGGAATTGTAATCTCACTGGATATATTGACAAAATATGGCATTAGCATTATTAGTCACAGGAGGCAACTACCAGTTTCCAAACTCAATACAAACAACGTGGCACCTTTAAACCCTGGATTTGATGCAATTTGATCTTGCACTAATTAGTGTCTGTCTTAAGTGACCTTTCCACCACAAAATTTTGTCTTAAGTTGCAGATTCATAATTAGTAGGGCATGCCTCACGATGTAGCATTGGTGTCAGCCTTGTAGGCACAAAGTCAAAAAAAGTTGAATTTGGGGGTAATTAGAAAGACCGCCCCAACCCCACCCACCACTGACTGCACTTAAGACAAGGGTTTCTGTGGTCAGGTAGGCTACCTGTACCCCACCAAACAGTCAAAGCTTTTGTAGCTCCCATGTCAATTCAATCTCAGCTAGCTCTTGGACTATAGCTCATTTTGGATCTGAGGTAGGTCTTAATCAGTTTCAGTTTGAATGATGGACACGGACACATCTCTGAGTTGGTGGATTTTTATTCAAGGTGATGTCACCAATTTGATGGGTGTTGGGTCATTTCCTCATGTGGTCGATCCAAGATTTCACACTGATCCAGTTTGATCTCATCCTGTAATGAAAGACCTCCGAGAACATTTTGAACAAGTATTAAGGACTTGTGGATAGTTTCAGTGGTCTTTCATGGAATAAATTGGTTATCATCCTGAGTTGGTAACAGGCACGTTCATAACATGCATGGAATCCGATTAATGATATTGTTACGTTTGTGGGGGTAGAAAGAAGAATTTAATTTGGAATATAGCATTGTGTAGAGTTACTTGATCCGTGGACGTGTTGGAGGCATCTCAATGTAATTAAGAAGGGAACCTGTGAGCTTAAGTGTTCTGTGAAACCACACGAGGAGGAGGTGTCGTGTTAATTAGCTCGGGTTTAAGAATAAGATTCCTCAGCATGTAATTGCCCCTCTGATTTTTCCTTATGTTTGTATATTTCAAGATCGGCAATAAAGGTGGGAAACACGTCCCTAAAACCACAAGCGGGCAGAAAGCCCCGCCTTCAAAGGGTGACAATAGGCGAAGTTACGCCCCCCCCCCCCAGAGGCTGACTGATGGGTATGACATCAGAAGCTGTCTGAGTGGGCAGAAGCCCCACCTTCCCGGGTTTTGTGCGAGCAGGCCACGCCCTGGCGGTGGAGGATATCTAGGCGTGATCGAGAAGGTTAGCTGGCACATTTTGTCGAGCCGTGATCATAGAGGAAGGGGGTTGCGGATTTTGGATAGGTGAGAGCGGAGGGTGAGCGCAAGCCAAGAACAACGACACGACCCTTGTATTCGTGTTGAGGTGATTTGGCTCGCGTGGTGAAGTAAGATGCTGGCCTTTGGCTGGCTCTTGGTTGGGTCGGTGAGGACGATCGGCACACACAAAGCCGTTGCACTGGGTCTCTGAGCTTTGGTGTGGAGTGCCGTTCGCGCATTGCCTGGCGTGCATTTGTCCCGCTATGAGAGAAGCGCCATTTTGTTGCGCACGTCTGCACGTGTGATTAGAAGCGCCTCCATTCCAAGTTCCACATAGACCAGCTCTGGGCCAAGCTAAGTACAAAAATAGTTGAAAGAAAGGGTTTTCTTTTTATCGTTTCCCCGTTGTCTATATTTAAGTCTGTGTGAAGAGGCGCCTCGACTAGGATTTATTTGCCACGTTTTTATCATTACCTTTTGAATTATTGTCCTTTGTAAACAGTTGCTCATTTTCATTAAATGCGGCCATTTTAATAAACGGTATCCATGTATCTGTATAAACCCCCCTTATGCTGTGCTCCTCCACCCCTCCACCAATGCCCCATGCCCTTCGAGCACATCTGATAATCTCAGAGGATCAACGTGTCCGCCTATCAATAAGGAACCGCTTGGCCGTCCCGGGGGCTGGGTGTTAACCGTCCGTCACCACACTTTGGGTTGGGAGGGGTTAACCTGGGCTGGCCACCCCCGCAACGACATTTAACCACTCTGCCATTAATTTGTGCAAATTACAGATCATTCCATTCACCTGTGAAGCATTAGACTCCAGCATGTGACAATAATTGCTTACATTTTGAATGTGGTTATCACGTGGTTCCTGGTCAAGCGACAACATGGCAAGAGGTGCAAATTGTTGTGGAATGGACTTATTGGGGTTAAAAATGTATATCTCAAAATCATTTCCTTTATTGCATGTTTTAGCACACGAGAGAGAAAATGAACTGCAATAGGAATATGCATTGCTAATCGTAGATAAAGCCTGTCGTCCCCCACCTCCCTACCCCCCCCCCCCAATGTTTGTTTTCTAAAACTCCTTCTCCGTTAACCCCTTTTAATTGTTTTACCCTCTATAAATATGTATTTCATGTTATTTTCAGGAATCGCAGCTAAGCAGACCAACCGAGAAACAAGTTTTCACATAGAGGCCAAACATCGAACATTGGAGAGATAATGAGAAGGATTGAGGCAGGGCTTTGACCCGAGTAGCACCTGAAACATGTCCACGGGTCCCTCCCTGCCTGCCTCTGGCCGCCCCAGTTCAGTGGTCATCCTGCAGCACCCATATTGGCTGTAAATGGGTTTTCCTGTCTTGTCCATTTCTATCTGGGGCTCTAAGGTTAGGCCAAGTAAGAATCTTCCGTTCGTATGAATCCTCAGGACACGTATTTCTTTGACTGTAAACAACACTATTGCATTCCTGTTCCTCCCTTTCCCATTATAATCTCAATGCGTCTCGAGTGGTTCAAACTGCTGTGATCGCTGAAGCAGCATGCAACGCTCAATTCGATCCACTCTCCGACTGGGTGAGGTGTCCGCTCGCATTTCCGTTTTTAGTCCCCAGGTGAGAGAAGTCAGGTGCGTCGCCCGATTGGCCACAGCCGTTCTAAATGGACTAAGTATAGGAGCACATAGGCTCTTGATCCAGCCCGGGGTATCAGGACCGATTGGCCAGCGTAATCCCGACAAAATTAGTTTGTCAGGATTGGGATCAGGACACGAGACTGAGTCTGGCAGACTCAACAATATTATACTTAAACAAGAAGCAGGAACAGATTAGAAACATCACAGCTCATTGTATACTCAAATCAACTGCCTTCGTGAAATGGAAACGAAAGCACAAGGGGTGCATCTAAATCACAAGGAACCAAAATTAACCTCACAATCATTGAAAGGAACTAAAATGGATCAGCCTCACAAGTGCAGACCCTTTGCAGTGTGTATGTAACGCCATTAGAATTGGCAAAAGATCTTGGAATTTGCTTTCACATCTGTTTATACACTCGTTTACCCTTAAAACCCTACACAAGATAAACCAGAACGGCACTCAGTAGAGCGCATACTGTTACATATTTGGAAGCTCATTGCACTCAACATTCAGGTCCTTATAGAACAGTTATATCGGTAAAGGCCCTGTCACACCTTGACGATTTAGCCAGCGTATGCCGACGTATGAAAAATTTGTCTAAAACGCTGGCACACATCGAATACATTATGGGTAAGTTTGGTATACGTCGTAGTATGCTGGCATACGTCGTAGTATGCTGGCATACGTCGTAGTATGCCGAGCTGTTGATAAAATTTTAACATGCTTGAAATTTTTCGACGTTACTTGTAAGTTACTCATAAGTCGAAACACGTCGAGGTAATGTTTTAGCGTCAGTGTTCCAGACTCCATGGTTTTTTTATTATTATTTTTTTTTCTTCGGCATGACGGTGATGTTGACACTTATATTTATAGTACGGTTACAATATAATGTAATTAATAGGCTGCCGCTCAATGACTTAAATCATAACCATACTAGAAATCGAAGTGTCAACATCACAGTCACGCCGAAGAAAAAAAAAAATCATGGAGTCTGGAACACTGACGGGTTCCTCCTGTGTGAACTCCATTTTTAATATACCAATTCCCCTAAACGCTGCCAATATGCCATTATACGGTAGCTGTAAGTTAGTAACACGTTCAGCAAGTTCTGTGGTCGTCCGGAAGACGTCAAATACATCGACATACGTCAATGTGCGTTGGAGATACGCTACACATAGGTTCAAAGCACGTTACTCATAGGTGAGAAATAAGTTTCGGGTAGGTAAACATTACCTCGATGCGTTTCGACTTATGAGTAACGTGTGTCGACGTGTGTCAACGATCGCGTAACGTGCCTACAACTTATGCCAGCGTATGCGGAACGTGTGCGTCATACGCTGGATACGTCGAAAAATTTTCAACATGCTGAAAATTTGTCGACGTACTCGGCGTACTACGACGCATGCCAGCATGATCTTGACGTATACAAAACTTACCCGTAACGTATTCGACGTGTGCCAGCGTATTCGGCAAATTTTTCATACGTTGGCATACGCTGGCTAAAACGTCAAGGTGTGACAGCAGCTTGACACTTCGATGTCTAGTGCGGTTACGATTTGAATCGTCGAGCCGCAGCCTTTTAATAGGCTACGCCACGTGATCGTCGGCGATACGCTGCCGCACGCTATGCATAAGTTAGACTATCGTTGGGCAAAGGTTGTGAACGCCGACAACACGCTCAGCATTCGTTGGTATAAGTTATCTAAACGTTCTGTGTACGTTACTAATATGTTATGCATACTTCCAGCTCATTATGAATACGTCCAAAACTGGAAAAAAACATCAATAGTTCAGCGTACGCCAGCATTTTACATACATTTTGATACCTTGTCATACGCTGGCTAAAACGTCAAAGTGTGACAGGGCCTTTAGTGTGTGTTTATAGTTAGGGCCCCCTATCTGTGTCTAACGGGAATTACATGTGTGCGCTGCGGAGTTTCATTTACAATAAACCTTCACTTCACACACAGACGCCATTGCCCACGTGCGTTCGGCCACGTACGTGGGCGGAGATTTCCATCGCCTCAGACCGGGACTCCGCCCAAGAAGGCAGGGGTGTGCCCCTTGTCCAATCACGCCACAGAAAGCGACTTTCCCACGGCACCCTGGCCAATGAGATCGAGATTGCCACAGAGAGCGACTTTCCCACGGTACCCCGGCCAATGGGATTGAGATTGCCACAGAGAGCGACTTTCCCACAGCACCCCGGCCAATGGGATTGAGATTGCCACAGAGAGTGACCTTTCCCACGGCACCCCGGCCAATGGGATTGAGATTGCCACAAAGAGCGACTTTCCCACGACGCCTCATCCAATGAGGGTGGAGAGCGCCTCAGACAGCGATTTGCTCACCCCAGAGGAAAAAGGAATAAAAAGGAACCCCAGGCTGGGTGAGAAAAGGGTGGTGGTCATGGTCGTGGTGGTCATGGTCGTGGTGGTCATCATCATCGTGTTGCGGGTTCAAGTCCCGCCGAGCTGGATCATCGTCGCCTCTGACCTTCTCCTTGATCTTGGTCGATTGGTGCGTGGCTGGTTGGGGAGTACCTGTGTGGCGGTACCTGGTGCTTGGAGCGGCATCGTGTTGCGGGTTCGAGTCCCGCCGAGCCGGATCGTCGAAGACCACACGAGGTGGACAGGTCCAAGCACAGGCTCTGGTCTCCAGCTCACCTGTCCTCGAGCTGGAAGCCTTCAATAAAGACCATTGAGGTCCATTTATTTTGGGTGTGTGTGTGTCTATATGTGGGCCAGTCTTTAATTAGCAACTGTATAAGTGCTTGTGTATAAATTTCAATTTCTTTGATAGTCAGATAACTCTGCTCTTCTGTGTTCCCCTCCCTGCCTATTGTAAATAAATATCCATTTTGTTAAATGTATCAGCTCGTTTCTGTGCTTCTTTCATTGGCTTCGCAAGGTGCATGTTGGGAAATTGGGAAACAGTAAATTGTGCATTTGGACCGACGGGTCTTGGTAACCATCCGCTCGGGTTACGCACGGTTCGAGCACGATAACGGCTCGTTCCGCTCGAGGCCTGCCGAGGGTGCGAATTCCCTGGTAGCTTTGCCGCATGGATACTTAGGTATATTTAAGTTGGCAATTCACCCTATTCCACGTGGCCAAATTATTGGCGATTCACGGTCCTGGAAGGGACCTGTGCCGTTAGAAGTTCTCCGAGGAGCTCAATCTAAATTCTGGCTGTTCGTTGGAGCCGACTCTACTGCTCTACCTAGCGGTCGTGCTCGCCACCGAAACTCAGCATCACAACAATACCTCCACCAAGCTGAAAAGTTGACATTTTGTTTCCCACCCATAGGCTGGATCCGGATCTGAACCAAAATCTAATCAGCTTGTTCTCGCCACCAAACCAACTCAACCACCTAGTTTTGTCGCAACTTGTCCAGAACGTTTTGAAACATCGTGCTACATTTCTCAATGGTGAAGAATCACTTGGGGAAGTGGAGTGGCGGCTGGACCCAAATCATATCCAGGATCCTCCTGATGACTCCATCTTTGCTCTTTACTTCTTCAGGTTCCTTCTTGGTGTTCCATTTCATTAAAAAGATAATTTTATCCGGATCCGGATCTTCCCCAAAATCCAATCATTTCGTCCGTGTCATACACCCAACCTCACAACCATATTTCATCCAAATCCGTCCACAACTTTTTGAGATATCCTGTTCAAAGACAGACAGAGGTGAAAACAACCACTCACCTCATGAATGCCTCCACTCATCTCATCAATGCTCCCCCCCCACCTCTACCATTTTCTGTCAAGTGATTGTCGTGCGAGATATCATTGGACAATCGTCAAACTCACGAGTCTTTTGCTTTCACACAGCCATTAAGCTGACACACATTTGCCACTGGCTCTGTGTTAATTCCTGAGACGCAGTGTTTCGATGTGGCTCCGAAGTGCAAGGCAACATTTTCTGGATAGTCTCCTGCAGAAAAGCCCAGTGCAGTACAATCCTTCACCAATTCACCAGGTCAGTCAAACTTTCAGTGTCTACAAACTTTCAATCCATTTTTGACGACGATCTGATATCAGTCGTGGCGAGTTTAGGTTTAGTGTTCAGGTTCCTTTGGTCGCATTTTGTGCACGTCTATATCAGAAATATTTTGTGTATTTACATCGTTTTTATGAAGATCCGTCCCAAAGATTCCAAAATCTTCAGCTTTTCTTTCGACTCAGTTAGTCACAGGCTTTAAGCCTTTTTATCGAGTCGCTCGATTTTTCCATATTCTCCTGTGGAGAAAGTAAGTTTATGGTGGGACACCACCAGCTTTGGGTAAATTAACCAGTTTTCCCAAGACTCGTTTGCAATTCCTATTGTTTCGTGCACTTGGGTGTGACCCTTTTGCAGATATTTTCTTTGTTAACAAATGTAAATAATCACAACATCCTTCTTAAAGCTATCATTTACAAATAGACCACAATCAAAAGCAGTGTTTCCACTTGGTGTGTTAAATAGTGAAACAAGCAAAAGTTGCTTTCTCAAAGTAAGACGTGCATTGATTTTGACATATTGTGGGCCAGCTACCACTTGGGACAAAAACACCAACAAGAAAGCAAATGAGCCACATCCTACAGTTTCAAGTTCTACACAACCTTCAAAGTCCCAGCTATCATATTTTCCGGCTCTGGAAACAGAGTCTCCCTCGGAGCGACTCAACATCTGGTGCCTCTCCTCCAATGATACTTCTGCCGCTGCTGGCTCCAGCCAATGACTTGAGCGGTCCATTGGCGGACTGAGACATCTTAAGCCTTACATGCAGACAATGTGTGAAGATCGGATGAATGGACTGATATTAAATGCACATTCACTATGGAATTAAATTGCATTAAATCAGACTTTTTCCACATCGTAACACACAACTTCCAAGTGAAAAACAAATTCGACAAATTTCAGAAAACTTAATTAAAATTTAAAAATTAGAATATCTTGGTTGGATAAGTGTCAACCCCCCTAAGTTAATACTTGGTGGAAGCACCTTGGACAGCAATTACAGCTGTGAGTCTGTTGGGATAGGTGGGTCATTCTACCTCAATTCACCCAAGGGTTGTAACCCAACCCCCTCAGATTTGGCTAATTTTTTGCATGTATGTAATATATGATAGTCTATGTTCACATACAAAATTTAGCTAAATCGGACTAGGGGTTGACGAGATATGACCTTGAGAACTTTTGACCTTTTCGACTAATGTCGCGTTTCCACCAAACTTCAAATCCTCATATCTCAGCAACCCCTTGCCCTATCTCGATTATTTTGGTGTCGTTGGAAAGGTAATTGTCCATAGAATGCAAATCCAGCATCGGTTCATCGATCGAGTTAAGTTAGGGGTGGATTATTTGTTGACCTGACATTTGACCTTGTATGAAAATGAAAGTTCATACTGTCTACTATAACATATCAAAAAACCTGGAGGGGTAGTATTTTTTGTCCTCGAGATATTTTCGGACAAAGTTCAAAGGTTGTAAAAATGCAACCAAACCAAGCTTGATTTTGGTGTGAGGGACACGGTCGAGAGATGACAGAGCTATGAGATGGCATGTAAGATCAGGGCATTACGGCTGGATTTCCTTTGACGCATGAAGAAGACTGCACGATTATCGTATTCGTGCTGAGGTGAATTGGCTCACGTGGTGGAGCAAGGCGCTGGCCATTGGCTCTTGGCTGGGTCATGAGACCAACCTTGAAGCCTCATGTATATCACCGAAGGGAGCGGCGCCATTCTGCAGAGAGCAGCAGTGTCGGCAAGTGCGATCGACGAGGAAGCCACATGGCCGTTCGTGGGCCCTGATGTTGAATACCGCTTCGCAAATTACCTCACATATGTTTCTCACCCAGAGTGGCTCGGCACCATTTTTGGGCTCGTCTTCCCACGCAAGACGAAGAGACTCGATCCCAAAGTTCAATAGAGACCATCTCTACACAGCGAAGTACCATAATAAAGGGAGGATTTTCTTTTATTTCGTTTTCCCCTTGTCTGCATTAAAGTCTGTGTATAGAAGCACCCCATTGCAAGGCTTTAATTTACCTCGTGTTTTATGATCACATTTTGAATTACTATCCTTGTAAATATTTCTTCTATTTTCATTAATTCCCCATGTTTATTTTAAGTTGCTGGTGTTGCTGTTGCTGGTGTTTTTTTGTTATTTTAAGTTGCTGGTGTTTAAGTTGCTGGTTTGAGTGTAAACCCCTTGTGCTGTGCAATCCATCTGCTCCGTCCGTGCCACCCATGCCTTCCCACACGCGCCATAATCTCCGAAGATCACGTGTCCGCCTCTAAGGAAAACCATCCGGCCTGGTCAGTGTTAACTCTGTCCATCCACCACAATTGGGTTGGGGGGAATAAACTAACCACCAAGCCTGTGACAATATCATTTTTTGGCCCCATCTCTCAATGGTGAAGAATCACTTGAAAGATTCTCATATCAGGATCCAGATCTTCACCAAAATTTAATCAGTTCATCCTTGTCACACACCCAACCTATCCACCAAATTTCATCTGTATCCGTCCATAACTTTTTGACCTCCTTCACCTTCGGTGGCAGAGGTAAAAATGATGAGTAGCTGCAAACAAATCAGTTTTGTTGTACAATTATGATGTGTTGCATGGTTTCGGGCACACACACAAAGATTCGAGTTAAAAAAATTTTTTTGTTATTCTCTTCAACTTTAATTTTGGAATTTTAACAGGTGAAAAAAAAAATTGAAATAATCAATTTGGCCAACAACCGATTCTTAATGAAATGCCAGCCGCTTACTGGTTCCTGTTTATGCGTTCATTCATTCCGTTGCTGGTTGTGCCCAATTGTTGCACCACTACCCCCACTCCCAGGTCAATGTTGCCTTCCACAAGCCTTGCTCATGTCAGAATTTTTTTTTTTTAAATCACATCATAATCACACAGGTAATACCTCTGGGATGATGACAGATAGACGGGGATCGAGTGTATGGTAAACCTTTCCCACAACTCCCTTATAGCACCAGAATGGGTTGAAATCTTGAGATGACCTGCTTTCCATGTCCCTCACAATTAGCGGCAGGATGTAAGAGAAGCTGGTGTTCACAAAGCCATCTGCATTGCAAGTTGATGGTCGTCTGGAAGCGCACCACGTCACCAATTAATAAAACCTTCACAATAAACCGAACCCCCCCCCACCCCCACCCCCACCCCCTAAAGTAGGGGTGACAAAACCAGAGCATAGCTTTGCACCAAATTACCCTTAATAAAAATAACATAGTGTAACAACAGGTAAGATACTAGCAAATTCGTACCCAAATTGCAATACTTGATGATGGACCAGCTCTGAAATTACCTCAGCACAAGGCAGCAGGATAAAAGCAGCAAGGAACTGACAAACATTGTCCTCTGCTGATTTAGTGCGTGTTCTTTCTTAGGTATTTATTTGATTCATGCATCAGTCAATCCACAACCTCAGTTGTGGATCGGCTGATGTCGGTAATTGACTGATGTGGATCCATGACCAATGTTGTGGATCCACCGCTTGGAGAGGTTCTGGGCTGAAAGGATTGAACCTCAAGGAAGAACGGTGCCCAGCTGATGATCCATTTGATCAGGAAACTGTGTGTGTGTGTGTGTGTGTGTGTGTGTGTGTGTGTGTGTGTGTGTGTGTGTGTGTGTGTGTGTGTGTGTGTGTGTGTGTGTGTGTGTGTGTGTGTGTGTGTGTGTGTGTGTGTGTTAAAATTGTTAGGAACAGTTGTGTGAAAGAAAAACGAGATGTACACAAAGCGTGGGCTCACAGAGTACTGGGGAAGGCAGATTGCGCAGCAGTGATGGTGAGACAGGTATTATAAAAGACAATCTGCTGGCATTGTCCACGAAGAAGGCAGTCCTCAGAACCCCACAAGCTTGGCAGGGAAAATGTCATATTTATTTCCAGCTGTGCATCTCTTCCTACAGAGTGAAAAGGGAGGTGAGGGGAGGGGGAAGATGATGGAAGAAACAAAGAAAAAGAAAGGAAAAGGCCTCCGAGTTCAAAACAAAGCACATCATAAGACTGCACATACAAGTACCAAATTGACTTTTGATGAATACAGGGTGTTGACAAGATTAAACATGATATATCTCAAGTCAAAGAGGTCCTGCTTTAAGCAGGTCATCTTCAAGCTTTGCTCCACAAACACCACTACCAAGTAACAATTTCATAAGGTTCCTCTCCAACATGTAATCTGGATTTGGTCTCCAGCTCAAGGATCGAGAGAGAGATAGAAAAAAATTGCAATTGACTGACAAGTAACATAAAAAGTTGAGCAAAGGTTTACCCGGATATTATTGGTTCACTAAAAAATAAGTGACCACTATATTCGTTATTGGTCTGTCTGTCTGTCTGTCTGTCTGTCTGTCTGTCTGTCTGTCTGTCTGTCTGTCTGTCTGTCTGTCTGTCTGTCTGTCTGTCTGTCTGTCTGTCTGTCTGTCTGTCTGTCTGTCCTGAGCATAGCTCCGTGGGTTTTGATCCGATCCTGATAAAATTTTGGTGGGAGGTTTATATCATGATCAAGTTGTGTTTTCCTGAGAATGGGCGTAGTACGCCCATTATTGGCGGAGCCACGCCCAAAAAACGTATTTTTAGGGGGTAGCCGATTTCAATTTGCATCTTCTCCTCGGGGTTTTGGTATTTGGTTAGCCCAATGGTACCTGCACAGCCCCACGGAGCTCAATTTTTCATTTTTCTCCCAAGGTCAAGGTCACGAACTTAGAAAATTGCGAATTTTGACATTAAAATCAATCTTGTCCGAGGGATTTGTCGAATCTGGCAGGGGTTTCGGTATTTGGTTAGCCCAATGGCACCTGCATAGCCCCATGGAGCTCGATTTTTTTCATTTTCGTCCCAAGGTCAAGATCACGAACAAAACGTGTTTTTAGGGGGTAGCCGATTTCAATTTGCATCTTCTCCTCGGGAGTTTGTCGAATCTGACAGGGGTTTCGGTATTTGGTTAGCCCAATGACACCTGCATAGCCCCACGGAGCTCGATTTTTCATTTTCGCCCCAAGGTCAAGGTCACAAGGCCATGAACTGAGAAAATTGCGAATTTTGACATAAAAAATCCATCTTCTTCTCGGGGGTTTGTCGAATCTGGCTGGGGTTTCGGTATTTGTTTAGCCCAATGGCACCTGCATAGCCCCACGGAGCTCAATTTTTCATTTTCGCCCCAAGGTCAAGGTCACAAGGCCATGAACTGAGAAAATTGCGAATTTTGACTTTAAAAAATCCATCTTCTTCTAGGGGGTTTGTCGAATCTGGCTGGGGTTTCGGTATTTGTTTAGCCCAATGGCACCTGCATAGCCCCACGGAGCTCGATTTTTCATTTTCGCCCCAAGATCAAGGTCCTCGAGGTGCTGAATGAGGAGTCGGAGCCGTTGGGATTACGGATTTCTTGGGTCAAAACAAAGATCCAGGCTTTCGGTGACATCTTGGATGCTGCTGTCCTGTCTGTGTCTGTTTGTGGTGAGGATGTTGAGGTCGTGGATAGATTCACTTACCTTGGCAGTGATATTCATGTCTCCGCAGGTTGTGAGCCGGAGGTCAATAGACGTCTGGGTCGGGCCTGGGGAGTCATGGATTCACTGGATCATGGGGTGTGGCGCTGCCGGTACCTGTGCGGGAGGACGAAAGTCCGAGTCTTCAGGTCCTTGGTACTTCCAGTCTTGCTCTATGGGTGCGAGACTTGGACTTTGACCAAGGATCTGAGACGGAGACTTAATTCCTTTGGTACCAGGTCTCTTCGGAGAATCCTTGGCTATCGCTGGTCGGATTTTGTGTCCAACGAGCGGTTGCTGAGAGAGACTCGGATGAGATTTGTTACCTGCATAGTCCGTGAGCGTCAGCTGCGGCTGTATGGACATGTGGCTCGTTTTCCTGACGCTGATCCTGCTCACCAGATTCTCTCAGCGAGGGAGTCTCATGAGTGGAGGAGGCCAGTGGGCCGACCACGTGCCTCATGGTTGCAGCAGGTTGACCATCATCTCAAGGAGATGGGGATGGGCCTGGCATCTGCCTGGGGGATGGCCAGACGGAGGCCCCTGGAGTACCGGCGGAAAGTGGGCGCAGCGACGCGCTGTTCTGGCACATGCTCCCATACCTGACCTGACCTGATCAAGGTCACAAGGCCATGAACTGAGAAAATTGCGAATTTTGACTTAAAAAAATCCATCTTCTTCTAGGGGGTTTGTCGAATCTGGCTGGGGTTTCGGTATTTGTTTAGCCCAATGGCACCTGCATAACCCCACGGAGCTCGATTTTTCATTTTCATCCCAAGGTCAAGGTCACGAACTTAGAAAATTTCGAATTTTGACATAAAAATCATACGACCGCCCAAACTTTGAGAGCTAGGATGACAATTTTTTATGCATAATCTTGAGGTCATTCCCCACCTAAAGTCTTGAAACCATTTTGCTCAATCTCGAACACCTTGCCCGTGGCGCCCCCTTCAAGTTTGTTTTTACGCTGATTTCATCAAAGTCTGGTTTATCCAAGGAGTGCAAAATGCTATATAGCCTATACGACGTTGTACTGTTCCTGGAATGTTCCAGAGGAAGTTTTGCACAAAAGGTCATAATCCTTGACCTTTGGCCTTTAAAGTTCACAAAGGTCAAATTTTCAAAGTTGTGGGAATCGAACCGGGTTTTCTACCTTCTTCGACGAACTAACTCCAATAAGCTATAGCACGTATCCCGTTTCCTTATTCTAGGTTCGTGCGGGTCCTTAAAACCCATAAAAGTCCAACATTTCTGAGTTGTACAATTTAAGTACTTAAATGTCCTTAAATTTCAGGAAAATGTTCAAAAGTCAATAAAAATCAGATTTTCCTGTTATTTGGTGAAGGGTGTTTCATTTTCCTCGCACTAGTATTCTAAACAAGGACAAATGTGTCCAAGAGCCGCGTCCTAAAGGTTTCGTTTCAGGTCAGTAGCCAGTGCAGTTGAACCATTTTTAGCCTTGTACCAAACAGATAAGCCAATGGGTCCCTTTCTTGTTCATGATATTGAGAGACTTATCAGAAATTTGTTAGAGAGGTGTGTTAAGCCAGTTGCATTTCAAAATGCTTCTACTGCATATGACTTGTTAAAGCTGGATCTTGAAAAGGAAAGAGTAGAAAACAAAAAGATTGAAGTTGGTTTCAAGGCTGAAAGTGAACTGAAGTCCCTCCTGAGAACCAAGGCCATCAGTGAATGCCTGGTGTTTCAGTTCAAAGAAGAATGCAGGCTATTTGTGGTGAAATGTGTCAACAAAATCTTTGAAAGGTCTCCTCTTCAGTATAGTTTAGCCAGAAATATGGCTTCTCTGGATCCCAGGTTGATGGTGACTGATCAAGAACACTCAAAGTCCAAATTCAAATGCCTGTTGTAAAATTTGGTGACTGAACAGAGTTGATGGTGATAATGTAGATATGTTGGTTGCGAGTTACACATAATTACTGCAGGATGTAGCAGGGTGTGAACTGAAGTCTAGGTTCAAGGACTTCAAAGTTGAAGATGACAGGGTAGATGTGTTATTCTCTGAATGTGTGGGTAAAAACAAGAAGTTTGAGAAGTTGTGGGGGGTAGTTCGTAAAGTGTTGCTAGTTTCCCATGGACAGGTGTCTGTTGAGAGGGGTTTTTCCCTCAACAGACATATAGAGAAGGACAACCTGGGTGAAGGCATGCTTGTGGCACTGAGGCAGATTATTGATTATTTTGTACTGGTAGGTGGAATGCTCAAAGTTGAAATCACAAAGGAACTGCTATCCTCAGCCTCCAGTTCTCGACATAAATACCATCAATATCTTGAAGAAGAGAAAAGAAAGAAAGGGCAAGAAGTCATCCAAAGAAAACGAAAAATGGTTGAAGATGAAGTGGATGGTTTGAAAAAGAGAAAGAAGGTGTTGGAAACTGACATAGAAGGTCTGACCATATAGTCAGAAAAATATGCAGACGAGGCTGAGGCAAAAGGTGGCAAAACTAGCTACAGTCTTCTGGTAAAATCAAATGCTCTCAGGCACTCTGCCAAGCAAAAACAGGGGGAACTCAAAGTTCTAGAAAGAGAAATTGAGGAGAAGGCTAAATCCCTGCCTGCTATGTCCTAATTGGATATTACAATGACATGGAGCTTACAAAATGGACTGTTCTGTAGTGTAGAAGCAGTCAGGAGCTGCTGCAACTTTGCAGGTGGCAGCACCTACAACAACATTTTAACATAACAACACATTAACATTGAGAGTGCTGCCATCTGGAAACTTGTGACTGCTCCTGGCTGATTCTAAAGTAACTGTGAAGGGAATTTGCCAATTGGCTTGTGGCGTGTTGTGCCTTGTCGACTGAATAAGCTCCTGCTGTGTTCTGTATGTTCATTATTAAAATAGATTTTTTGTAAACTTACTATCTTTGTTAATTTCTAGGTGACTCACCTCAATTTACCCCTGGAATTTCTAGGATGTGATCCTTAAAAAGGGGTTATTTTAGCCCTTAAAAAAAAGACATCTCAAAATAAGTGGGAACCTTGTTATTTTAATGTCCACAACATTGTTTTGTGACCTTTAAAGGTTATGCAAAGGTCAAATTTTGAAAGTTGTTGAACGAAACCGGGTTTTCGACATTTTGCAGCTACTAACCTGTCACTCGTACCACATCATGTTGATCATTTTTATAACTTGGTCAAAAATTATCACATTGTCTCATCCTTGACTTCTGAAACAATCTACATCGTCAAATACCGCTCGTGAACCATTGTCGTCTTGAGACTCGTTTCTTATTACATCCTCTTAAAAAACACAGCTTTGGCATGGGAGGATATTTAAGATTAGAAATCTGACTGCCAGTGTAAAAATAGGAACTCCTGTCCTGAAGCTCACCTGGATCAGGAGCAACAGTCACTCAAACCCCCCCCTGTCAACCTGATTTTTATTTTAATGCCATGAACAAACTTTGGTGGATCACAGGTGATGAAGGTTGTGGTCAAGTTTCATCAAAATTGTGTGTGTAGTTTCGGAGAAAAGAGCAAATACCTATTTTGAGGGGAGAAGGGTTGGAAGGGGGGTAAACGCCACTCCCCGTAGACCTCCTTAATGATTGCAGATTTTGATGCGGCCAATAAACCTTCATTAGGCATTAGATATAAAGCTCGTGGCCAAGTATCATCAAAATCGTGTGTTTGGTTCAAGTGATAATGACTGAAGTGTTGACCGACTGACTGACATTGCCTGATCGCATAAGCTCACCTGACTAAAGTCCAGGTGAGCTAAAAAATAAAAAACCCCCATGTGGGGGTGACGGTCATTTCTATAATACCACAAGTTCTCAATGTTCAGTTATGACAGAAGACTACTGCGCATCTCGACTGCGCAGTTTGGTTAAAGATGACAGCATTTTGGCACGCGCACACGGAATTATATTTTGAAAATAAATGCCGACGTTTACATTTCGGCTTTTGAAACTTTTGCACCTTCGGTGGAAAATGTATAAATATACAAGGTCAGCTGCTATGCAATGACACCATTCACCAACTTTTACCATGCCCAGTCGAGAATATATAGCCTCCTGAAGGTAGGGCAGTTTTTGCAAACTTTGAAGTCATGTGACGTGAAAACTAAAGCGAAATTCGAAAATCCGTCCCAACCAAATTTAGATATTGTCCCATAGATTCATATGCCACTATCAAATTCAAGATCGCTTGAGAAATGTAGGAGGAGATAGATTTTGCAAATCATCATTTTCGCATTTTTTGCCAACTTTGAAGTCACGTGACACGAAAACGAAAGCGAAAATCGAAAATCTGGCCCAACCAAATTTAGATATTGTCCCATAGATTCATATGCTACAATCAAATTCAAGATCGCTTGAGAAATGGCGGAGGAGATAGAACTTGAAAATCGTCATTTTTGCAACTTCAAAGGCTTCGTATGACCTTGACCTTGAAAGTCAAACCATCATGTACGTCTCATCGACCTCTATCAGGATCAATAATGACCAGATCGCCCGCTTCAACTTCATTGTGAACGGATGGACGGACGGATCGAAGGACATCGACACCCATATTATTAGGTCATGCTTGAAGAGATGACCTAAAAAGGAGATTGCACAGCATCAACTGGAGTAGACCCTCAACTGTTTTTAAATTTTTTTTATTTTAGCTTATCTGGAATTGGAATTTCAGATAAGGTGTTGAAATTGTGCACACTGTCCATCCGTCCTCCTATTTCGACTTCTCTGGCCAAACCGCTGGGCCAATCTGGGTGAAATTTGGCAGCAAGGTTTCGTACCTGACTGGTAATGGGGATTGCAAAACTTGTTCTGGTTACATGACGTTAAGTTGTTCAAAATGGCAGACTTGGTAAATTCCTTCAAACATCTCCTTCTCCAAATCCACCAATCAGAATGCTACCAAATTTGGGTTCCAACATTCGGCCAGGGCCCAGATAAGCTACACGCCCAGTGGTCCATTCTTAAAAATTTTAAGACTGATCAATAGGAGACTGCTCTTCCTTTCAGAAAATTCCAAAATATATCCTACAAAGAAATGTAAAAAAAAAATTAAAAAGTGAAAGTTGAGTAATCAGAGATATAGTCAAACAACTTGTGCATACAATGACTTTCCTCATTTGTTGAGGCATGAAAAAAAGAAAATGTTCATGTAAATGCAACTTCAAATGTGAAATTTCAAGAAAATCTGAATATTACATTCTCCCAAAAATACAAACTCTCCAGCATGAATATCTGCACTCACGATGGCCAGATGGAATAAACGCCTCGTCTCTTGAGCAAGTTGACACTATCTACTACAGCTATTCACTCTGTTCCCCATTCCAAGACAAAGTGTTCAATGACTTTTTTTTCTTTCTCGAAAATGTGAAGCATCATCTGAAGTAAAAGAACCTCAAGTGCACCATTTCTTTCACAATAATTGCACCAATTATGTTCCTTTTTAAATTGTTCAATCCACAATGTTTTCATCAGCATTTTTCTTACGTACAACATTAGTTGACAAGGGCGAGAGGAAGAAAAGGAAAAAAAAAACATTCTACAATGCTTACCTGAAAGTCCAATCTGGTAGCCATAGACAGTAGCACTCAAGTGGGTGACATTCCTGGAGTAACCTCCAAAGGGTTTCATGGGGTCAAGAGTGAGTGTAATCATAACTGACACATTAACAGGGCCAGACTCTTCCATTGTAGAGGACAAAGATGGGACCATCATGCGGTTCTGTGCACACAATCAAGAGCACAACTGTTCAATAGGTGATGAATAAAGAACTTGGAAAAAGATTTACCAAACTCCAATTGTGTGAATTTCTTGAACATTTTGGGGCTCATCACAGACACTGTAAATTAACTACAAATTTATCGCAAGACAGGACAGGCTATATTAAGCCAGAAAGAAGCACAAGGAGATAGAGGCAAGAGGCTATTCAACTCCAACGAATGACCACTTTTGAGGGAAAAGGCAGAAAGAAATCTGTGAGATTCAAATTCCACTTGCAGCATGCTACCAAAAAAAAAAGAAAAGAAAAAAAAAAAAAAAAAAAAAAAAAGAGAAAAAAAAAGAAAAAAAAAAGCGAAGAAAAATCTACAATCATTGGGATGCACACAAAATAGATTCTGTAACAGAAGGCCGCTGAAGAAAAGGAATTTATGAAACAATATGATTACTTTTTTGGGAGGGACGGGGAGGGTGTGGAAAGGGAGGCACTTCTGGTGAGAAAATGGTGTTACTCAACAATATTTTCCCCACACTCTGCAACAAGTTTGTGTTTTCAACTGCAATATCAGAGCATTCACCTGTGAGGTATTGTTTCCTGTGAGAGAATGGATGCTGTTGAGGGTTGGGGAAGTGGAGAGACTCGTTTCATTGGGTCCTCTAAATCTCAAGGTCTCATTCTCAGACATGCAGAAGTCAAGATCATTGAAATGTAGCAAGAACATGTTCCAGTCCTAGCAAAGTATGTGGGGAGAGAAGAGAAGAGGAAAATAATAGGGGTGAACACAAAGAAAGCCTTTTTTTTCTTCTCTAAACATCGGAGTCAAGATTCAGGAAAGAGTTCAACAAAAAAAAAAAAGAGGGCAGTAGATTGAAATATTAACAATAAAACAAGGAAAAAAAAATACCACATCCTCGTTTTGTTTCATAACATAAAATGGGTATTTGTCTGCCCACTTCAAAAGGACAATTTGAAGATTGCTTTAAAGGCCAATCTTTTAACACAACTGTTCACTCACTTTGGAAGCCCATTCAATGCTGCAAGGTTCCCTTCATCTGGAATGAAGCCATATCATTGTGGTCGGCTCACCAAAAGCGTTTTAACTAACTGGCATGCTTTCAGGTTCACATATTAAAACCACAATTGCTGTCACATGGTAGGGTAAACTTGACCACATCACCACCATATCTTGAAGACATAACTGTAATCCCGGCAGATGTGGAACAGATGAGATCTGTGGATATCACCGTTGAGCTGATTGGGGTCTCTTCGGGTTATGGCCTGCTCCAGGGTGAAAAGCAGGTCTTCAGGGGTCATGCGACCAAACCCATGGAAGCGGGTCCCCTGACAAGCGGCGAGGTACTTTCTCCGCCACTCTGGGGTGGCGGGTTCCCAAAATGCAGGTACTCTTCCCCACACCAGGTCAGGAAGCGAATTGGCGATGAACATACTGTTACGGCTGTGGAAATTCGCAGAACACCATATAGGTCCTCAGTTAGTTATGCCGATAAGTCCGTGTTCAGTTAGATTTCCCCACCGTTGTTTAATGGGTATTATTCGTGTCGACAGGGCTGTGATCTTTGAGTTAGCCTTTATTCTTTGCTATCGTTATTTTGGACCAACCGCTTCACACCAACCACCACCACCACCAACATCGCTCTCAATAACCGCTTCACACCAACCACCACCATTGCTCTCAACAACCACTTCACACCAACCACCACGACCAACATTGCTCTCAACAACCGCTTCCTACAACCCTCATAACCACACCACCGGGTTTCCACCTCGGCACAGGTTGCCAGAGGCCCGGCCTTCGTCGAGGGAAAGCAGGCGGCTCCCTTTCCCCCCCCCCCTCCCCCGGACGAATGGCGTCTCCACGGTGAATTCCACCCGGCGTGTGGAAGAAGACAACTACCACGGTGGCGCGCGTCCCTAATTTGGCGGGAAAACGCTCCCGTCGAGAAGGTTCCCACATGTTCTGGAAGGAGGGCGGGGCGAGAGCGGAGGGGCAGAGCGGGGGTAATAAAAAGCGCGCATGGAGCGTTCGTTCTCTCTTGGGCGTTGCTGGATGTCTCTCTGGGGTTGCTGAATCTCTCTCTGGAGTCGCTGCCGCTGGACGCCGCGGAAGGACCTGGGCTGCTTCTGCCAGAGCTGAGTGAAGATCTGGGCTCATGTCCGAGTCAGGAACTTGGAGCGGTCGGTCAGTGGAGGTCCGGGCGTCGCGAGGGAGATGCGGGCTGGAGGCGCAGCGCTGCTGTGTCGCGCGGACCTGCGCGCGCGTGTGGGGAGAGCCGGAGAGAGCTCGCCTGCCGCTTGGCAAGGCCTGGTCGCAACCGCGGCTACGCTAGCTGCCGTGGGGATGGGACGTCGAGACTCACCCCATCAAGGCACCACGAGGGTGCAGGTAACCTGCAACGGTCTCGTGGCACTCTTTCGGTCTGCAAAGTTCCACGCCATAAAGACCCAAGAGGTCCAGTCTGACTCCCTTGTCTACGAGGGTGGTCTTTTTCCTGGGGTTTTTCTTTGAATGCATGTTGTGGCGCAGAGTCCGACAAGTAAAACTGTAAAGTAAATGTACCTGTGAATAATAATAATAGTCGGTTGTGGTGTTTTCGCCTTGCCCGTGTCTTTGTCCCCGTCCCGCAGTCTTCAAACAACTGCATGCGTGTTTTTTTTTTCCATCATTGCTTGCCTGCAAGATTGTGTGTATATGTGCTGTATAATAAATGTGCTTGTGTGAATGTTAACCCGTTCGTCGTGTCCTTTTTCCCCCATTGGAACGCCATATTGCATCTCGGAATAATAGTTGGTTGTTAAATACCGATAATATAATCAAGTTCAACAAGGTCTGGCGAAAACACCCGCTCGGTTATCCCAGAACGGAACGAACCGCTTAAGCGGTTCGTGTCCAAACAGGCCATCGCTGAGGTACGGTCCCTCGGTAGGTTACCTGCGCGAATACTTAGGTATATAGATATTCGGCGATTGACCCTGTCGCGCGCGGGTAGAATACGGACTGGGCCGTGGTGTGCGTTGAGGGCACACCTGTGACTGGTTCTCGGGGTTGTTCTGGGAAGTCACGACTGAATTGTCCGTTCGGCAGTTATTAGTTAACGCGGTCACTCGCACGCCAGGCGGGCATAGATTCGTAACAATACATTAATTCCATAGATGGCTGCTGGTCATCGATTCTTGCCGCCCTCACGGTGGCACATGGCCGACGGGTTACTGTAAACATGCGCAGACTTGGGGGCTGCATGGTCCGTTACGCTATCTCGTCCGCACCGCTATTCTCACTGGCCGTACACCCGTCCTCGAGAGCTCGATGATGGTATGGCTCCCATAAAAATAAAATGAAATAAAAACTATGGCGATTGCTGACCTCACATGACAACCAATCAAACAAAACTTCCTGAATAACGTTAGCCAATACAACAGTGCCTTTGCATTTGCATCTACGAGTGCCAATACCCATTGCTTTCAAACACAAGGCTCAAACTGCTTCTGCATCACGGGTAAGTGTCATCGATCAAGTACCCTTCACCCCACTGAAGGCAGTCAGCAGCTATTCAGGCATGTTTACATACTTGAGGATCGTTAAGCTCTTAAAACTTGCCTGCAGAATGGACACATCAAGATTGTACTGAGGAAACTATGCAACTGTTGCACAGCATGCTTCATTCCTATAACCCATATGCTCCAACTTACAAGTACATGAATATTGTTGAGTGTGAATCTCTGTGCGATGCTACCAGAGAAGGAACTATTGCCTTGATAGTATATGTTTATCAAATGGGGACCACACCAGCATAGGTATAATGCACCATTGCACAACAAGGTTGCACCTCCTGTACAAAATGACATTATTGTGTACCCAAGAGAATGAACGATGTATAACCTTTACCTCTCTTCGAACTGGGACCCCATGGTGCATCCACTACTTTTTCCTAGAGGAGATTGAGGGTAGCTTCACAGTACCTTGCATGCAGAAGAACATCAAACTGCTGAAAGACAAACGGTAACCCACCTACAGTTCAATGAATAGTCTCACTGTTCGAAAGAAAATTTCCCCCATTCATAATGGCTCCAAACTATTCCAACAGTATGGAACAGATGCATACGTCAAGACGGAGGTGTTCAGGCTAGATTATTTTTGTGTCAGAACCAAGCATCCTTGCATGTTGACATCTACAACGGTTTAATGGACAATGTAACAAAGTGCTGCTCAAAACTTGCCACCAAGGAAAGTTGTTGTTCTGCCAACTTTGTATGCAGGATTTACTCAGGCTATGCAACACAATTAGAATGCAATGGGCATAGACTGTAAATATGGAATGCCTTCTCTTTTTCTCACTTTTACATGCAATCCAAGGCTTCCAGAGATAATGGAAAACTTGAAGCCCAATCAGCAACCACAAGACAGACCAGACCCGCTGGCTCGAGTTTTCAAGCAACTATTGCAACAACTTCTCAAGGATGTCACAGATAGGCATGTTCTCGGCCTTTCTGTAGCCTATATGCATGTTGTTGGATTAAAAAGCGAGTCCTCCCACATGCTCAAATGTTGATTGTCCTTGACCAGTCAAGCAAAATTGGTGATTTATCTGACATTCATTCCCTTATATGTGCTGAGATCCCAGACCCTGTTATTTGATGTTGTGCAATCATGCATGGTTTGTGAACCATGTGGTACTCTCAAGCCTGGTCCTGTTTGTATGTACCATCGTCAATGTTCGAAGGGTTACCCAAAAATGTTTTGGGAACAGACGGTTACAACCCATGAGGGTTACCCATGCTACAGGAGGTGAGACAATAGTTCTGTTATCAGAGTTGCAAGTCATCAGCTGGACAACAGGTGGATAGTGCCTTACAAGCCATGGCTGTGTCAGAAATTTTGTGCACACATCAACTTGGAAGTTTGCATGTCTGAAGAGTGTCAAATACTCATTCAAGAATGTATACAAAGGCCACAATTGTGCCAACGTTGAAGTTGTTCAACGTGATATCACACATGATAAAATATCCGTTTCTCGAAGCAAGATATAATCGGCCTTCCTGAAGCATATTGGTACCTTTCAGAATACCTTCCTGTGGAAGAAAAAAATAATTAAATTCCCAATTATATTCACTCGTTGGTCGTACTTATAAAAAAAAATTGAACAGTATAAAACCAGAAGGGCACTCGGCGGAGTGCGTACCTCCGCCACGTAATGTCTGATCCATGAGAACATATCAGGCCGAATACATTTTTGAAATATCATGCTATACAGTACTATATCGTTTTTGGCCCAATCTCTCAATGGTGAAGAATCACTTTAAAAATTCAATAATTCTCCTATCCAGATCTGGATTCAGATCTTCACCAAAATCAGATAAACTCGTCCTTGCGACATACCTAACCTGTCCACCAAGCTTCGTCGGAATCCGTCCACAACTTTTTGAGACATCGTGCTATATATCGTTTTTGGCCCTATCTTTCAATGGTGAAGAATCACTTAAAAATTATAGTAGTCGGATCTGGATCTTCACCAAAATCTAATCGGTTCGTCCTTGGCACACACCGAATATGTCCACAAAATTTCATACAGATCCGTCCACAACGTTTCAAGATATCCTGTACACACACAGACAGACAAAGAGACAGAAAGGGGTGAAAACAACCTCCTTCACCTTCGGTGGCAGAGGGAATAAGGTCTTACTTTTGTACTGGAGTCAAATGACTAAGTCAATTCTCCCCCTCCCCAATAGTCTTTTGACCTCCATAGAGATGTAGATGAATATGCAAGTGGAATTGTATCTTACTAAATCTTATGTGCTTTGATCTCACTGAAATACATATAAACCAAGACTGGAATGTCCAATGTTTAAACGGAACTGCCCAGCTGCTGAAGAGAAGAATGCTTTACTGCCACCTCATTGGCTGGAGGAAATTAAATAACTTCAGAAAACAACTGGAGCAAACGTCTTGTAGTCCAAGGAAAATTCAATAACTATTGGCTTTTGATGGCAAAGGCCTTGCCAGCTGCATGAAAACAGGCTGGGTGTTTTGAGAAACTCATTATCATCTGGTAAATGGAATGCATGTTCAATGAACTGAGCTCATATTTCCCTCCACCCTGTCTCTGCTTTCTGTCCTAACTCTGTTATCACCCTTTCCTCAAGGCTGAACTGGTTGTTGATCCTGCAAACTTTTGCCATGAGTGTGTCTATCCTACCCTTCCTCCCGAAGTGGTCATGTGTGCAGTTCTTAGTTCCCTTACCTTATGCCTGTCAGCCCTCCCCTTAATTAACTCTTGCCAAATGTCTCACCCTCCCCTGTTTTTGGCTGTCAAAATAGTATAAAGAGCATTGCAGTGTGCATTTTGAGCAGAAAGAGGATTGTGTTTGACATTGCTGGTGTCTTGTTTTTCTCTTTCTCCATGCGCATGTTTGTTGTTAATAAATTGTCTCAGACTCTGGCAGAGAAGAACTGCAGAACTGAATTTCTGAAGCATTTTGGTGCCTTTCAGAATACCTTCCTGATGGTCAATCACAGGGTGAGAGTTGGCAACCCATCCACTTGCCTTATCAAAACGATGTTCACTTTACTTTTCTCCTGGTCGCGAAGAAGCTTCGTTCCTTCAAGAAACATAGAACAAGACTCAATTTACTGTGTGGTTTCAACTGAACAAGAGACACTGCAGCGATTCCGTATCTTTACCCTGAAATTTCAGTTCATGTGTTTGCTTTCAGGTCAAACAAGTGGCAGTTGAGAAAGCAGAAGTGGCACAATAATTTTGAGAATGTATGCAGTTAATCCTGCAGATTGGGAACTTTCTTGCTTGCATATATTGTTGCTGCATGTACCTGGTGCCCAAGGTTTTGAAGACCCAAGAACTGTTGCTGGAGTTGTTCAAAAAAGCTTTCATCAGCTTTAGGTAGAACCTGGTGTTGGCTTGGGATCCTAGGGTCCCGAGTTCAAGCCCCGAAGGCTGTTGAATTAACACCAGGGGGTCGACTCAGCCTGTCATCCTTCTGAAGTTGGCAAAATGAGTTCCAGTGTTGCAGCCAAAAAGGCTACACACAAAGGGAAGGGGTATTGATGGATTTATTAAATCTGGTATTGGTGTGGTGCAGGCATGATGGGCCGAATGGCCTCCTCCTGTGCATAAAATTCCTTGCAACAAAAAAAAAAACACAAAACAAAACAAAAAAAATGAGCTTTGCATGCAGCTGAACCTGCTAGACAGCAAGATTATGACAGTCAATGCATTGTCACGATGGAAGAGGCTGCTACATTTCACATGCCCAATCAGTTGTGCTCTCTTTTTGCTTCCCTCAGCAGTGATTCTCACCTGCAAGATCCACTTCAACTTTTGGAACTATTTTGAAGTATGTATGTAAGAAGATTAGTTGCATCATGACAGTACAGAAGATGCACAATTTTGGACATTGGAGACATAACTTATATGGCAACAAGCAGGAATAAAAAGAATGCTCAGATTCGGGCCTGCCTGAACCTTTGGATTTCAAAGCTATCAAACAAGGCATTGACACTGCTCAAGAAGCCTAACTCACACAGGAAGCCACGTCAAAACTGAATCACCAACAACAAGCCTTAGTTGATGCAGTTTTTCGGCTTTGCATGGAATTGAACAAGGTTTTGCTGAAACCTCCCATGCATTCTTCTTGGATGGTTCAGGTGGTACTGGCAAAACTACTGTTATAATGCACAAATTTCTGCTTTCATGGCAAGAGGCTGCGTACGCATGGACAGGTATACCTGCAACACTTCTGCATTCACTGTTCAAACTGCCCGTTTCAATAACCGATACAAGTACATGTAATATTCCAGCCTCTCGCACAGCATGCACACATGCTTTGAGTCCTCTCGCTCATCATAACTGATGAAGCATCAATGCTCAATGGTTGCACATGGCCTGGTTGTGCTTTTAAAGGCCATCACTGTCTCCAACAATTCCATTTGGTGCCAAAGCCATCCTTTTTCGTGGAGATTTAAGGTAACTCTTGCCTGTTGCTCCTCATGGGTCAAGGACAGCTAGAGTTGAGAACTGGCGAAATAAGTCTCCTTTGTGGGATCATTTTCATATTGTCTCAAACACAAAACAAGAAAAGTAGCAATCAGAGATTGCAAACTCACCAGGACTTCTTTTGAGTGGTGCATTTTCATAGGTTTTAGGGTAAATAAAATATGGCTGCCAAACCATGTGACCTATGACATCATACATGTGACCCTTTTGTTCCTCATGGATAGGCAGTCAAGTTTCACCTCGATCTTTTCAGTCATTTCAGAGAAGAAAGTTTTTGAAGGTTAAAAACAAACAATATGGCTGTTGAATCACGTGACCGATGACATTATCAAAAAAAAAATTTGTGGACCATTTTATCCCAAGATGACCCTCCAAATTTTTTATACTGATCAGATGTAGCGTTCTACATATGCAATGACGTCATAAAAACAACACAATCACCCTCATTACACATGAGTAGTAGTTGCTATGTGCCAAGTTTCAATCATTTACCTGGTGCGGTTTCAGATATAGAGGTCCAAAGTTTTCCCATTTTTCCAATATGGCTGCCATATCACATGACCTATGACATCATAATTATCATTAAAATATTCTCCACGAGTAGTCGCACCAATGGTGAAAATTTCATCTCAACCCGACAAGCGGTTGCGGAGAAAAACACAAAAGTTCTGTGCAGACAGACAAACAAACAAACAAACCAAAACACAATATCCTCTCTGAATTATTCGGCAAGGGTAATAAGCGTGCCTGGGTTGATGAGCAGGAATTTGCCGAGTGGCTTTTTCACCACGGGAATGGATCCTTTAGATTAGAAGCTGTACCGACAATGCTCCTCCAGACATTATTGATATTCTGAACAAGTGCAATATTACTGTTGATGGTTCATGCTGTTTATCTTTATGTAAAAGATGATCTGCTGGACAAAGTTATTTTGACACCAAAAAATTTCTCTACTTTGAAAATGAATGATATAATCTTGGACAAACTTCCAGGGGAGGTATGCCGCTATCTTAGTGTGGATGAAGTAATTTGTGGCAATCAGAAAGAAGCTAACAATTACTCACTGGCATTCTTGAACAACGTTACATCGTCAAATGTGCCTCAGCACTGCCAACTGTAAAAGTGAAATCCAACTTTTGGATTTCTGTTAAATATGCACCATTCTGAGAATTTATTGAACTTCGAAGCTAAATGTTTCTTTAAAAAGAAACACTGACACAGCCACAGTAAAGGACACTGCAAAACTCTTTTCGCTGATCCGATAAAGCTGAGCTTGTAAACACAGGTTGTATTTCACAATACTCAAGTCATCAGAATGTGTTTTACTATATTATTTAAACCGAGCCTTATAAAGGCAAATAAATATACACTTTAAGTTTATATACAATGATTATACACTTTGCAGTCACAACAATAATTATAAGGAATATATTTCTTTAAATGTTGATTCAAATTCATTGCAGGAATTTATATTCATTCAAGTGCATTGATTATATATTCTCCATTAAGTTTTGAATCATTTGACAATTAAAATGGACAATGTGTCGTTATAATAATGGCTTTTATTGTAATGTGTTAATTGAATAATGACTGCAAAATTGTGAATCATGCAGTTGTGTACGGCAAGGGTGACATCCAGTGCCAAGCCTCGTGCATTACATTGAGATCGCGCAAACCACACGTCTCATCCTTTTCTTACCATTTGAGATTCGTCTGGAATTATAAATGCTTTATAATATGAATACAAGTCTCTAATAATCTGATTTTTAAAAAAAGGTTTAGAGTGTTCATTGCACAAGCAAGCTTCTTTAAAGATGTATTGTTTAATCCCCATGCAGCCTGGTGTTGGCTTCGTGGTTAGGGCAGCTGACTTGGCGATCCGAGGGTCCTGAGTTCGAGCCCTGTTGGCCACTGAATTAATAGCAGGTGGGGTTGACTCAGCTTGTCATCCTTCTAAGGTCGGCAAAATGAGTATCAGTGTACTGGTAATGGGGACACTGCATCAGTGTCATGGACACATGATGGTTTTGGAAACATACCCTGGGGAGAGCACACATGGACATGTAGGAGACCTGGGGATGAATTATGTCAACAATCTGTGCAGGTAGACCTTTACACCATGTCTAATGGTTTTTAAAGGGGGTAGGGTGGTGGGGCATGTGCTGAGGTTAGTTTGCGCATCCCCGGTATGATGTCTTTACCCCAACTCCCCTCTGCTCCTTTCAATACCCCATCAGTCCGTTCGAACAATCTCTACCCCCGCCCCCGGACCACCACCGCCTTTCTCAATCCACCAATAATCACTTCACCAAACCTCAATTCAACAACCCCACTTCATCCCGGTCTTTCTTTCAACCCCTTAATTCAGCCTGTCATCCTTCCGAGGTTGGCAAAATGAGTGCCAGCATGCTGGTCTACTGTGTCGGAGTAGCGACCCATCCAGGATTGTGCCCAATAGCCAAGGAGACTGCTTGAAGCAGCACCAACGCTCTGCACAGAGTACGATCCCAATCTCCTCTCCTCCTTTCAACCCTGCAGGTTTATTCTCATCCTTCAGTGCGTCCGTCTTCCTCACCACTCAAATTGACTCATTCTTCTATTATTTGCCACCAACTACCCATCGCTCACTGTAAACTGTTTGTCCTCCAGCCCAGCACCGAATTACTTGCCCGCATTCTTTCTTGCCTGCACGTCTGCGTTCATTATGTGGGACAATGCTTCTTGAGGATAAAGTGGGGTGCAGCACTTTTCCCATGCGTGGTGGAGTGCTGTGGGTCTAGCATGCACAATACAGTGCTCACTGTAGACTGAATGTTTGCACGCGGGGGAGAGAGCTGGAACAATCATCGCTACCTTGGGCATGTGAAACAAGGGATGAGGGTGCTTGTGACCATCACCACAGAAATATGTGGGATTTTCCTCAAACTGGATCGCAGAAACGGCCATATCGGATGCGTACGTGGGAGACCGGAGAGAAAGGAGATCAGAGATGGTCCTTGTCCTAAAAGTTTGTTCGGAGAGGAACAAACAAACAGAGGCACAAAGTGCAGAGCAGAGAAGGAGCTAATAGTGTGGAGGGGAGCAAGGAGAAAGCCTGGAATGTGCCTTGGTTTGTCTGGAGCTTTCGGTCCCGTAAGCACAGCAGAAACGGAGCTGCTTTCCGTCGCATATCTTGCATGCTGGAGAAAACTTTCCTACTGGGTCTGGACGCCTGAGAGACACACGGCTGCACATTCCACCACACATCTCCTCCCCCATCCTTTCCCTCCTCCCCACTGTATTTGGACCAGCACAGCCCCATTGGGCTGTGTGAGGTGAGGGAAGGAGTCGACCCCACGCTATGTACTTTTCTTTGCTTCTCAGTTCTTCTCACTGCATCGCTCGGCAGAAACCAGAGTGTGTGTTGAAGGCACGAAACTCGGTTAATTTAGTCACCTCCTCAGGTAAATTGAGTCCGACGGATAACCCTGTTAGAGTTGACAAGGTTAATTGACGTTCGTGGTTGCTTCGCAACCCGCTGGACCACGGAGTTATCTGTGGCTGGTGGCCTCGGGACTGGGCGTTTGGAAGGAACCTGAGGGCTTCCCCTTGTGTTGAACCTTGAACCCCGGATTGTAACAGTATTCAGCCTGGCTGTATCATAATGCTCCTTCACAATGGTATATGCAATGGCACACGGCTCCATGGATGCTAAAGTCATTTCCTAATCACAAATTGGGAAGTGTGTACTCATCCCATGAATAAAACTCACACCAAAAGATGTCAATTTGCCAGTCATCTTGGAATGCTGTCAGCTTCCTGTAGGACTCGCATACTCAATGACCATCACCAAGGCCAAAGACCAGACATCTGCAATAGTCCCTGCCTCAACCGTTTTCTCTCATAATCAACTGAATGCTGCTTTTTCACACACAAGGGCTTTCAAAGACATACGTGTGTATTAAACATTCGCAGGACTATCCCCATCCAGCTTCCATATTTTCCAGTGTATAAACCGTGGCAGCGTATTAACCGCGGCCATGTTTTTCACCCTCAAAATAAAATATATTGATCATTTTATTTTTTGATCGAGATCAAAATATGTTTATACATTAACTTTTTATGGAACAGTGTCGGAGGTGTGGACAGGATGGACACAGAAGGAAACTTCCCACCTCCCCTTTCCCTTCCCCACCAAACCCTCCCTCTCCCCTCTAACCTTTTAAAATGTTGAGCATAAAGCAAGGAAGCGACACCATTTTAAAAGTCTTTGAGATGATGAATGACTTGGCCATCGTTTGAAACAACAACCTCAACTCAGAGGATGCTCTACCTCAAACGAAGTACGTCATCGAGTATTAAATTTCAGTTTATTATGGACCTCTGAAGTTTATAATTAAACATAATTTTTGGTAACACCACCAAATGGAGGTTTTTCTTTAATTGGATGATTAATTTGCACTGCAACCTTTGTTGAAAGACCTTCAGTATGGGTTACTGTTATGAACAACACTGACGTAGTTTGTTCAACTTTGTGATAATCCTCAGGTCAAGTCGTATCTTAACACACTGTTAAACAAAGCGATTCCATGTTGTATTTATACGCTAAAAAAGTATCTCGTTTGGTATCATGCTCCTCTTATGGTTGAATGTTGAGCTTTGCCTGCGTGTGAAGCTTTCACAAACGCAGCGTGGGAAGCGGCCACTGGAAACGCGAGCTAGCCAAACAAATGAACAGACACCAAAGTGCGTTCGCATTACATAATAGATAATCAAAAGATCAGTATTATTGTATGTTGCCCGATTGATAGCTCTGAAAGAGCAACGTCTCTTTACAAGTTGGGAGTATTTATTGACTTAACTATGATAGTATGTATGGGGAGGGAGGGGAAGGAAAATTGCAAATGTACCCTCAACTTGACAGTAACACTCCAAAGCCCATCCACCCAAATATTCTTTGTTAAGTCTTTGGCATAGCTCGTGTAGAGATTAAAACCTTTAGATGTATGGCTGTTACAGAATTCTGAAACCCATCATTACACATAGGTATGTTAAAAAAAACCCCCAAATAAACAAAAAGAACCTCAACAGATATGTTATCGAAGAAATGGTAATCATCTTGTTCAAAGAACATGCATAAGCCCTTTTGGTGTTTCTGATTATCATATGATTGTAATGGGTTGTGCTTTACCTTCCCATTCTTGTACAAGTGCATATTTGACTTTCAATGTCAAACTTTTACAAGACATGTACATTTCAAAGATGTTTTCAGACAAGTATGGCAAAAAATTAGAAAAGCAAAATATTCTGAAGGCCTTAGTTATTTAATAACTTGGTTTACAGATCAGCCGATGGTATATTTGCCGAAATTAAATATAAATATAAAACACATTTTTAGCCTTTTATATTGTTACGGCTGTGGAAATTCGCATTACACCATAAAGGGCCCGTAGGTGAGATATCTCTAAGTACATGTGTAGTTAGCCCAAACCGGTTGTATAGAGGGAATTTATGTGATTCATCCGGGCTGCGACGCTTTGAGTCAGTCGTTTTTCTGTTCCATCTTTATTTTGAACAAACCACGTCTCAACCGCCATCACACAACAACCACGCCACCGCCACCATCTACGCTCCTACATCATCGCATCACCGCCATTCCCAAACGGCATCATAACCATCAAACCACCACCGAAAACCCTCCACCACCTTCACCTCTCTCCTTCTACGGCCATTCCTGCACCACCTGTGAACACTGAACGCCGGGCTGTCTCGGGCCCGTTTGGCGTTTGGTGCCGAGCGCACCGAGCCACGAGCGTGAATAGCGGCCTTTCCGAGGGAAAATTCGGATCACAAACGCTACACGCCCACTTTTCCTCCGTCCAATTAGTGAGCGCGGGGCGGCTTGGCCCCGCCTCCAGGCGCGTGTGTGTGAAGTCGATATATGCAAATTCTAGGATCAGGGGAGGTTCACGCCCCCGTTTCCTCCAACCAATGAGCGAGTGTGGCTCCGCCCTGAGGTCATTCTGATCAGAATATTTGCATACTGGCTTCTCCTGCCCGCCTATAAAAAGGCGAGCGCAAGGCGAAGGGGAGAGTCAAGTCGGGTGAGGAGAGTGCGGAACTGAAAAGAGTGGCAGAGTCGAGTCGGTCGGGTGAGGAGAGTGCGCGCGGTGGAACTGCAGGCAAGGGAGCTCGGGTCCGAGGCGAGAAGGACGGCGGTCGGCGACGAGGTTACGGTGTGGAGGATCGCTCGTCTCGTCGCGGGACCCAAGCCAGCCAGCCATTCTCCTCCCCCAGGGCATCAACAATTCCTCCTTTCCCCCGCGCTGAGATAGTGCAAAAGGGGGCCCCATTCCCACCCCACCCCAAACGTAGTGCCAACGAAACCCGCCAAGGAGCACGGAGTCAGGGCACAGCCACGCGGCCACATTTGCGGCTCGCCCGCCAACGCGTCACGAGGACGCGGGTAGGACCCCCCCCCGGTCTCGCGGACCTGGCCGCTCCTCCTGGTCACGCGCACATTTGGCCTACAGGCCTGTCTGCCTCCTTGTCTATGAGGGTGGCTTCTTTCCTTTGCTTTTGTGTAAATGTGTGTTGGCGCCGTCTGTAAAGTAAAGCTGTATAAGTGTTGCCGTGTGTGCGCATAGACGGTATTAACTCTGCGTCGTTGTTGCTTTATGTGCATTTTGACTGTATGGCTGTATATACGTGCTTTCGGTGTGCCGGGAAATAAATGTGCATTGTGTGAACTGTTTTCCCGTTTCGCTTCGTCTTTTCCTAATTGAATCTCCATCCTGCTTCACGTAAAGGGTTCGTAGTGGGTGCAAAACGCCCGGAAAATAATCTGAACCGTCGAGGTTGACGATAACACCGCTCGGTTATCCCGATAGTACGGAACGGGCCGCCCAAGCGGCTCGTGTCCGGAGTCGACCTGCGGCGAGGTAGGATCACCCGGTTTACCATCCGCGTGGGTACTTAGGTAGGTCGAGTTTGGCGAACAACCCTATCCTACGCGGGTGGCCGACTGGCACGATTGTGGTGAGGTCGAAAGGCCCACCCGCGACTGGCTCCGGGCGATAGTTCCCGGAGGGTCACGACTGAATTGTTCGTCCGGTGGGCGACGTGCCGCGATCCGAGTTACGTGGCCGTCCGCACGCCGGCGGGCGCAAATTTGCAACAATATTTATAAATTTTCCGCCGAAGGTGCAAAAGTTTCAAAACCCAAAATGTAAACGTCGGCATTGATTTTCAAAATATAATTTCGCGCGCGCGCGCACCAAAATGCCGAGTCCCCTTTAACCGAGCTGCGCAGTAGTCTTCGGTCATGGCATCTGAGCAGTGGCCAGCGTGGTTCAGAACGACTGGTTTCTGGGGCGAAAGTGATTGTTAAGAAGTATGTCAGCGGTATAAATTTGTGTGACTGTATTGGTGATTTAATCACGCAACATCTTGACGACGTATATTCTGGCCGAACGATTGCATCAATTCAGTGCAGCAGCAGGGATGATTCACAGGCGACTCTCGATCGTGCCGATTTTGTTTCCGTCGAAAGTTGTACACCGCTGTTCGTATTGAAAGATTTCGGTGCCAAGTACGTCAAAGTTTCCCTGCGAGATGCTGATATTCAGCTTTCAACGGACCAGAAATCAGCCTTTGATGTGTTCATGGGGATGGGGAGACAGTACGATCAGATGCCCGCTGAAAAGGAAGAGCTGGTTATGGCTCTGATTGACCGTTTTGACTCCAAGTAGACACCTTTTTAAAATCATATCCAGTACTATGCAATGGTGTGCATGCACACATCTACGACTTGGACAGTAATTTTCTCAGCATAGTTTCCATTTTTTTGATGATCCAGCAGGTTTCCATAAGAAAAACATGCCAGACTATATTGTAACAAGGACAAATGTGTCCAAGAGCAGTGTCCTAGAGGTTTTGTCGGCAAAATAAATAATAAAAAACACAACAACAACTTCCGATATTTCGTCACGTGCCTTGATTAAGCCAACAGCGAGACCAGTCAGAATGTATTTACGAAATTACAATATATTAAATGGAATAATCTTTAAATAGTAGCGTGAACTTTTTAAAACTTGAAAAGTTCATGATAGACACTCTCAAAAGGCACCCTTAATGCGAGGATGTGTACAAGTGCTTAGTATTTAAGGAGATCCAGATCGTGTATATAAAGGAGCCGAGGAAGAAGAAGAAGAAGAAGAAGAAGGAGAAGGAGAAGGAGAAGGAGAAGGAGAAGGAGAAGGAGAAGGAGAAGGAGAAGGAGAAGGAGAAGGAGAAGGAGAAGGAGAAGGAGAAGGAGAAGGAGAAGGAGAAGGAGGAGGAGAAGGAGGAGGAGCCGAGTCCGAAGAAGGAGGAGGAGGAGCCGAGTCCGAAGAAGGAGGAGGAGGAGCCGAGTCCGAAGAAGGAGGAGCCGAGTCCGAAGAAGAAGAAGAAGAAGAAGAAGAAGGAGCCGAGTCCGAAGAAGAAGAAGAAGAAGAAGAAGAAGGAGCCGAGTCCGAAGAAGAAGAAGAAGAAGAAGGAGCAGAGTCAGAAGGAGCCGAGTCCGAAGAAGGAGCGAGTCCGAAGAAGAAGAAGGAGCCGAGTCAGAAGAAGAAGAAGAAGAAGCAGAAGAAGCAGAAGAAGAAGAAGAAGCAGAAGAAGCAGAAGAAGCAGAAGAAGCAGAAGAAGAAGAAGAAGAAGAAGAAGAAGAAGAAGCCGAGTCAGAAGAAGAAGCCGAGTCAGAAGAAGAAGCCGAGTCAGAAGAAGAAGCCGAGTCAGAAGAAGAAGCCGAGTCAGAAGAAGAAGCCGAGTCAGAAGAAGAAGGAGAAGGAGCCGAGTCCGAAGGAGAAGGAGCCGAGTCCGAAGGAGAAGGAGCCGAGTCCGAAGGAGAAGGAGCCGAGTCCGAAGGAGAAGGAGCCGAGTCCGAAGGAGAAGGAGCCGAGTCCGAAGGAGAAGGAGCCGAGTCCGAAGGAGAAGGAGCCGAGTCCGAAGGAGAAGGAGCCGAGTCCGAAGGAGAAGGAGCCGAGTCCGAAGGAGAAGGAGCCGAGTCCGAAGGAGAAGGAGAAGAAGAAGCCGAGTCAGAAGGAGAAGGAGAAGAAGAAGCCGAGTCAGAAGAAGAAGAAGAAGAAGAAGAGTCAGAAGAAGAAGAAGAAGAAGAAGAAGAAGCCGAGTCAGAAGAAGAAGAAGAAGCCGAGTCAGAAGAAGAAGAAGCCGAGTCAGAAGAAGAAGAAGCCGAGTCAGAAGAAGAAGAAGAAGAAGAAGAAGAAGCCGAGTCAGAAGGAGCCGAGTCAGAAGGAGCCGAGTCCGAAGGAGAAGGAGCAGAGTCCGAAGGAGAAGGAGCAGAGTCCGAAGGAGAAGGAGCAGAGTCCGAAGGAGAAGGAGAAGGAGAAGGAGCCGAGTCCGAAGGAGAAGGAGCCGAGTCCGAAGGAGAAGGAGCCGAGTCCGAAGGAGAAGGAGAAGGAGAAGGAGCCGAGTCCGAAGGAGAAGGAGAAGGAGCTGAGTCCGAAGGAGAAGGAGAAGGAGCTGAGTCCGAAGGAGAAGGAGAAGGAGAAGGAGCCGAGTCCGAAGGAGAAGGAGAAGGAGAAGGAGAAGGAGAAGGAGCTGAGTCCGAAGGAGAAGGAGAAGGAGAAGGAGAAGGAGAAGGAGAAGGAGAAGGAGAAGGAGCTGAGTCCGAAGGAGAAGGAGAAGGAGAAGGAGAAGAAGAAGGAGCCGAGTCCGAAGAAGAAGAAGAAGCCGAGTCCGAAGAAGGAGAAGGAGAAGGAGAAGGAGAAGGAGAAGCCGAGTCCGAAGAAGGAGAAGGAGAAGGAGAAACCGAGTCCGAAGAAGGAGGAAGGAGAAGGAGAAGCCGAGTCCGAAGAAGGAGGAAGGAGGAAGGAGGAAGGAGGAAGGAGGAAGGAGGAAGGAGGAAGGAGGAAGGAGGAAGGAGAAAGGACGAAGGAGGAAGGAGGAAGTAGGAAGGAGGAAGGAGGAAGGAGAGGAAGAAGGAGAGGAAGAAGGAGAGGAAGAAGGAGAAGGAGAAGGAGAAGGAGAAGGAGAAGGAGAAGGAGAAGGAGAAGGAAGGAGAAGGAGAAGGAGAAGGAGAAGCCGAGTCAGAAGAAGAAGAAGGAGGAGCCGAGTCAGGAGAAGGAGAAGGAGAAGGAGCAGAGTCAGGAGAAGGAGAAGGAGAAGAAGGCCGAGCTCTCTATGAGCAGCGTTCGCTACGCGAGACGCTGCTAAAAACAAGTTTTAATCCCTCTATATTGTTTTTCACATCAGATGATACAGTGAACATGGGCATCCTGCATTTGAATTCTTCCCTTTTCAATGTCATCTTAGATTTATATTTATTTTCCCCCCACCTACCCTTGTCTTTTCCATGAAACATCTGAAAACAAATTATAAAAATATATAATTTTTTATTACGTGTACATAAAAGGAAGAAGGAGAGGAAGAAGGAGAGGAAGAAGGAGAGGAAGAAGGAGAGGAAGAAGGAGAGGAAGAAGGAGAGGAAGAAGGAGAGGAAGAAGGAGAGGAAGAAGGAGAGGAAGAAGGAGAAGGAGGAGAGGAAGAAGGAGAAGGAGAAGGAGAGGAAGAAGCCGAGTCAGAAGAAGAAGAAGGAGGAGAAGGAGGAGCCGAGTCAGGAGAAGGAGAAGGAGAAGGAGCAGAGTCAGGAGAAGGAGAAGGAGAAGAAGGCCGAGCTCTCTATGAGCAGCGTTCGCTACGCGAGACGCTGCTAAAAACAAGTTTTAATCCCTCTATATTGTTTTTCACATCAGATGATACAGTGAACATGGGCATCCTGCATTTGAATTCTTCCCTTTTCAATGTCTTCTTAGATTTATATTTATTTTCCCCCCACCTACCCTTGTCTTTTCCATGAAACATCTGAAAACAAATTATAAAAATATACATTTTCTAAAAATTGAAATTATATTTATACTTCGACCTACCCACCCTACATTTTAGCTGAAGAACTGTGTAAACAAAGTTATAAAATAACTAAGGCCTTTGGCATAAATATTCAACAGTGGTGGGACTGCATAAAATCCCAAATTTGTAAGTTTTGCCAACAATATTACTTATATGGCATGAGTAATAAGTATTGTCGAATATGTGTTTTAAAAACTGATGAACTTCATTCTGAACAAGGGATTGGAACATCTACTGAAATTGGTAACCATCAGTGGTTGACAGAAAAAACAACAGTAACAAAAAAAAAAACCGAGACCCTACCGTACCCACTTTTTGTCCATGGGACTGCATGCATTGCTGATATAAAAAAAAAAGCCGTCCGATTACAAAAAAAAAAAAAAAAATTCACTTGTTATTGCTGAGCTTGTAGTTCATAAAACCAGAAAAGCCAGATTAATGCGTGGCAGAAATTAAAATGCATTTTTTTTAGTTTCAAAGGAACTCGGCACACCAACATGTCGCTTCGCTGAGGTATTCAATCAAAGGAGAGCATGTTGTACTTCAAACATATTATCCATATCTTTCTACGAGTTTCATTGATGATGTAAAATGAAGTAACACCTGAAAAAAGATCTTTACCTCCGTCACCGAAGGGGGACGTAGATTGCGTTTTCACCCTTGTCAGTCTGTGAGCAGGGTATCTCAAAGTTATGGACGGATTCAGACTTAACTTTGTCAGCAGGTTAGGTGTGTGACAATGACAAAATTATTTTTTTATGAAAATTTGTAAAGTGATTCTTTACCATTGAGTGATTGGGCCAAAAACGATATGCAAGAGACCCTCGTATAATGCGGGGGCTATATCCCACAAAATGGCGTGTTATCTAAAAACGTGTTACAGAGGGGCAATATTTAACATGTAAAAATCTGGGCGATGTTCCAAACTGGGAAGATTTCAACCTCTTATGGGTTGAAGACCGACATAACCTCAAAAAAAGCAGGAAACAATGCAAAAATAAAAGACAAAACAAATAATAACATTAAAATGAATTACTTTTTAATAAGTGTTACCATTATTGGGGTTGGATACAGCACACATTGCTTGTGGCAGGCTCATTAAGGTGTGGCAGGTTACCCGGTTGAGGTTAAAGGCTCAGAAGATGAAATGGAGGCCGATTCACTTTGGAGTTTGACAAACTTCATAATGCAGACTTGAGTGGCAGCCTTCATTTTCTGGTCGTTGACCTCCTTGTAACATTTTGGGAGATTCTCAATCTCCCTAAACACCTTGGAACTTCTCATGCAGCCAGAATCATATTCAAAGATGGCCATCGCTTCATCAACCAACTTTAAACCTTCAGCCAAGAACTTTGTAATGAAGGTTTTTACAAGCACAACCGCCTCAGGACTATTCTGATTCCTCTCGAATGCATGCCTCCCTCCAGAGCCAGAAGATTTTCATTGCTCAGCTTCTCCCTGTGAGAAGCAAATCCTCAACATAATCTTCATCAACCGACTCAAATCGCATTTTTAGGGCCATGTCCACAATCTGTTGCCTTGCTTCACCGACTGTAGCCTCCATGAAACCTCTTAACTCGATCACTGCCTCAGACCAGAGTTTCCTCCATGCTCTATTGATGCACCGATAAGTGACTTCATTCCAGGCATGGCCAGGGATAATCGCCATCTTGATGGTAAATTGGCACCAGATGTCTATTGGTTGGATGAGTGATGTGGTGTTAGAAGGAAGAAACAGCACCTGAATGTTACCACTCAAATCAGCAATGCTTGGAGGATGGCCAGGAGCATTATCCAAAAGAATAAGGATATTAAAGGGAACCCTCTCGAATTGATTTAATTTTGGTGAAGGTCCGAATGCGGATCAGGATGGGAGTGATTTAATTTTTAAAGCGATTCTTCACTGTTGAGATAGGGCCAAAAACTATTATATGGCATGATATTTCAACAAGCTCAAATGAGCTAAGATCCTCGTCCTCTTAATGATGACATCATAAAAACGAATACGACGTCATTGTGATGTATCAGGTTTGCGATAAATTATCTGTGCTGATGTCCGGCTTGATTCCCGCAAACAAAATTCAAACAGCTTGCCGAGTTTCGGAGATAATGGAATAGGCGATTTCCATTAGCAGCGATACGACGTCAACTTTTTTTTCTAGGAAGAATTTCCAAAATCGGAGATGGTTACTGCCTGCGTGTGGGCTTTCTGCATATACATGGCAAGTTTCACGAAGATCCGATGAAAACTCTGGGTTGTGAAACAAAAAGTCAAAAAATAGGAATGACGTCATAAAAATTGATATGACGTCATAGTGATGATATGTGATATGTGCGGTAATTCATCTCTGCAAATGCCCCGTTTGATTCCCGCAAACAGAATTCAAAAAGCTTGCCTCGTTTCAGAGATTAATTTTTTAGGCGATTTCCATTTGCGGAGATATTTTGACGTCACAACTTTTTTTCTAGGAGGAATTTTCAAAATCGGAGGTGGTTACTGTCTGCACAGGGTATTTTTACATATATATGCCAAGTTTCAGGAAGTTTTGATGAAAACTGTAGGCTGTGAAACAAAAAAGTCCACAAGAAGAAGATTAAGAACAACGTGAGCAAGACTTTGAGATCCTCCACGAGGATCTAAAAATGTATTGCGCCCGATATATTCTCGTGGATCAGGCATTACATGGCAGAGGTATACGCTCTACCGAGTACCCTTCTAGATTACAACATGCAATTGTTGTTGTTTGTGAGATCATTACGTGTACTTTTATATTGCTTTAAGAAGTATTACTATCATATACAATTGTGTGTGCTCCTTCGTTTCTTCATAGAATAGAATTGTCATCGAATAATAAATGTTGCATTCAGCTCCCATTCTTGTACCTTCTTCCTCAAATCCAGCAAAGAGGGGCTATTAAAATGAGCATCTTTATGATTAAATGGACACAATATTAATTTTTTTCAAAAAGAAAGAAAAAAAAAAAAACACAATAACAAAAAACAATTAGCTTTCCAAGAAGTAACTCAATCATTAGCTTTCCAACAGACAATTTTTATTATTCTTTAACACCAAGAAACACTACATTAAAGAAAGGTCACACTTCTTACAAATTCTTGTTCGATGAAATTAATTAGCTTTCCAACAGACGGAAGGAACCCTTAATTAGAATGAAACATGACAATATAATATATATAAATATATTATATAAATAATACAACTGTATTAAAAACAAATAAATAAACCAGCACACATGCACATACGCACAAGACTTTTAGCAACACATGGTATCATGTGTATACAATTACAATTAGAATGTGCATAGTGTAACGGTTTTCGCAGATCCCCGAGACACACAAAGGAACCCGAGTGTAGTTCGTTATATAATATATTGTGTAGCTAAATTACCTCTCCCCTGTATCAGTGGAAATGAAAGATGCATTGTGAGTGCAGCTAAAGTTATCCCATTGCTCTTTTCCTCACTCCCAAACTTCAGTCTCAAACTCCATTATCCATCTCTTTCCAGACTCAAACCACATACAACATTCACTCAACAAAGCACACAAATCCACCCACTCAAACAGAAATGCTTCAATTCACATCAAAGGCGTACGTCAGGAATATGCTCTGTGCAGAGGAAAATAATAATAATAATAAAAATAATCGTCAACATCAGGCTCATTGCCATGCCATTGGCATGCCACCAGCGGTTTGCAACAGTGGCATTGCCTTGGCAGTCACCACCGCATTCCTGTAGCCAATCGTGATGACTGGATCACAGAACGGCCAGATCACAGAAGAGAGGCTAGGGCGATAAAATGCCTGGCAGAGTCGAGATAAGAGTGGGTTGGAGAGTTGTGCTGGAGGAATCAAAGTCAAGGAGGTGAGAATGAAGAAACAAGGAGCTCAAGCTGAACCATGCCAGGTGCCACACCCGACAGGAGAGCAGGCACCGAGGATGCCATGGAACATGCACAGAGTACACAGACTCCAAGGCGTGTTGACCACCTCACCGACATTGCCTCATTTGCTGACTTCGTTAAATGCAACCACAAACTCTCGAATATTGAGAGAATCAAACAGCGGTTCTTCTCAGAGCCAACTTATCTCACTTACATTCTTTCACTTAGCACCACACGCACCTCATTGACTCGTCCTGGGTTTGCAGAGTCTCAACAGAGTCCAGAACAGTCCTTTTCAGGACTCGCACCACATAACTTGTTGGTTACCACAGAGCCATCCGGCTTACGTACTCTGTCAAAGGATCATGAAATGAACCCACCGATCTACTTCAATCATCACTGGAAGAGGTTCAAGAACTTGAACTTCTGGGCCTCACAATCCACAGCAACCTCCCCATGGCAGATCATGTATGAAAGCTGGCCTTCAAGGACAACTGTTCACTGAATGTCCTCAGTTCAGCCAAAGTTTTCCTTGGTAAATAAAACCTCTCAGCCAACAATGCATTTGTCTGTAGTGCATTTGAACACTCCTTGTCCCAAATCGGCTCGAGTCCTCACTTCAAACTTAGGCATCATGGATGTTGGGGAATCCAGTTTGCTCTCATCATTTACAATTATATGCGTTCAACGTCGACGCTCTTATCACGACGCAAATAACTCGAAGGGCACTCGGTAGAGCGCATACCTCCGCCACATAATGCCTGATCCATGAGAACATATCGGGCCTAATATTTTTTGAAATATCATGCTATATATCGTTTTTGAACCTATCTCTCAATGGTTAAGAATGACTTGAAAAATTAATTAATTCTCGTATCCGGATCTTCACCGAAATTGAATCAATTCATCCTTGCCACACACCCAACATGTCCACCAAGTTTCATCCAAATCCATCCACAATATAAGTTATGCCGTTATATAAATCGGTTTAGCCCTATCTCTCAATGGTGAAGAATCACTTAAAAAATAAAAAATAAAACTTATCAGATCTGGATTCAGATCTTCACCAAAATCAAATCAGTTTGTCCTTGTCCACACACCCAACCTGTCCACAATTTCAATCAGATCCATCCACAACTTGAGATATCCTGTACACAAACAGACAGGGGTGAGAACACAATCTCCTTTTACCTTCGGTGGCCTCTTATCTGGCAGAGATAAAAAGACGTCATTCAGAGCACGATACTTGCAAAATCCACCCCTCCTCTCCAAAGGTTGCCATGGATAAATCAAATTGTCCATTTCATTATGATTAAAACTGGCAATCAGAATTAAAGGTCAGGTCAATCGGATGAAATTTATTATTTTTCAGATTGAAATTGATGACTTCAGAAGTTTGACCTCAAGTTCACCTTTCCCCTCAAAAATCAATAGGCTTTTCAGTTGACACTACCTCTGCAACTTGGTAAAGTTTCATGACGATCAGTTTGGCATTGTGACCTGTAGGTGATTGACCGTTTTTACAGCCATTTTTCCCTGCTGTGCAGGGGTTGGGCTTTTTCTTGAGGCAATGTTTTTTTTTATGGCCGGATGCCCTTCCTGACGCCAACCCTGGTCGCCTCTTACGACACAGGGATATGGTACACCTATTCTTACCGGGGCATACTCCGGGACCAGTACACTGGCACTCATTTCGCCGACCTCGGAAGGATGACAGGCTGAGTCAACCCCCTGGTGATAATTCAGCAGCCAACGGGGCTTGAACTCAGGACCCTGGGATCCCAAGCCACCACCCTAACCACTAAGCCAACACCAGGCTTACCTGTAGGTGATTGACAGACAGAATAACAAAATAGACTGACCAAAATATTTGAAACTAGAGAGTTGGTGTCAAAGCCACCCAATGCTCGCCTGTTTATACATTTATCGTTTTTAAAAGACGAGTCTAATAATATTTTTTATAAAGCATTGCAGTGAAGTCTGATCCAGATAATTTTAAAGCAATATATGTATTTGTATATCGTAATCAGTAAAAAAGTCTGGTTGATAAAAACATTAGAAAGGAAATAACTTGCACCAAAAACTTTAACATTTTCACGCTGATGCTCACGCCGGGGGTATCGCTATAGCTCTCTGTTTTTCGAACAGGTGAGCTAAAAAAATCGTCGATTTTGCAAGCAAGACAGACAGACAGACGAGGGGTGAAAACATAACCGCCTTCACCTTCGGTGGTGTCGGTAAAAACCCCAAAACAAAAGTGTTGGAGGGGAAGGGGGGGAAAATGCACAATTGGAAAGTTTATTCAACAAATACATGCAAAGGGGGGTGGGAATGGAGGTGAATGGAGACAGTGTCTAACTTGTGGCTTCTTTATACACGATGCACTCAATTAGAGCAGCATATGCACGTGTCGTCACCACACACACACACACACACACACACACACACACACACACACACACACACACACACACACACACACACACACACACACACACACACACACACACACACACACACACGCAAGAGTTTGTGTGTTGCACACCAAGCAAAATTTTCAGTCTCCTGCTTCCATCAGAATAAAAACGTTTTAAAGCTCAGTCAACATAAATCCACACACCTGTGTAACTTCAGGAGTTTTGATTTCTCTCATCTTGAAAAAGTAGCCCAACGACAAGAATCCAATGGCAAACCCACTCAGAGTCACCATAAACATTACAAGAGGTGGTCGCGCATTCACCATCGCTCGCACACCTTCGGCAAAGACCATTTACAAATCAGCCAGGCAACCTGGAGCAAACACAAGCAATTCAATTTAAATGTTCAACACATTTACAAGTTCAAATAACACATATTATATATATATATATATACTCTCAAAGCACCAGAAAAGCCCACAATAGGTATGAACGTAATCTAAGACTCAAATAATGTAGTGAGAGCCTCAATCAACGGCTACGAAGGACCACCAGCACCTGCACTTGCGATGAGCCAGGCAGGACAAGATTTTGTCCTAGGTCTTTCACAAACCTGGTGGGCAGGCCTGACGTTCGACTGAAGCAAGTTCCAGGAGGTATTTGCAATTTGTTCAGAATTCTGTCAATAACTCGCCAAGTCTTCAGGAAAAAAAAAAAAGACAACCAAGGGATCCAACCAACATCCACCGACTAATGCTAGCACACGGGACACCCAGCTAAAGGTGTGCGGCGCTCGTTGTCATACAACCTCCTGCTTGATATCGGTTGGGAATCGAACCAGACGAGACGGCTCAAAAAAGGCCAATGTGCTACTCCTCCACGGTCGTGGTGAACGAGTGCGGTTCCCGGACCAAATAACACCTGAACAACAAGATAACCCTTCAACAAGTGGAGTTCTCAAAACGACTTCCTGGTTCCGCCATTTTAACTCATCTACAGCTTCACCTTCGAGACGAAACACACACAAAAATTCATGGAAAACAGAAAAACTCGCGAAAGAAGTAAAATCAGCAAAAACATTTTTAAAAAATCGTAATAATAATAATAATAATAATTAAAAAAAAGAAAATAAATAAATAAGTAAATAAAGAGAGCAAATTAACCCGATGGTGTAAACACGTCGAGGTGAAATAACCGAGCAACGCCTCACCTAGTAACACTAGGCCTCACCTAGTAACACTAGGCCTCACCCGCAGAAACTCGCTTCACAAAGGCCGCGGCCGTCCACCGTGGGGCCACAAACATGGCCTGTGTACACGAACACTTTCTCCACGGGCATACCAGGCCCACAAAGAGCTCCCAAGACGTCGACCGAGCTCGCTGGACGTGCAATAACTACAAGAACAACAAACGCAGTCTTTTTTTTAAAAACCAAAAAACAAATAAATAAATAAAACGCCTGCTGGGAGTAAGCACAAAGTGGCCTCTTCACAACTTCACGGAAATACGGATGATCGAAAATTCGCTTCAAAATCGAGTGCCGTATGCTTGTGTCAGTGGAAAAAACGATACTATTTGTGAAAATGACGTCTAAAATAATTTTTTAATCGCTCGACGGAAAATTGGTCTGACATCAAAAAAAACCAAGAGACAAGCGCTCCTTATCCGTCTGAAAATTCACCGCCTAACATATTTTTCAGCCTTTCTCATGTAAGTGAGCAATTAATAAACCTATTAGTTTATTACCTGCTTTCAACTGACGTATCTAAAATTGAATATAACAATGGCAAAGTAAAAATTATACTTTTTTTTACAACTGACGGGTTTTTTGTGGGCGGGTCGAGGTTTTTTTGTGGGTGGGTTGAGGTTTTTTTGTGGGCGGGTCGATTTCGGCCTGAAGGATCGATTGCGGGGGGGGGGGAAGGGGGCGGGTTGAGGTCTTTTTGTGGGCGGGTTGAGGTTTTTTGTGGGTGGGTTGAGGTCTTTTTGTGGGCGGGTCGATTTCGGCCTGAAGGATCGACTGCGGGGGGGAAGGGGGCGGGTTGAGGTTTTTGTTGGCGGGTCGATTTCGGCCTGAAGGATCGACTGCGGGGGGAAGGGGGCGGGTTGAGGTTTTTGTGGGCGGGTCGATTTCTGTCTGAAGGATCGACTGCGGGGGAAGGGGGCGGGTTGAGGTTTTTGTGGGCGAGTCGATTTCTGCCTGAAGGATCGACTGCGGGGGGGGGAAGGGGGCGGGTTGAGGTTTTTGTGGGCGGGTCGATTTCTGTCTGAAGGATCGACTGCGGGGGGAAGGGGGCGGGTTGAGGTTTTTGTGGGCGAGTCGATTTCTGCCTGAAGGATCGACTGCGGGGGGGGGGGAAGGGGGCGGGTTGAGGTTTTTTGTTGGTGGGTTGAGGTTTTTTTGTGGGCGGGTTGAGGTTTTTTGTGGGCGGGTTGAGGTTTTTTGTGGGCTGGTTGAGGTTTTTGTGGGCTGGTTGAGGTTTTTGTGGGCGGGTTGAGGTTTTTTGTGGGTGGGTTGAGGTTTTTTGTGGGCTGGTTGAGGTTTTGTGGGCGGGTTGAGGTTTTTGTGGGCGGGTTGAGGTTTTTGTGGGCGGGTTGAGGTTTTTGTGGGCGGGTTGAGGTTTTTGTGGGCTGGTTGAGGTTTTTTGTGGGCTGGTTGAGGTTTTTGTGGGCTGGTTGAGGTTTTTTGTGGGCGGGTTGAGGTTTTTTTGGGCGTGGGTTGAGGTTTTTTTGGGCGTGGGTTGAGGTTTTGTGGGCGGGTTGAGGTTTTTGTGGGCGGGTTGAGGTTTTTTTGTGGGCGGGTTGAGGTTTTTTTGGGCGTGGGTTGAGGTTTTTGTGGGCGGGTTGAGGTTTTTGTGGGCGGGTTGAGGTTTTGTGGGCGGGTTGAGGTTTTTTGTGGGCGGGTTGAGGTTTTTGTGGGCGGGTTGAGGTTTTTTGTGGGCTGGTTGAGGTTTTTGTGGGCTGGTTGAGGTTTTTTGTGGGCTGGTTGAGGTTTTTGTGGGCGGGTTGAGGTTTTTTGTGGGCGGGTTGAGGTTTTTTGTGAGCGGGTTGAGGTTTTTTGTGAGCTGGTTGAGGTCTTTTTGTGGGCTGGTTGAGGTTTTTTGTGGGCTGGTTGAAGTTTTTTGTGGGCGGGTTGAGGTTTTTTGTGGGCGGGTTGAGGTCTTTTTGTGGGCGGGTTGAGGTTCTTTTGTGCGCTGGCCGGGGTTTTTTGTCGGCTGGTTGAGGTTTTCTTGTGGGCGGGTTGAGGTTTTTTTGTGGGCGGGTTGAGGTTTTTTTGTGGGCGGGTTGAGGTTTTTTTTGGGCGTGGGTTGAGGTTTTTTTGTGGGCGGGTTGAGGTTTTTTGTGGGCGGGTTGAGGTTTTTTGTGGGCGGGTTGAGGTTTTTTGTGGGCGGGTTGAGGTTTTTTTGTGGGCGGGTTGAGGTTTTTTTGTGGGCTGGTTGAGGTTTTTTTGTGGGCGGGTTGAGGTTTTTTGTGGGCGGGTTGAGGTTTTTTTGTGGGCGGGTTGAGGTTTTTTTGTGGGCGGGTTGAGGTTTTTTTGTGGGCTGGTTGAGGTTTTTTGTGGGCTGGTTGAGGTTTTTTTGTGAGCGGGTTGAGGTTTTTGTGAGCTGGTTGAGGTCTTTTGTGGGCTGGTTGAGGTCTTTTTGTGGGCTGGTTGAGGTTTTTTGTGGGCGGGTTGAGGTCTTTTTGTGGGCTGGTTGAGGTTTTTTTGTGGGCGGGTTGAGGTTTTTTGTGGGCGGGTTGAGGTCTTTTTGTGGGCTGGTTGAGTTTTTTTGTGGGCTGGTTGAAGTTTTTTGTGGGCGGGTTGAGGTTTTTTGTGGGCTGGTTGAGGTTTTTTGTGGGCGGGTTGAGGTTTTTGTGGGCGGGTTGAGGTTTTTTGTGGGCGGGTTGAGGTTTTTTGTGGGCTGGTTGAGTTTTTGTGGGCTGGTTGAGTTTTTGTGGGCTGGTTGAGGTTTTTTGTGGGCGGGTTGAGGTTTTTTTGTGGGCGGGTTGAGGTTTTTGTGGGCGGGTTGAGGTTTTTTGTGAGCTGGTTGAGGTCTTTTTGTGGGCTGGTTGAGGTCTTTTTGTGGGCTGGTTGAGGTCTTTTTGTGGGCTGGTTGAGGTCTTTTTGTGGGCTGGTTGAGGTCTTTTTGTGGGCTGGTTGAGGTCTTTTTGTGAGCTGGTTGAGGTCTTTTTGTGGGCTGGTTGAGGTTTTTTTGTGGGCGGGTCGATTTCTGCCTGAAGGATCGACTGCAGGGAAGGGGGCAGGTTGAGGTTTTTGTGGGCGGATTGAGGGTTTTTTGGGGCGGGTCGATTTCTGCCTGAAGGATCGACTGCGGGGGGGGAAGGGGGCGGGTTGAGGTTTTTTTTGTGGGCGGATTGAGGTTTTTTTGGGGCGGGTCGATTTCGTCCTGTGTTCCTGTTTGACAGGAGGAAATGGCAGCTGTGCGCAGTTGTGAGGGTGGCTCAGAGGAGAGGTAAAGTTGAATTGAGGGACATTTCCGAATCGACATTTGATCCGATTGCTTGGGCCAGCTGGGTGATTGTGTGGTGCATTGTGCTGCTGCTCGTGTGGAGAATCGTGGTGGTTCTGAGTCACTGACCTGGCGGAGGACGGAAATGGCTCGAGGTTCGTGGTCGCTTTGTTATTAATAAGTGTTTTCTTTGTTCTTTTCGACCAGCGCGGTCCGTGTTTGTGTGTTTCACCGCGGAAGTCGTGGTTCGGATGACGACAACACCTCACCGAGTCCGTACAGAGAGTCTGCACGTGGCCGGGGTTCGCGACTCATTGTAAAACCGACGAAACGACGTGACGTCACGAACCAAGTGTTTGATACAGTATCTGAACCTGGCATCTGTGATTCGTGTTTGAATTGAAACGTCCTGATGATTACCCGGTAATTATGATGTCGATTTGGGAATGTGGAGATCCAAGTTAGTCGGAGCTTGAACATTCCAAGGGAAACGTCAAACATGAACTTTTAATAATTATCTGTGTTTACAAATGACCAGACTATCATAACTATGGTTTTACTGATGACCAAACGATCATAAACTGGGTTTTGAATGACCAGATTATCATAACTATGGTTTTACTGATGACCAGACGATCATAAACTGGGCTTTTAATAACCAGACTATCATAGCTCGGTTTTACTGATTACCAGACTATCATAACTATGGTTTTACTGATGACCAAACTATCATAACTAATGGTTTTACTGATGACCAGACTGTTATAAACTGGGTTTTGAATGACCAGACTATCATAACTATGGTTTTACTGATGACCAGACGATCATAAACTGGGTTTTGAATGACCAGACTATCATAACTATGGTTTTACTGATGACCAGACGATCATAAACTGGGCTTTTAATAACCAGACTATCATAGCTCGGTTTTACTGATTACCAGACTATCATAACTATGGTTTTACTGATGACCAAACTATCATAACTATGGTTTTACTGATGACCAGACTGTTATAAACTGGGCTTTGAATGACCAGACTATCACAACTATTGTTTTAATGATGACCAGACTATCATATCTAGATTTTACTGATGACCAGACTATCATACCAAGGTTTTACTGATGACCAGACTATCATATCTAGGTTTTACTGATGACCAGACCATCATAAACTGGGCTTTGAATGACCAGACTATCATAGCTAGGTTTTACTGATAACCAGACTATCATAAACTGGGCTTTGAATGACCAGAATATCATAGCAAGGTTTTACTGATGACCAGACTATCATAGCTCAATTTTACTGATGGCCAGGCTATACTAGCTTGGCTTTACTGATGACCAGAATATCATAGCTAGGTTTTATGATGACCAGACTATCATAACTGGGTTTTACTAATGACCAGATGATCATAACTGGGTTTTACTGTTGACCAGACTATCATAACTGGGTTTTACTGATGACCAGACTATCATAACTGGGTTTTACTGATGACCAGACTATCATAGCTAGGTTTTACTGATGACCAGAATGTCATATCTAGGTTTTACTGATGACCAGAATATCATAGCTAGGCCTTACTGATGACCAGACCATCACATCTCAGTTTTACTGATGACCAGACTATCATAGCTCGTTTTTACTGATGACCAGACTATCATATCTAGGTTTTACTGATGACCAGACTATCATAGCTGGATTTTGAATGACCAGACGATCATAGTTAGGTTTTACTGATGACCAGACGATCACAACTGGGTTTTACTGTTGACCAGACTATCATAACTGGGTTTTACTGTTGACCAGACTATCATAACTGGGTTTTACTGATGACCAGACTATCATAACTGGGTTTTACTGATTACCAGATTATCATATTGGATGGATATTTGGAAGTGTACTTTCAGGGCTTTATTGTTTGGGGGTCATATGTATTGTTTGGGGGTCATATGCCTGGTGTTGGCTTAATGGTTCGGGTGGTGGGGTCCTAAGTCCCGAGTTCAAATCCCGTTCAGCTGTTGAATTAATACCAGGCGGGGTTAACTCGAGTCCGCACCGAGATAGCGGCGAAAACCAGGCCCATTCCCCCAAGACCCCGTCCGAGCTGTGAGGCGGACGACATGTGCAGGCGCGAGGCACGAGCCCAGTGGACCACGCCAGAGGGACTCGGAGTTGCGGTCGCCAAGGGCTGGATGACTCGCTCAGGAAAGTCGCGACTTCCTTTTCTTTAGGGGTTTTGTGTAAATGTCTGTGGGAGGCGCCAGTCTTGAGAAGTAGAACTGTTTTACGTGTTGCCGTGTGAATTGCATTATTCGGTTGTAGATCTGCGTGTGTCTCTTCGCTTGCTTTTATTGTGTTTTCTTGCTTGACTTTGATATACGTGCCTTCCATGCTGCCGTGTGGCGCGGAATAAATGTGCTGGTCCAATTGTTCCGCGTTTCGCTGCGTCCTTTCCTTTGTTTGAATCTCCATCTTGCATCACGTAAGGGATTAATAGTGGGTTTAAAACACTTGGTAACTAATCTGAACCGTCAAGGTCGACGATAACTCCGCTCGGTTATCCCTGTAGCACGGAACCAGCCGCTTAAGTGGTTTGTGTCCGGAGTCGACCTGTGGCGTGGTACAACTCCTCGGTACGCTACCCGCGCGGGTACTTAGGTAAATCGACCATTCGGCGATCCGATCCTATATCGCGTGGGTAGAATGCGCACTGAGTTGTGGTGAGGTTAAACCCCCACCCGTGACTAGCTCCCGGCATTGTTCCGAGAGGGTCACGACTGAATTGCACGTTCGGTGGGCGAAGCGGCTGCTATTGTTTACACGCGGTCGTTCGCACGCCGGCGGGGCGTGAATTCGCAACTATATATATATATATATATATATATATATATATATATATATATATATATATATATATATATATATATATATATTCCGTATGCGAAGAGGGTTCGGATTAAGTATTGAGTAAAGGGATAGAGATGACAGGCAAAGAGGAGTGATTGTTTGACAAGGATAGCTGGGATTGAAAGAAGGGATGGTCATTGGGGGTGGGTTGCTTTTGACTTGCACAAGTGAAACAATATCTAATATTTCATACTATGTACATTCAGTTGTCATTATTTCTTTGCATTTGATGCATTGTTACTCACTGGTCAAGATAAATCTCAGTTGTTATGCTGAAACTTTGCAAAAGACACTATAACTAATTATATCCAAAGTAGTGCGTTGAGATCGCAAATTTGTACGACATCCGATAGAAAGAAGAAAATGCACATATCTGACTGAACTGATGCTTTAAATGTGCACTTTTATTACTCAATAAGATGGGAATTCCAAAGGGTTCTTTGCTGGCCTTCACAATGGCTAACCAGTTGATCTCAGAGTAGTTGTGTGCAGTAATTAATTTTATCAGGTGTCTCTTTCACTCACAATGACATTGAAGATTACAGAACAGATATAAAAATCTGCAAGCTGAAATCCACGCATTTTAAACCTCAGAGGTGTGTCCATGTCACTCCCTTATCCAAGAGCTTTCCGACGAAGTATGTATGTTGTATCAACCATCACGTCAAACGGTTATTGCATCATTGACTGACATATTTTGGATATATATATATATATATATATATATATATATATATATATATATATATATATATATATATATATATATATATCCATCACACAAACTAAACGCCAGCATTGGCTTTCCAGCTCTATGCTGCAGGACGAGTAGACACCCGGAACAACAACAATAATGGCAACTATAGCTTTGCAGCAGATCAATATGGTGGTGGTCACATGGCGAAACCGACTTAAAAAAAAAAATCAAAAAAATCACTTGAATCAACTTTCAAAACTATCCATCGATGGCAAAATAAAGTTTATATGAAGCCCATAAGACCAGAGAATGGACTGTTAACAGCAGCTGTCGAAGGGGATAGGCCCACCATATCGACCCCTAAGCAAATTCTCATTTTTGCCATGGTAGCCTTCGTTTGGTTGTTTTGTTGTGGTCGTGAAATGCACTGTGGAATGTTGAGGGAGGGTACGACAGACTGTTTATCTTTAATCACGATTCAGGACTGTAGCACTTTCTTGGAGACTGTATAATTAGGACTATGGGTAGCAAAGTGCCCTTTATCTCATCGTTGTTAAGACTGCTTTCCTCACTCGAGGTTTCTGCTTTTGATATTTACCTCTGCTACCAAAGGTGGATGGCGGTTGTTTTCTTTCACCCCTATCCTGTCCTGTCTGTCTGTCTGTGAGCAGGATATCTCAAAACGTTATGGATGAATTCAGACGAAATTTGGTGGAAGGGTTGGGTGTATGACGAGGAGGAATTGATTAAATTTTGGTGAAGATCCGGATCCGGATACGAATACTGCAATTTTTTAAAGTGATATTTCACTATTGAGAGATGGGTCCAAACACGATGTATAGCACAACATTTCAAAAAGTTGTGACCAACTTATGACAAAACAAGGTGCATGAGTTGGGTAGGTGATGAGAACAAGACAATTGGTTAAGGTCCGGATCCCGATTCGGCCAATCGGTGGGATACAAAACGTAAACTGTTCAGCTTGGCGGAGGTACGTGCTCTCCCAAATGCCATTCTAGTTTTGATCCTATTAAAGGTAGTCATCTGCTCTGCAAAAGGAAATCTTTCAAACCGTATATTTGTTCAACCTTATTGGTGTCCTATTTCTCCCTCCTCCCCAGCAAAGTTGTGGTATCAAGAGAGTTGTATCCAAAAATGAGCTTTGGACATTAAAGAATGCACAGAAATGTCTGATGCACTTGCATTCACAGCACCAGTGACCTGCTTGGTGAGTTTTTCTTTTCTTTATTTATTTGTTTTAACCCGACTCTCATTATCTAATTGGGAGATGAATTCAGCCGTTTAGGCTGCTGTAATCTCTTCTTGATTGCAAATGTATGAGAAATGCAGGTTTGTAGCTTTTGTAACCGGTCTTTTATTTTTAATGATGATCGTTGCTTGTCTTTCCTCTTGTAGTAGTGGAAGCTTCAGCTTGTTCTGCTCAACCCCCTTCCACTTTATAAGTTCTTCAACATTGGAGAAGCAAGACGTCCTCCAACAACACCTGTGACATTGATATTGGACTCTGTGCTTTTAAATCTCAACATCTGAGCAGCTCTTTTTTTTTTTTTTTGAGTAGTAAGGGAAGAGGGAGGGGTGGGTGGGTGAGGGGATATTGTTGCAAACTGCTACTACGACAACATTAGAATTGCAATTTGAAACGCAAAAGGAGAGTTACTGAAGTGAAGTAGGAAGCGGACAATCTACGAACTGCACGTATTCGTTCTGAAGATTGCAGACGTAAAGTGGTCAAGATGTTTAACAGCTTCCGCAAAGAGAAGAAGGAAAAATCAGGTGGAGACAAGAAGAAGGACAGAGGAACACCCATGACCTCTGCTGAGTTAAAGAGCTTGGAAGAGGTTGGCATTAAAAGAGGCATCTTCAACTTGACTCGCTCATCCCGTCGTGGTGACAACAAGCGAGATGTGCGCTCTGTTGATAATCCAACTTCAGCTCAAGCTCCAAGCAAAGTGAGTTTGAAATGTACAATTGTGACATTAGAAACTGCTTGAGATGAGGAAAAAGCTTCTGGTGCATTTGGAAGCTTTTTCTTGCTTTAAGGAATATGAATTGTACAACGTTTTCAATTTGGTAATGACAACAGAGAAATCGATATCAAAGGAGGAGAGATTGTTTGTTTATGTTTGGCATAAAAAGTACAACTTAAATATAGTCCACAGGCATTGATTGGAAATTCTGAGGGTTTATCAGATCAAGTAAAGTGTACACATGACCTTTGGCTGCTACATTGCAACGTAGTCCATGTGGGTGTTCTACAACCTGTCTGACCCTATGCTGGTCACGGGCACCCAGCAGGACCTTGCGAGCAACTGGGGCAGTCTTGTGCTCGAGGGTGGGAGCAGGGGGGCCAGGGTGTCTGGCACCATGGAAGAGAGGGTGGTGGCACGTGGCAGTGTGCTCCAGAGGGCCTCCGCGTTTGGTTCGGTGGCGCAGAAGACGCCTCCACCACTCATGCCCGCTTACAAGCGCTTTTCCTTCTCTCGGAAGGTGTGCGAGAGTGTTCGGTACCGGTTTTTATTATCGAATTGATAATGAGGCCAGAGGGCTAAATATCAGAGTGGGGTGGAGAGATTAGGAGTTTGGGAATGGACTAGAAGGATAACGTTGTGGTCGGTGTATTTGAAGAGATTAAAACATTTTTGTAATCTATATTTTGGGCTTAGGCTAGAGGGGTGGGAGGTTGGGAGGGACGGCCATATGGATAAATTTGAATGTCATGTTTGGTAACACTGGGCTATCGATTATTTCAATGGAAATGGTGTGTACTGGCTTTTTTATGTTGTTTGAATGACAACTGCAGAAATTAGAAATGTGATTCTGTAATTATTCAGTTGTGTTGGCTGTAATTGATGTTTTCTTTGTTATTCCATCTGAAACCTCAGTCTCGTGATGAAACAAACTCTGCAGGGCTGGCAGAAATTGATGGAAACTTCGAATCTGTCTCTCAAACTCCACAAGCTTTGCAATCTCAAGCATCCATTGCTCCAAAACCACCAGTGCCAAAAGCAGCACAGTCATCGCAACTGCCTTCTCATCACCACCTTTCATATGTGCGTCCACCAGGTGTTCCTCCCGACCCTCCAGAAAGCCGCGAGCGGTCGTTTCCATCTGTAGATCTGCGTCTACCGTCACTTGTGCCTCCTCCTCCACTTTTGCCACCACGACAACTGGCTCTTCGTCGTCGTGACACTGGCGATTTCGGTTTCACACTGCGTCGTGCTACTGTCATGGAACGTATGCCTAATGGACAAGAGCGCCGTCGGGTTGTCCATTTTGCTGAGCCAGGTTCGAAGGAACCAGGGATTGGTGGTGATAATTCTAAAACAAGTCTGGCACCACTTCTACTTCCGGGTGACCGCCTTGTGGAGATCAATGGACGTGTGACCGAAGGTCTTTCTCGAGACCAGATTGTGGAGATGATTCGACAGTCTGGTGATGCTGTGTCGCTGAAAGTGCAGCCAGGCCCAGAGATGGCAGAGCTTTCGCTTCGCTGGCTAAGAGAACGTGAAGGAAGAGTTCAGGACACTGTGAGTAGTTTTGTTCTATTTTCTTATTTTCTATCGTGTTAATTTTCCGCTTGCATAACATAGACATGCAAAACAATGATTTTGTCTTCCTTTTTTTTTTTTCTTCCACTCTTGTTTTCCTCGTTTAAGGTGCATTTTGTTCACCTTTTTCTTCCGTACTATGTTAAAGGTCACAGAGCTTTTAAGGTGAGCCTTTAATAGCCTTTAAGGTCACAGGTGCAGGATGACTATTGACAAATCAAAATGCTACATGGGATTGGAGGCTCTGTTCCCATCATCATGAACTCCACACTCAAATGGAAATAATTAACAGGCCTAGACTTGCTTGTAGTAGTTTAATTGGTCCTATTTTAACCCTAACCCTGCAGCGTTTTTCAAAAGCTTTAGAAATGTTTGTCTTTCATTGCATTAGCTGTGGTTTTTATCCCCCGCCGCGTGGTGGAAGGGGGATATTGTTGTCACCCAGGTCGTCCGGCTGTCCGTCCGTCCGTCCGTCCGTCTGTCCGGCCATCAACATTTATAGCTGTGAGTGTGATAACTCATAAACTGTTCGCCAAATCGATTTGAAATTTGGGTCACACATGTACCACCTGAAAAGGAAGAACCCTATTGATTTTGGGCGTGGCCGGATCCAAGATGGCCGACTGGGGTGGCCATCTTCAAAAAAAAAGTTTTTTCTAATAAATGGAAAACCCCTTATCTGATTTCAATTATTTTTGGTTACTACGTTCCTCACCCCTGGGGAACTTTTTCGAGATGATGACCAAATGGTGTCTTGTTTCCAATTCACCTTCCTCATTATCTGGACTATGTATGACCTTTTTCATTCAATGGCGGGGGATTCCCCATCTCTGATGGTATATTTCTTCTTTGTAATCCTTTTAAATTCCTTTTGTACTTTCCATTTTCCTTCTTTTTCCCTCTTCTTTTCCATTATTTCTTCTATCCTCCTATTCCTCATTTCCCATTTTACTGTTTTGTCTTAATATTGTCGTATGTGCGACAACCACAGTAACCACAATTTTGATGAAGGTGATTTCTGACACATGCCAAGACTTAATCCCATGAATAGCTGAATTTAAAGGCTGAATTTGAATGGTATGTACCTTGAGTGGTTGAGTTAACATGCCCTTTGGAACTCTCATATCTATCAGTATTCCTGGTTATCCAAATAAGGGAGTGCCTTGATTAATCCCCCCCCCACCACAATGAGTTCGAGATGAACCAAATCGATCAACACGGGAAAGCGCCAGCAGGAACAGACATGAATGCGCTAATTAATATATATATAAAAAATTTAATGAAGCAGAAAACAGAACAAATATGAAATCTGAGGCAGAGACCATTAACAAACAATAGCTTGATACACAATGGAAGTACCCCCCCCCTTCCCCCTCTCAGGGCCCTCAGTCACTCAATAGGCAAACACCACAAAGTGAACCAGGAAAATAGGATGCATGGATTTATTGGGACCCCACGAGGCTGGCAGTCTAAATAATGAGCTGAGCAGGACAGATGGTGGGGGTGAACAACTCTAGAACCTAGTGGAGAGGGAGGTGATCCCTACACAGGCCTACATTAGAGAGAGCGATCTGATGCCAGGCTCCAGCCCCCAGGACCTCACTGGCTTGGCATATCTCCGTCCTCCGTTGGCCCCCAGCTTTCTTCTGAAGGCAGACAGTCAATTGGCCCCACCCCACCAGCCAAATAGCACACATGACTGCAATACCAAGCCACCAATCGAGGCCTTGTGCACGCATTGGGCTTCACAGCCAATCATGGCCTTGTATAGAAAACAGTTGCAGCCTTCTTCACCACCCTTGGAAGACACGCAAGTGGCGTGTCTCAGCCACCACTGTGCTTTGCGATCCAGTGTCATCCGCATTTACCGACCTCATCTGATTCCAGACATGGAATATGAAAACACTGCTTCACCATCTGTAACCACTAATTTGGACAGCGCCGTCACCCTAAAGGCCCGGTCACACCTTGACGTTTTAGCCAGCGATGGCAACGTATTAAAATGTATGTAAAACGCTGGCTGACGTTGAACTTTTGATGTTTTTTTTTAAGATTCGGACGTATTCATAACGAGTTGGTCGTATGCATAACATATTAGTAATGGACACAGAACGTTTCGTTGTGTTATAGATAACTTATACCAACGAATGCTGAACTTGTTGTTGGCCTACACAACCGATGCCCAACGATAGTCTAACTTAGGCATAGCGCGTTGCACGCATCGCCGACGATGTCGTGACGTAGCCCATTAAAAGGCTGACACACAACGATTCGAATCATAACTGCCGTAGAAATGGAGGTGACAACATCGCGGTCACACCTTGGCGTTCTTGCCAGCGTATGCCGACCTAAGAAAAATGTGTCTAAAACGTTGGGGGCACGTCAAATACGGTATGAGTAAGTTTGGTATACGTGAGTACAACACTAAAGTACGCTATCATACGTCGTAGTAAGTAGAGTACGTCAAGAAATTTTAAACATGTTCAAAATTTTACGACGTACTCTGCGTATGACACACGTTCCGCATGCGATGGGGATAAGTTTTACACACGATATGCGGACGCTTACACACGTCCACAAAGGCTACTTATAAGCTACTCATAAGTCGAAACACGTCGCGGTAATGTCTTTTTTACGCGAAACTTATTTCTAACTTATGTTTGACGTGCTTTGAACCAATTCTTTACGTAGTCCCAACACACATCGACGTATGTAGACGTATTCCAATGACGTCTTCCGGTTGACAAAAAAAATGAATGTGTTTCTCGCTTACAACTGCCATATAAAGACGTGTTCCCAGCGGTTTTGGGAATTGGTATATAAAAATGGTGTTCATAAAAGGGGAACCCAACAGTGTTTTCGAGTTCCTTTTTGAGTCGATGTCCATGTCAGCAGTAACAGTATTAGTATTAGTATTAGTATTAGTCGTAGTTGTAGTAGTAGTTTGTTCATGTTGGCAGTAGTAGGTGAGTGTGAGGGGGAGGGTGTGGGTTATGATGGATCGTCCTTGCGTCCGCGTGTCCACGGGTAGGTTCATAGGCTGCCACTCAATGATTTAAATGGCTGCATCTCCACTATTGAAAGTAGATGCTTGCGCTCAACAATTGGATTTTTTTTACACTCAACGACTTTTAAACGGTACCACTCAGCTATTTTCATTGTTTACAATGAACGATTTAAATTGCTGTCACTCGCCTTTGTTTTTTGACGCTGGCGCTCGGAAATTTTAATCATTTCTATTGAACGTGCTAAATCGCTCAAACCCCACTATTGAAAGTAGACGCTTGCGCTCAACAATTAGATTTTTTTTTACACTCAACGACTTTTCAACGGTACCACTCAGCTATTTTCATTGTTTACAATGAACGATTTAAATTGCTGTCACTCGCCTTTGTTTTTTGACGCTGGGGTTTGGAAATTTGAAGCGTTTCTTCTGAACGTGTTAAAACGCTCAAACTCGACTATTTTAAATAGACAATGCCGATGGACAATTGGAATCATAGCCAAGCTAGACATCGAAGTGTGAACATCCTCGTCATGCCGAAGAAAAGTTTGAAGAATGCTGCAAATAAGTGTCCTGGCCGTGGCCGTGGACGCTGACGCACGGACGATCCATTATACTGACGTCTTTCAGCCTATGAGTAACTTAAAAGTAACGTCTGTCGATGTGTGGCAACGATCGCGTAACGTGCCAACAACACGTTAATCATAGGTTACAAATAAGTTTCGGGTACGCTAAACATTACCTCGGCGTGTCTCAACTTATGATTAACTTACAAGTAGCATGTGTTGACGTCTGTCAACGATCGCAGACCGTGCATACAACTCGTGGCCAGCGTAGCGGAACGTGTGAGTCATACGCTGGCATACGTCGTGAAATTTCAAGCGTGAAAAAATTTGAGGACAACCGAAAAGTACAACGTTTAAAGCCAGCGTACAACGACGTATGGCAGTGTTTTTCAGCTTGCTCTCGATGTTATCAAAACTTACCCATAACGTATTCAACGTGTGCCAGCGTTTTAGAAAAAAAATTCAAAAATCGGCATACGTTGGCTAAAACGTCAAGGTGTGACCGGGCCTTTAGCAACGCAACAACGGACATCTTATCCCCAACCCTTGTCCTTAATAATGTTCAAAATTCCTCAACTACAAATACTAAATGGTTCTAAGGCCTTAGATTCTTACTACTGACCCTTCCCCATTAATGCAAAAGTATATTTGGAGAATGAAATTTGGATTGCTCAGGGGTTGTTTTTTCTTATTCCATTGAACTTTAAAGGTTCATGTGACTATATATTTTGGATGCAAAAATTGAAGGTCTTGGAAGAGCAAGTTCACAAAGGGTGAAAAGGCGACATAGTCACAGTGGGGCCACAGTTTCATGCAACAAGCAAAGGTATAAATGAACAGGAAAGCAGGTGAGGAAATGCAGTGTCCCTCAAATTTATTGTGTTGGTTTCGAGTTGGTTAATGATGGTAAAAAAAGATCCCAGCTTATGGATGGTTGAGGTGGGGGGGGGAGGGGTGCGGTGACATGAGATTGTGCTGTGCCACCTGCTTTAAGTTCTGGAAGGAGGATTGGGATGGAACAGTGTCTTGAAGACAGTTTCACAAGCAGGAGGAAATTTTGAACAGAAGGGATGTGGTGTGCATTAAGCCTGAATTTTGGGGGTTGAATCAGGACGATGTTAATGGAGGAATACTTGCATCCTGGCAGGGCAATAGAGATATGGGGAGAAAGAAAGAAGGGGGGGGGGGAGAGAAAGGAGAAGAAGGGGACGAATGAAAGAAGGAAAAAAAAACAAACAACATCCCAACCTGCTTGTGATGTGAGAACGAGTCTTGTGCTTTGACCTCATCATTGGAGATGTGAATAATAAAGAGAGACAGACAGCAGATGTGATGTTGATGTGCTAGCCTGTGGTGGAGAGAAGTTCTTCATTGACCTACAGACAAAGGTCTTGTGGGCTGAGAGTAGTTTTGATTTTCATGGAATGACGGAGGATACGTAGTCCGAGGCCGGCTTTGCGATTCACTTAATTTCTCATTTCCCTTCTTTTCTTCCCTCAGCGTTTTTTACGATGATTATTTTTTTCCTTCGCTCATTGGCACTTTAGATAATTTACTATTTCCAAATTGTCTGCTTGATTAAAGAATAATTTGCAACATCACTTTGGAAGTTCTTGCATTTTTTCACAGCACACATGCATTCTGTGTAAATAATCAGAAAAAGGAACTCGTGGATAATCTTGCTTCGGCTTGCTTATCTCTTAACTCTCTGTCACAGTACCCCGAAATTGGCGCTGGAATTCTCTGTACTTCACACATTTAAAGTTTACCAAGGCCCAATAAATCATTTTTTTGCATTTCATGATTTGCTTTGTGAAGACTTTGCAGATTGTTTGAACAAACAAATGGAAACATTTGGTACAATTTTTGTTTATATGGGTCATTTGTAATCACAAGCACTCGATTCGGTTTTCAACATTGAGATTTTGCTACTTGAGTGCAGTTTGGCTCGCATGTTGAGTGCATTCTCGAACTACCACTCCATATCCCCTCCCACTTTCCGCCAAGCTCTCTTCATGGCTTAGAGGGTGGAAAAGTCATGAAAATGAGGTAAAAGCTTCACCTTTTCTGTTTGCATTGTGTTTTCCTTCACAGCGCATAAGCTTTTCCGCTTCATTCCATCCTGATCACTGCGCTAACTATTTTTGAAAGTGCATGTTTTTGTGTAATCTTAGTTGTTATATACTTGAACCCCTGAATTTTAATGTGGACTCTGCCACATGATAAACATTTTAACAAGCGACCATAAACCGGTACTTGCAGAATCAGTCGCTGCGACCTCAAAAACAACAGGCTTCTAGCTTTTGATTGGTGAACCAATTTGGTAACGCAATTTGCAAATTCTGTTCAAATTTCAATTTGATTGGATAAAAATTGACAATTTTGTGATCACGACCTTTTGACCTCAACAATCGGCTTATGGCTTTTGACTAACTCTACCTGGTGGCTAATTTTCGTGAAGATCGGTGTAGAATTGTGACCAGTAGGCGATTGACAAACAAACAGAATAACAGACCAGACCAATAAATATACAGTGCTTGCAAATTGTCAATTTTGCAAGCAATAAAGAGGGATCCAAAGTTCGAGTTCCCATTGAACAAAGGTCATTGCGAGCTTCAAAAATTTGTTCAGAATTTTCATTCACAACGAAGTGGTATTGGCCATGACAGATTACTTTGCTGCACTTTACTCACTTTACCTCTGGATGCGTCATTGGCCTGCTTTTCGTAGGGGCTCGATTTTTTAGATGAATGGGTTACCCACCAATTATGGTACAGGCATGAATGAAGCTTTATTCCATCCTTTAACTGCCATATTGTTATGGGTTATTCATGCTTTCAATTTTTTTTTTAAAATCTCAGATTGGTTTGAGTGCAGGGCCGGCGCTACCATAAGGCCAACTAGACAGCTGCCTCGGGCGCATACCTCAGAGGGGCGCATTACTGACTTTTAAGGGTCACAGTTTTATGCAAATTATTGTTTTAAGAAAACGCATAATAAAAGGAAAATATAATATTTCATTGTTTATAATAGTTTATAGTTCATTGTTAGTTCATAACCAGTTTATTGTTTTCAACACTAACAATACTGTTTCTTTCTTTATCTATCTATTCTTGCAAAGGAAAAGGCATGCAAAGTGAGATTTTGATGTGTCTGAAATGCAAACTTTTATGAGACGTTTTTAACTCTGTTTGTCTGTTTTTTGTTTGTTTCTCTGTCTGACTGTTAGCAAAATATTGTGGTAAAATTAATTTAGCAGTTTCAAGTTTTGTGCTTTTTATTTTTTCTACAATACATCTGTTTTTAAAAATGGAAGTTGGCAATTTTTTTGGGGGGATGCAAGTAGCTGGCCTTACCTGGGGCGCAAAATAGTCTGGCGCCGGCCCTGTTCAAGTGTAATTCTGAATTTTTGTTTGCTGCTTTCCTTTCCTCTTTAAATTTTTTAAAAATTATTGTTGAGTTTTAACGATGAGTATTAAACAGTAAAGACCTTGCAACTCATTTTGTGAAATACTTAGTTCATTCTGTTTTCTCTTTTTTTGACAAACAGCAGTTTATTACCGCTTGTCTTGGAATTTGAATGTTTATTTAACCAGTCAATGTAAATGACAGGTGTACTTTGTTCTCAGTGTAGTCCATTTAATCGTGGGAATGTGGAACTTTTTGTGCTCATATTCATGAATTTTTATTTCTACATGTTTTAACAAATACAAGTTCTGCTTGTTGTCCCACATAGTCCGACACATCTCTGAATGTTGTGGTATTCCCATGAATTGAGTAATTTGTCGAGTTGCAGCGCAATAATGTGTCCTTCGTATCCCTCCCCATTCGTTTTTATTTGTTTTTTTTGTGATTTGAGTTTTCGTGGCAGTTTTGTTGCGTCTGTTTATACAGTAGCTAATCCTAAGCTTTGGCAACCATCCTCATTTGGTTTGATTACCCCCTCATGTTTTCCATGGTTCGTTGCCAACTCTTCCCCTCAATTTTTAAACAAACAGATGCCAGTGTTGTTTGGCAGGCAGATTATTATAAACCTTTATTGTGTCAAGACTGTTGAGGTTGGCCTCAAAAACTAGCCATGCATATTGTTCAAAGCAGCAACGTGTGTGCGCCAGATACGGTATTTTGCTCCCGTCATCCGAGCAAACCTGATTGTCCATTGATTTGATGAGTCTGCAAGAGCTTTCTCGAGTCGATATGTAAGGAAAAGCTTTCTTGAAACGCGTTTCCACTTTCCAAAGTCGGCTTTTTCTCCAACCGATTGCTTGCGGTCACGTTTACCTGTATTCACACAAACGTTTTGAGGTGTTTCTGCACTTTTATGTTTTGGGATTATTTAGCTCAGCATCGACATGATGAGGCCTTTAGCCTTTCCCTCACAACTGGAGCTCGTTTGCAGAATGCTTGCCAATAGATTTTGTGCTTCCTTCATGACCAATCCCTGCTTGGGCTTCAAGACGGGTTAAATATGGCGAAGTCGTGCAAGGCATCCATCGAAGGCGCTCTTTTCACAGTTGTTTTATTCTTCTTCCTTTCTTTCGCAAAGTGTTGTTGTAACATGTCAATACTTTATTAGCTTTGCGCACTACATTATGCTTATATGGAATACTTGGCTCTGTCATGTTTATTTCCCTTTTCCTGTCTTTATTCTCATTTCGTGGGTAATCTGTTTTCGGTGAGATTGCTGAAATGGGGATGTATCATGTGTGATGGATGGGTCAAGGACCTTGGTGTCAGACCAGAGAATATTCATTGTTGATGGTGACTACAAGGATGGCACTCGGTAGAGTGCATACATCCGCTAGGTTGAACAGTTCGTTTTGTATCCCACTGATAGGTCGAGTCTGCATTTGGACCTTAACCAAAATCAAATCGGGTTGTTCTTGTCAACTACCCAACTCTTTCACCAGGTTTTGTCAGAATCCATCCACAATTTTTTTTTAAATAGCGTGCTCTATATACATTGTTTTAGTCCCCATCTCTCAATGGTGAAGAATCATTTGAATATTAAGGAAAACTCTGATCTGGATCTTCACCAAAATCTCACCAATTCATCCTTGTCACACACCCAAAGTGTCCACCAAGTTTCATCCAAATCCATCCATAACCCTTTGAGATATCCTGTTGACAGAGAAACAAACCAACCAAACATTAAAGAAATTCTCATATCCGGTTGCGGATATTCACCAAAATCGAATCGATTCACTCTGGCAGACGCCCAAGCTGTCCACCAAATTTCGGCTGAATCTATCAAACAGACAGGTGTGAAAAACATAACCTCTGTCCACCTTCAGTGGTGGAGGTAAAAAGTTGCAGTAGTGACTGCAGCCAACTTGTTTTGAGACTGTTATGTAATGAAAAGGAAGAAACCTTTATTGCCCATCCCTGCCAGGGGGGATGGGTTGCAAAGGTTTCAATACTTTTGGGGTTCTGCCCTATTTTTTCCAGTGAGTTTACCTTTCGTTGACAGAGATACTCTCATGTCGTATGATAACAAAGTTTTTTAAAAGGCAGCTTGTTTGTTTGGAGAACCAAGCAGCCACAAAGTGGAAAATTCTGCTTCTCCTTCTCATTTCTTATTCATTGTCCTTGTGTTTTGAAAGGGCAAGCGTAGACGAAATGACGATCAAGCCTCATGAGGTTTTGAACATTTGTAGAGAGCGTAATGCATGAAGGAATGCAAAACGAAAAGGTCTTTATAAAATTGTACGCACATAAATTCTCGAATAAATTGTGTTTGAAAGTTGTAATACAGATGTTAACAAGTATTCCTTGCAGAAGTTGAGATTGTCGAAAGAGCCCAAAGTTGTAATAACTTTGTTGTTGTACAATGATTCAAAGTAATTTTAAGCTTGTGCTCTGTTTCCAGCTATATATATAGATATATATATATATATATATATATATATATATATATATATATATATTTCTATATATGTTATTATTGGTGAAATCGCTTGGCAAGACAACAAAAACAGAAAAAACTAAAAAAAAAAAAAGTCCATACTTTTGGGGTTTGAAAAATAAATAATTTATCCAAACTTGTATTCACTTATCCATCTAATCATGTCAATAAAATGACTGAATGTCTGTCTGTCTGTCTGTCTTCCATTTCCTATCTCTCACTGCCTCACACACGGTCAATAAACTTGGTAGCCCTAATTGACACTTACAATTCTGCTTGTGCTGTCGCAATTTACGACCAACTCTTCCTTTTATTCCGTTGAGGCGAGTAGACTTTTTCTCAACGCTTCTGTCATGCAGGATGATGTCAAATTGCCCCTTTAAGGGCACCCATCGGAATTGTATTCTGGTGGGTGCTGTTGTCATTCGAGAGGAGAGTGTATTGCATTTGGGTCTGTTTGTTTGTTACTTGCAAAATCGAAGATTTTTCAAGTAACATATTGGTCAGTTGATCTTGTTATTCTGTCTGCTTGTCTGTCTGTTTGTCTGTTTATCACCTACAGGTCACAATTTTAAACCGATCTTCATGAAACTTCACCACATGGTAGAGTTTGTCATAAGGAAGAAGCCTATTGTTTTTGAGCTGAAAAGGTCAAAAGGTCAACAACTTAGGTGGGATTTCTAAAATCCTCAATTTTCATCCTATTGACCTGAAATTTGAAGAGGATTTATATTTCAGGTCACTTAATTCAACCAGCCATTTTTTTGAGGTCAACATAGGCCAAAGGTCAACGACTTGGGTGAGTTTTTAAAATCCTCAGTTTTCATCCGATTGACTTGAAGTTTGAAAATGATTTATATTTTAGGTCACTGAATTAAACCACCAATTAATTTTGAGGTCCACATCCATGAAAAGGTAAGCATAGGCCCAATTTCTAAAATTGTCAAATTTTCATCCGATTCACTTGAAATTTTAAGAGGAGTTGCATATTTGGTTGTTGAATTCAACCACCAAATATTTTTGAGGTCAAATTTGTTTTATGGATTTTGCAAGTGTCGTGCTCTGCACGACATCTTCTTGTTTGTCTGTCTGTCTGTCCGCACAGAACTTTCGTGTTTTTCTCTGCAACTGCTTGTCGGATCGAGCCAATTTTCACCTTTGGTGCGACAACACAAGTAGAATGTTTTAATGATAATTACGACATCACAGGTCACGTGGTGTGGCAGACATGTTGTAAATATACCATCAGAGATGGGGAATCCTCCGCCATTGAAAAATAATTGAAATCAGAAAAGCGGTTTTCCATTTATTACAAAAAACATTTTTTTCAAGATGGCCGCCCCAGTCGGCCATCTTGGATCCGGCCACGCCCAAAATCAATAGGGTTCTTCCTTTTCAGGTGGTACATGTGACCCAAATTTCAAATCGATATGGCGAACAGTTTATGAGTTATCGCACTCACAGCTATAAATGTTGACGCCCAGCCAGCCGGACGGACGACCCGGGTGACAACAATATCCCCCTTCCGCCACGTGGCGGGGGATAAAAACGGAAAACTTTGGACCTCTGCGTCTCTGAAACCGCACCAAGGAAAAAATTGAAACTTGGCACATTGCAAGTACTCCTCATGGGGAATGTGATTTTTTAAAAAAAATGACATCATAGGTGCCATCATTATGACGTCATAAATACAAATGTGTAAGGCCACATCCGATCAGTATGAAAAATTTAGGGTCATTTAGGGATAAAATGGCCCACAGAAAAAAAAATCATGACGTCATCAGTCACATGATTCGGCAGCCATATTGTTTAAAAGAAAAAAAAAAGCCTTCAAAAATCTTCTTCTCTGAAGTGGCTGAACAGATCAAGACGAAACTTTACACATATGACCTCCTGTCCATGAGGAACAAAAGGTTCACACATATGATATTGTTACGTTTGAGGGGGGTATGCATTCAAAGGCTAATTAGGATGTTTAATCAGGTATGCCATGCTGTTCGAGTTTACCAGGATCTCGATGTAATAAGTAGCAATTCAGTGGTGATAAGTTGTCTAGTAAATGTCCATTTCTTCAAGGGGGAAATGATAATTGTCACGTAATTAGATAGGGAAACGGGATAGGGTAAGTGTATCTGCGTAAACCCTGTTAGTATTCCCTGGAGGCTTGCCGTGACGTCACAGGACAGTGCTGCGGATGGCTCCACCCCGTGATCACGATTGGCGGAAGGCGACGGCGGAGGGCCAATTAAACGGCTCGATTGGAAGTGACGAGGACTCGAGGATAAAAAGGTTCTGTTCGGGAAAAAGGTGGGAGGAAGAAGATCGGTAAAGAAAAACCGTTTTTGGTGGAGGCTGTTGTGCTGGGAGTGTGCTGTTTTTGTTGCGCTGATTCGATCCTGGTTTGATCGTGTCTCGTGGCCTTGCTCTGCCTCGTGCCTCACCTCTGTTGGCTCTGGGGTTCTGCTGGCTCGGAGTACGGGATCGAACGGCGGGCGGACCTGCCTCCTTCTCCTGCTCGCAACTTGGCGCCAGAACTGGCTCCCTGGCGGCTGTGAGCGGACTTGCGCCGACACCAGGAGGTCGACAGCACCACGGTGTCTCCTGCCCCTGACGAGCGCAACGCCAGCTCGTCCGACGCCAATCCAGGGACTGTTGCGTCTACACCACGGGCCAGCCTGACCACCAGGACCAGCTACGTTGTGTGTGTGTGTGTGTGTGTGTGTGTGTGTGTGTGTGTGTGTGTGTGTGTGTGTGTGTGTGTGTGTGTGTGTGTGTGTGTGTGTGTGTGTGTGTGTGTGTGTGTGTACCTGGCGCCTTAGAGGGTTATAGATTTGTATATCCATTGGAATTGTTTGTGTTTTCCCCACGCCCGAACCCACACCACCATCCCGTCGAATCGCCCCGGATCCCTCCTCTTGCCGAGTCTTATTATTTCTGGTTAGAGAAATAAACATTATTAACTCAGTGAAAAGCGACTCGTGCCACCTTCCTAGTCCCGTTTGCGGTAGAGCGATTAAAACCGCCATCTTTGGGTTATAAAAAAATAAACCGCCTCCATCGTTTCGGCTCATTCTACGTTGGCGGGACTGGCCAACGTTGGCCAAAATCGTTGTTGTTGATCGTTGGCCAAAAGCAGCCTTGGAGCAGGTGGTGGGGAGAGTCTATAAATTTCACAAACATAATATTGCAAACTAGAAGGGCACTCTGTAGAGCGCATACGATCGCTACGCAATGCCTGATCCAGGAGAACATATCGGGCCCAATACATTTTTGAAATTTCATGCTATGTATTAGTTTTTGGCCCAATCTCTCGATCACTTTAAAAATTAAAAAAAACCCTTATCCAGATCTGGATTCGGATCTTCACCAAAATCGAATCAATTCATCATTGTCACACACCCAATGTGTCCATAAAGTTTTTCGTCCAAATCAGTCCACAACTGTAATGTACTGAATGGGAGATGCTTAGCAGGCAGACACGAGCGGGAGAACAGTCGAGCCGGGCTGTGTTGTACAAGCGCGAGCGCGGGCGTACTCTGCCCGCGGCTCTCCTTTATTCCGTACGCACGCGCACAAGCCGCGTTCGACTACTGCATTCCTACGACGCCTCAGGCGGCGCGCACACCTTATATCCCTTGCAGATACGATGACCACCACGACCACTCCTCCCATCATCACGCCCATCATGCATCATCATCATGCCCCTCCCCGTAGGCCCGCAGACTACACCACACTCCTCCCTCCTAAAAGTATGATTATTAAATGATCACCATCACCCTAAGCATAAACATAAACTTCGACATAAACAAGGCACCAAAAATGAAAACAGCGAAGTATAACAGCACACCACATCATATAATGTGTCGATGCGAGCGAGTGGAGCAGCAAAGGCCAGGTTCCAAAGACGGAGGTGCACAAAGCACCCACCAAACTCTGACCGCGTTACCGATATGAAGCAGCAAAATGAGAAGCACAGCAGCACTACGCAGCAAAAACGCCCCCAGGCGGCCCATGCTGACATGGCCCTCGCCGAGGTCGTGGCGACCTTTCGAGCCAACCTCCCCCGGCACCATCAAACGCCTCCGGCCCACTCCCCCCAGGCAGACCCGACGTAGATAAACATTCCGAGGCCGGAAGCCCACTGTCTGGAAGCCGTGGCGCCAGCCTTGATCGACCTTGGCCGGGGGCGCTAAACAGCACCGCTGGCTGTACGCATTTAATGCTCCAAAACAACCCACGCACCCCAATCAGTTGAGACGCCAACGCCCGTCCAAACGGCCTTGAGCGAACACAGAGAGCTGCGCTCGCAACCAGAGGTGGGGGTAACGCCGACCAGGGCACTAGTCTTGGTTCCGAGTCGACCTCCGAGACCCACACGGCAGCTAGACAGGAGCAATTCCATTTAAACCACACTGCAATCATAGGCTCGTTATAAATCACTACGAACATCACTCGAAGCATTGCAAACTCACTTTTCCGTACAGCGCGGTCTTTTGATAAACCCCCAGCACCTGACAAAGCAACTACCTGCGGCCTGGGGCAACTGGAGGCCAATAAACCCTCTTTATTTGCCCCCACCTCTCTCAAAGCCCCCACATCACATTGATCACCTTTCAATGTGATGAACCCCACATGTGACCCCCACATCACACTGATCCCCGCCAAATCCACTTTCACACGAGAACCGCTGGCATTAATTTTAACAACGTTAAATTGCATCACTAGAGCCAGGAAAAACACATATGCCATGAACAACAACCCACAACCCACATCACGAGTCCGTTTCTTGGTTGTCGACTCGATGTTGTGACTCGCGACTTCCTTTAACGCCATGGGCTCACCGCAACCTGTTGAAGCTGCTCGAACAACTCCGCACCTCGTACCATGCACGCAGCCGACGCGCGAGAGCCCATCGCGAGAGCTGGCACGGCTCCTGCCGCTCCCGAACCGCACACCGCCGTTGCAGGCAGCAACGAACGGCCGCTCCCGTTGCATCGACGCGGCTCCCGCCGCCAGAACCTCACCCTCGGTACTCGACGTAAGCATCGAAGAGAGCACCGAGACGTCGGGCGCTGCAAGCGGCGCAACCGCTTCGCCGGTGTGCGTGCGCGATGCGCGGGCAGCACGAGTGGACTCAATTCGACACCCGATCAGTGCCCCGATCACTTCAACCTCCCCTGCCACCGATCTTGTCATCTCCGGATCAATTGGAAGCAGGTCTTGACCCGGGACGGAAAGATCGCTTCGCACACCGCCATCTATGACTGTCACGATGGGCGATGACCCTCGGCCCACACACCGTAGACGACCTCGAGTGCTCAGGCCGCCGTCCGAGTGATTGCATTGCAACGCTCGCCCACGACCCGCGCCGCAGACCGTGCGCGTGGCCGTGCGTGCCTGGCCCATCGCGATGACCCCCAGACCATCTGCTGTGCCCCGACCATCGAGATCTCGGACATTCTCCAGAGCTTGCGCGACGTCCCACGCCGCGTTCGAGCCGAAACGCGTGTCCTCGTTCTTTAGCCGTGGCTTTGCAGAAATCATTCCCCCGATCCGTCATGCCTCAATAAAACGAACAGTGAGCGTGGCCGTTGCCCACTCGACGTGGCCGAAGTCGATTCCGACGAAGGCGGGCACGCGTTCGTACGCCGTGCACCGACCTTCTGCCATGCTCGTGCTGGCGAGACCCTTGGCTCCGTAGCCTGGAAGCGCACGGGTCATTTGCCGCCCTTGCACACGCCGATCCGAAGATCCTCGTCAGCCAACTGTAATGTACTGAATGGGAGATGCTTAGCAGGCAGACACGAGCGGGAGAACAGTCGAGCCGGGCTGTGTTGTACAAGCGCGAGCGCGGGCGTACTCTGCCCGCGGCTCTCCTTTATTCCGTACGCAAGCGCACAAGCCGCGTTCGACTACTGCATTCCTACGACGTATCAGGCGGCGCGCACACCTTATATCCCTTGCAGATACGATGACCACCATGACCACTCCTCCCATCATCACGCCCATCATGCATCATCATCATGCCCCTCCCCGTAGGCCCGCAGACTACACCACAATAACCTTTTGAGATATCGTGCTATATGTCGTTTTAGCCCGATCTATCAATGGTGAAGAATAACTGAAAAAATTGTAGGATCTGGATCCAGATCTTCACCAAAATCGAATCACTTCGTCCTTGTCACACACCCAACCCACCCACCAAATTTCATCCGAATCTGCCAACAACTTTTTGAGATATCCTGCAAACAGACAGACAGGGTTGAAAACATAACCTCCTTCTACCTTTGGTGGCAGAGGTAATAAAAGGAGTCTTGTAATGATTGGAATATGCCTGAAGTTCAAAATCTGGACTAATAATCCCATAATGTAGATCATCGTGATGTTGCCTCGCAAAAATTTATTATTATTATTTTTACAAGAGCAGAGCTTATTTATTTATGCTCCTTCATGAACCTTCTTTTTGATGAAGGTGAACTCTCCCTTTGTTTATATGTATATATAAGTGTTTTTCAGTCAAAGTGTTGGGATAGTTCAGCTGAGCTGAACTATCCCAACAGTTCAGCTGTTGGGATAGTTCATGGAGCATTCGGCAAGCTCTTTGCTTTAACTTGCCAAAGGCTTTACGAATGCTTCCTTGGACATGGTCCGAGTCATTGCCATCACAGCTGTGTTTGATATGACTGGTGCTTGTGTGCTGGACAGTCTCACATTTGGTGCAACACCGAACTGCATTTTCTTTGGTTGATCCTTTCATTTATTCAGCAAGTAATTCCAGCTGAGAAAAGAAACCTCCAGAAATGGTCTAGACTTAAAAAAAAACATTTTTAATGACCATCATCAGTGTGACACAAAAGGAACCTTTGAACAGCTTCTTCTTGAGTGCCCTTGAATATCTCTGCTTCTTTTCAAACAAATATTTTTTCCATGACTTGTGGCAAACTTTCGGGACAAAATTTCATCATCATCCTGCTTTAAGATTACTGCATGTATGCCTGTATGATATACACACACACACACACACACACACACACACACACACACACACACACACACACACACACACACACACACACACACACACACACACACACACACACACACACACACACACACACACACACACACACACACACACACACACACACACACACACACACACACACACACACACACACACACACAGTCTGTCTAAAAATAACGGGACTGACTTCACAGAAATTTTATTCCAAAAAATGTATTGAAATCACAGTTTGTCCCCTTCGAAATAGTTTCCCTCCAGTCACACACTTGTCCATCCTCTTCTTCCATGCTTCGATGTACCCCGGAAGGCTTCTTTTGGAATCTTCCGGAGCTCCGTCGTCATGGCCCTTTTGATGGCCTCCGCATCAGGAAATCGGGTCCCCTTGATCACCCCCTTGAGCTTGGGTAATAGGAAAAAATCACAAGGGGCCAAGTCTGGCGAATACGGGGGTTACACCAGAGTTGGCACATTCCTCTCCGCCAGAAACTGTTGGATGCTCAGGGCACTGTGAGCAGGGGCGTTGTCATGGTGGAGCACCCAGGCGTTCTCCCACAGATCCCTCCTCTTGTCCCGGACTGATCTCATGAGGCGCCGGAGGATCTCCTTGTAGACGTATTAATTCACTGTTTGACCCTGTGGTGGAAACAAAGTGGACGATGCCCTTGTCAAAAAGCGCGATGAGCATCACCTTGACCTTCCACTTCGACATTCTTGCTTTCTTTGGTCTTGGTGATGCTGGACTTTTCCACGGACGACTCTGCCATTTGGTCTCGGGATCGTCTTGACAGACAGTGACTCTTTGCTGTTTCTGGTCCTCGGCCAACAGCTTGGGGACCATCTTTGTGCACATCTTGCGCATTTCGAGATTTTCAGTGATGATGCTCCAGACAGTGTCCTTGTTGATGGAAAGTTCCTCAGTAATCATCTGCACCGTGAGTCGACGATCGAAGTGAACCATCTGCTTCACATGCTTGATGTTGTCCACCGTTCTACTCGTTGAAGGTCTTTCAGACCGTGGATCGTCTTCAACCTCCTCCCGTCCCTCTTTGAACCTCTTTCAAATGCACGTGTACATGACATTGTTTCTTCCCCGTAGACTCGCTGCAGCATTGCGAAGGATTCGGAAGGTGTTTTGCCCAGCTTGACAAGAAGCTTCAGATTTGCTCTCTGCTCACGACTCATAGCGCGACGATTCAGACTAGAAAACGTGGAAAGCACGATCTCGAAAAAAATCACACAATGAGTGCAGTCAACCATCACCAATCATATATATATATATATATATATATATATATATATATATATATATATATATATATATATATATATATATATATATATATATATATATATATTGCTGGAATGTTGTGAAAGACTGTGATGCAACCTGTTCATTCAAGTTGTGTAAGTGGAGCACACAGCAGGCTCAGTCCTGTTACTTTTTAGATGGACCTCGTATATATTTATATTTATTGTTGCGGACCCGGGGTCAGGGGTGAGACCATGGGGGTGGGAGGGGGGAGCTACCGCAGGTTCTCACCAGACTCTCTGGAATCGCAGGCCGTCGCACACGGATAACTCTGTGACGCGGCGGGTCACTAATCGACCATGAACGCCAATAACTCAACCACTTGACTTGGGGTCCTCCATCTAGTGAATACCGCTTACCTATTGGTCACGTGATTTAATTACCAGGGGACACGCCTTCGGTATGCCTTGTTCAAACCGGGTCACCTTACCAGATCAGATGCAGTCGAGCATAACTGCCCAAGGATTTACCGGCTAGGAAAACAGATCGTTGGGGAATAACGTCCCGACGAAGCTAGGATACGGACCATTCTGGGCAAATGAAGGAAAAGACGAAAACGAGCTGGGAATATTTCTCTGCAAGCATTTATTTACAATCATGCGAGGAAAGGTGTGTGGCACAGTGAATGGTGTTTTTGGTATGTACAGCACGGATAGCAAGGAATTTGTGGGGTGTGACAAAAGGCAAGCAATTTACAAAAGCAGACACAGAGTAGACTTATCCCGTTATATCTTCAACAATCTTAACTCGTGCTAAGACGGGCGCCATCTGACACACACACACACACACACACACACACACACACACACACACACACACACACACACACACACACACACACACACACACACACACACACACACACACACATCCGATGAAGATTAGATAGCCAGAAGGAAGGAGAGCAGATGAGGAATAATGGCCTCTCAAAATACCTGGCGCGGTCGGCCGACCACGCAACCCAGTATGCTTTGGGGGACGCTCCGCTTGAGCGATTTCACCTAAAGAGTCCGCGTTATCTCCTGCTTAATCACTTCTGTGGGGCTCGTGGAAATGTGTGTCACCCCCTCCCCCTCTCCCCCCCAGCGACCATTGTCCCTCGCCGCCCTTCCTGCTTGGCTTGTCCCCGCGTTTCGCGGTCCGAGTGGCCTTGGCCGTGCAGCACGCCCTTATTTGATGGCGAATTGTATTGATGTGGAGGTGCGATGAGGCGTAGGATGATTTTTTTGTCCGTGTGCGGGAGATGTTTGGTGGTCGAGGTGGTGAGTTTTTGGTGAGCGAAGGTTGAGCAAGGTGAGCCGCTGTTGTAAATTGGCATGCAGATTTGAATCAAAGGGCGCGCCACGTGCACACCGGGGAGCGTCCTCATTGTTGTGATTCTGTCACAAGCGGCCGCCTGGGTGCTATGCTGGACTTTATTTGTCCCATGGTTAAAAGGAAATGGTTGGATGGAATTTAGGATTGAAGATTGAGATATAGTTATGAGACCCATACAAGGCACTTTGTCCCATTAACCCACTGGACATGAGGGGAAGATATGACTGCACGAAGACGAACGAAACAACTGCCTGGGGATCACTGTATGTTGGGTGCCATTGCCTTCCAGGCCTGCGGGTTTGCAGAACCACAACAATATAAATGTAATATATCCATCTACTGTATCTCTATCTATCTGTCTGTCTGTATATATATATATATATATATATATATATATATATATATATATATATATATATATATATATATATATATATATATATATATATATATATATATATAATATTGTTACGGTCCGGTGTGTTGGTCGGCTGCGAACCGACCGCTCTGACGGAGCCGCAAGTCGAGTCGGCCCGACCGATCGCCCAGAATATAGATAGCCGCCTGGATAACTCTGAGGCCGACGGGTCCTTGTGCAAGAACCGAAATACGCCAATGGGCAGACCACGTGGGGTAGGGTCGATTGCCAATCTTCAATTTACCTAAATACCCACGTGATCCAACTACCGGGGTATTCCACCCTCGATGGAATTCGTATGGAACAAGCCGCTTAAGGGAGCCTGTCCCGTGCGCGATTCCGAGCGGCTCAATCGCCGAGAACCGTCGTTCCGAATGTCCCCCTTTTGCGGCAAACCAACGGCTTTCGAACTACCAACACACGAAATGCTCAGTCAATGAAAGAATCGACGCGACGAGCTGAAAACATTTAACAATTGGGGTTTTTATTAATAATAATAGGGAACTAGGGAAGCACGTAAGAGCAGAACTATGCCGACTATACGAAATGCAATGCAATCATTTACAGCACACAAAGCACTTAACAGTTTCCTACTTATTATACGGGCGTACGCGCGCGCGCTCGCGCACACACACACAAGAAATGGTGGCTGATGCCTTTAATAACGGACTCCAGCTCAGAGGGACAGATGAGCTGAAACCCGGAACCTATCTCGAACCTCTCCACCTCGTGTGGTCTTCAAGCTGTTCGGACCCCAGCTCCAGCGAGAGCGAGCTGGATCCAATCTCTGTGAGCCGCGATCCTTCCCGAGCTCCAGCGAATCCTCTTGCGCTTCCGAACACGTGCTGGTGAGACGAGGCGCCGATCCTTCCCGTCGATGCATAGCTTCCCCGAGGGACCACCTCCAAGATGAGGCCGATGAGTCGCACCAAGCCAGGAACCAAGCGGAGAACAAAGAGCTCCACGAACCAAGAAGAGCCAGCCGAGCAACCAGCCCAACTCTCTTCCGATGAACAAACCCTCTCACAATTCGAACCAAGAACTCCGAGCCGAGCAACCAGCTCATCTCTCTTCCAATGAACAAAGCCTCTCTCTTCGACGAACCAAGAAGAGACCAAAAAGCGAACCGAGCCAAGCAGACCCCGAAGGTCTGCTGAAAAGCCAAGCGAAGCAAAAAGCTCTCCAAAAAGCCTCCAAAGCTGAAAACTTACTAAAAGCCAAGCCAAAGCAGAAAGCCTTCAAAAAGCCTCCTCCCTAACCCAAGCCAAGCCAAAGCAGAAGCTGAAGCTCTTCTGAAAGCCAGCCCGAACAAAGCAGAGTATCCCTTTTTTTATTCCTATCCGCCCCCTGCCCCGCTCCCGGCGTGACTCATGTCCTCGTGCTCCATTCCCCGCTCAACCACGGGTGGGAGGGAGTTGGTGGCATCATGAATCACGGGACGGAAGGGCTCTTCTTCCTCTTCGCAGAAGAGGGGGAGGGTGTCTCCATTGTGTTATGATCGCTCCCTAACTATTAAATTGAATCGCGCAGCGCACTTAATAGGTTTCTGCCCATTAAACAATGGAAGGTGAACTATCTAGGGAACAAGCACTTATCGACATAACTGACTAAAGGAACCTGAATGTTGTGTGCAATCGAATTCCCAAATTCGTAACAATATATATATATATATATATATATATATATATATATATATATATATATATATATATATATATATATATATATATATATATATATATATATATTTCAAGCCCCGTTGAGCCACTGAATTAATACACCAGGGGGTTGACTCAGCCTGTCATCCTTCCGAGGTCGGCAAAATGAGTACCAGTGTACTGGGCCGGTGTATACCCCGGTTAAAAATAGGTGTACCAGATCCCTGTGTCGCAAGAGGCGACCAGGGTTGCGTCAGGAAGGGAATCCGGTGTAAAAAATGTGCCAAATCACTATGCGGATCATATGGATGATCCGCTGTGGCGACCCCTAACGTGAGCAGTCGAAAGAAGAATAAGAAGAAGATTACACATCTATATTAATATTTCGGCACGCCCCTTTCTTTGTTCCACCATCAGATTTTTGTTACTGCATGAAATGAAACAAGATTTGGCACATATACTAATTATATTATTGTCTTCCTTAAGAGGCCCCTCAAAATTCGTTTTGATGCATTTTCACAAACTCCAACCGATTCCATTCAAATCCGGTACGATTATGGCTTTTGGTCCAACTTAGGTCATTGGCTATAAATTTTTTCCATAACACTTCCGATATTCGAAAAAAATCGATAAATCGATATCCCTTATGGGATTTTCCATTCAAATCCACTCAAGTTTAAGGCCTACGGGGGACACAAATTTCCACTTTGCCCCGGGCACTGTTTACCTCCGCTCCGCCAAGCTGTTAGGGTTAGGGTTTGGGTTAGTGTTAGGGTTAGGGTTAGCTACCCTAACCCTAACCGCTAACCCCTAACTCCTAACCGCTTACAGCTATTCAGGAAATTTGCAAGAAAGCCCAGGCAACGCCGGGCTTTTTTGCTAGCCCGAGCAACGCCGGGCTTTACTACTAGTATGTATGTGTATATATATATATATATATATATATATATATATATATATATATATATATATATATATATATATATATATGAGGCCCCACGAGGAATGATGTAAGCGACATTTTTTAATGATATGATGAGGATAGGCTCGGATGATAGGGTAAGGGTTAAAATAGTGCTATATGGCATTAACTCCAAAATGGCCGATGTGTCCCTTGCATCACTCCTCCTCGCGGCGCCTCATATATATATATATATATATATATATATATATATACATACATATATACATATACACATACATATATATATATATATATATATATATATATATATATATATATATATATATATACATACATATATATATATATATATATATATATATATATATATATATACATATATATATATATATATATACATATACACATCCACACAGGTAGTGGACCAAAAAATGGAAACACATGGATCAATGAGCGACACCCAAGTATATTAAAAGCAATGGCTTCCAAACAGATGCTGTGACTGCTGGTTGCATCATTTTCTGGGGGTGCAGTTGTGCAGCTGATGCAGTGCCCTCAATTACCAATGCACTGGTACTCGATTTTGCTAACCTCAGAAGGATGACAGGCTGTTAACCCCACCTTGTGTTAAGTCATCGGCCAACAGGGGTTCAAATTCAAGACCCTAAAACTTTAAGCCAGCCACCTTAACTGTCAAGCCAACAGGTGTAGCCTATGTTTTAATTTAGCAAATACCATCTCGGCATGCCTCGGGTCATGGACAAAAATGCGACACAGTCCTGGTTGCCTATAATTATGGCAGCAAGAGGAGACCTCAGTGATTTTGAAAGAGGGGTGATTGTTTGGGCATGTTTGAAAGGAGCTTCAGTGACAGCTAAACTATCTGATGTTTCACGAGCAACGGTGTCTAAGTTGATGTCGGAATGGAACTCTGAGGGAAAGACATCATCAGCAAAGGGAAACAGTGGGCAGAAGCCCATACTTCAGGATCATGATATCCATACATTAATTTGAAGTCCAGATCAATTGATTGTAAATTTCAACGTGCAGCCAGTTTCATCAAAAATGGTCCGTCAAGAACTCCACAAAAGTGGGATACCATAGTTGGGTTGCAGCGCACAAACTGCTTATCACACCTGGCAATGCACATTTGTGAGTCCAATGGTGCAAAGAGCGCAGGCAATGGACTTACCGGGCAGTGGAGAAATGTAATATGGTCAGATGAATCATCCTTCACCATGTTCTTGACAAACGGGCAAGTGCATGTGTGCCACCAATGTAAAGAACTCTGCAATCCTGAGTGCTTGGCTTCAACAGTGAATGCTTCTGGTGGTTCTGTAATGTTGGGGAGTGCATTTTCCTGGCATGGTTTGGGTGCAGTTATTCCTTTAGGAGGCAAGGTCAATGACAATCACCACTTAATGGTACTGTGTAACCATCTTCACTCCATGTTGCAGAATTTCTTTCTTGCTGGAAGGGGTGTCTTCCAGGATGACGATGCCCATATCCACAGAGCACCTGTGGTCACCCAATGATTTGATTAGCATGACACTGTCATCCATATGTCGTGGCCTTCTCAGACACCAGGTCTGATCCAAATCGAGCATTTATGGGATATTTTGGAAAGACGCGTGAGATCGCATTTTCCACCTCCATTAAGCAGGTGTGAGTTGATTGACTTTCTTGTTGGAGAATGGCGCTACATCCCTCCTGCAGAATTCCAGACGCTGATGGACTCTATACCATGGCACTTTCAGTCCGTACTGGCCACATGTGGTGGCCCAACGCCCTATTAAGTAACTTTCCAATGGTGTTTCCTTTTTATTATTATTATTCTGGGGGTGTGTGTGTGTGTGTGTGTGTGTGTGTGTGTGTGTGTGTGTGTGTGTGTGTGTGTGTGTGTGTGTGTGTGTGTGTGTGTGTGTGCTTTACATATATATAAATAAATAAATAAAAAATAAATAAATATATATATATATATATATATATATATATATATATATATATATATATCTATATATACTGTATATATTGTTGCGGCTCTGAAAACTGCAGGCCTCGAAGGCAATGGCACCCAACATACAGTGATCCCGAGACAGTTATTTTGTTAGTTTACGTGCAGTTAGACCTTCCCCTCATGTCTAATGGGTTAAAGGGGCGAAGTGCGTTGCATGGGTCTTATAGCTAGGTCTAATTATATCTCTATCTTCATTCCAACTCTTTCCTCTTATCCATTAAATAAGTCAAAGCAGGCACCGTACCCAGAGGGCTGCCTGTTAAAATCACGATGAAAAACCCTCCACCACCAGACTGTACGGGACGTGCGCAGCCCGGTGATAACCCTCCACCTACACTGTACAGGACGCGTGCGGCGCGCCCCTTCATTCAAATCTGCATCTAATAATTATATCTGTCTTCTTTTCAACCCTGAATTACATCCAAACCTTTCCTTCAATCATTGATACAAAGCGAAGCAGGTGCAAATGCACGATAACAGACACACACACAGTCCTGTGACAATTACTATCGCACTGTATGGGACGCCCATGGCACACATCTTTATTCGGGTCTGCGTGCTGATTTACAACGGCGTCTCACCGTCGACCTTCTCTCACCACCTCGGCCACCAATATCTCCCGCAAACGGCAGAGGTCATCCCGCGCGTCCCGCACCTCCGCCTCTGTAGTCACCACCGTGCAGGGGCATGCTGTATGGCTTTGCACATGGTGTGCAATGACCAGCGCCAACTGCAGAGCGCGGGGGGTGCCCGAACGGGCATGCGGGACCGACGCCACTCGTCCAGTCGCCGGAACATAGCCCGGGAGTTTGGTGTAAGGTGATTCATGTTGCGGTGTTCAGCGCAAGACAATTCCGTGGCTTGGCCATGTTGCGCCAGATGTACAAATGGGACCACTCATGCTATTCATGCAGATTTGAATAACGATCTGCATATAATATATATATATATATATATATATATATATATATATATATATATATATATATATATATACATATATATGTACGCTGGTATCCGATCGCCCGGAACGCGCATGAAAACGAACCACTTAGCGCGCCGGGGGAGCCTGGCAGCACGGGGCCAGGGTCCAATAGGAGCGCACAATTTCGGGTAACTATGCATCGCTTTGGGTCGTCACCCCATCCTACAACATGGGGCTTATAAAAGGAGGATTGCGAAGCTGTTCGCTCTTTGGGATCGATCTCTACATTCGCCTGATGCTCCGCCTGCCTCACGTGCTGACTCCACCTGCCGCGCATGCTGGAACCGCTCTCTCTCTCTCTCTCTCTCTCTCTCTCTCTCTCTCTCTCTCTCTCTCTCTCTCTCTCTCTCTCTCTCTCTCTCTCTCTCTCTCTGAATCTCCGCATTCGCCTGCTGCTCCGCCTTCCCTACCTGACTCCGCCTGCTGACTCCTGTCTTAATCGCCTGCTGGGTCTGTCACTTATCCGCCTTCCTTGCCTGTCAGCCCCGCCTATTCTCTGGATCAGTGCGGAGCACGTGCTGAGCCCGGACAGTAATCGAGCAGGAGACAACGCGCGGACTAAAGGTGGGATCGCTCAGCAGAGCGTCCCCCAAAACACTGGATAGTGCGGTCTGCCGACCATGCAAGGTATTGTGAGGCTGTTAGCCCTCATCTCCTCCTCTTTCTTTTGATTGTCTCATCTTCATCGGGGTGTGTGTGTGTGCGTGCGTGTGTGTCATCGCTTCTGTCCTCACCTCGCCGGGACTTAATTTCCCAACGACCCGTTGTTCTAGCCGGTACGTCCTTGGCAGTTACGCTCGGCTGCATCTGATCCAGTAAGATGACCCGGTTTGGACAAGGCGTAATGAGGGCGTGCCCCCGGTGATTAGGTCACGTGATTATTTTAGGTAACCGGTTAAACAGTAGACTGAGGACTCTAGGTCACGTGGTTGAGTTATTGGCGTTCACGGTCGATTAGTGACCCACCATGTCACGGAGTTATCCGTGTGTGACGGCCTGCGATTCTGGAGAGTCTGGTGGGAACCCGAGATAGTCCCCTGGTCTTCTCGCCCCATCCCCGGGCTGCAACTATATATATATATATATATATATATGTATATATAAATATATATATATATATATATATATGTATATATAAATATATATATATATATGTATATATAAATATATATATATATATATATATATATATATATATCACTCACACACACACACACACACACACACACACACACACACACACACACACACACCCTATCGAAATTCTACTCCATTGTCTGCGTTTCGTCACGTGCAACTGCCATTATTCCTTTCATCCTGTCCAAGCTTGTCTGCAGGCCTAACCCCATGCACTGCATCTCACCCCGCTGGGTTTGCATATCGCTCATGAGTGCCTTTATATTCGCATCCAAATTGCCGTTCAGTGTTTGCATATTCGCATCCATTACGTGCGCACTTGCATCCATTTTTTGCATGTTCGCTTTCATTTCATTTTGCATTCCCTGCATTTCTTCTTTCATTTATTGTGCAACTTGCGCATTTGTGTTCATTTTATTTTCCAAGCGCTGCGCATTCGTATTCATTTCTTGCATCATTCCTATGAACTGTTCGATGCCCAATGGCTCTTGCGAAGCTGATCTGCCGCGATCAGACGTGGACCCTCTGGGGATCGGGGGGAAATTTAACGGAGGGGGCGCTCCTGTGCCGCCGCTCCCACTGCGCCCATTTCGGACTCTGAATTTGGTTGCGGGCAAGGTTCCTGCATGGGGGTGGTGTCCTGGACCATGGGTTCATCTACATTTACATCTAAACCCACCTGTCTCAGCTCGTCTTGGCTAGACATGTCGCGTGTTGGGAAATAAAATTTAATAACGCTCGCAATTTGGGGAAACAGTGGGGGGTTCGCTCCATACACCCCTGATCTAAATCAGTTAATTTCTCTACGGAGGCCGAGGGGCCAAATCACACTCCTGACTACCAATTGTTGTGGGGCCGGGTATCAGCCGCGAGCGCGACCGCAAGATGGAGCTGCAAGTCGGCCTGACCGATCGCCCGGAATGTATAGGTCGTCACCCCAGATAAGTCCGGAGCCGACGGGTCCTCTATCGGACCGAAATTCGCCAATGCATAGACCATGTGGGGTAGGGTCTATTGCCAATTTCAATTTACCTAAATACCCACGTGGTCCAACTACCGGGGAAATTCACCCTCGACGGAACTCGTACGAAAACGAGCCGCTTAGCGTGCTCGTTCCGTGTGCGATTCTGAGCGGTTTAATCGCCAAGAACCGTTGGTCCAAATCTCCCCTCAGGGCCGTAACAGCTTTTACTAATTCTCAATCACGCATCATGTCGAACCAATGAAAGAAACACAAAACGAGCTGATGCATTTAACAATCAGCTATTTATTCAACAATAATGGGGGGAATTAGGGGAGCATGTAAGAGGCAGAATTAAACCGAATATCAGACAATGCACGTATGTACAGGCACAAGCACTTAACAGTTTACTACTTAGAGGACGGGCCCACGGACACACACACACACACACACACACACACACACACACACACACACACACACACACACACACACACACACACACACACACACACGAAGTGGTGGCTGACGCCTTTATTTCGGCCTTCAGCTCGGAGGATAGTGGAGCTGAGACCAGGATCTATTTTGGACCTGTCCGCCTCGTGCGGTCTTCAGGATGACTCGGTTCGGCGCCCGTCCTTGCCACCAAAACCTCGACTCCATTCACTCCGGAGACGGTACGCAACCCTTCCGGCTCTGGCGGTGGATGGTGTTTCAGGAGGAGGAGGAGGAAGAAGACGTTCCAGACGGCAGCGGCAAGACCAGTCCAGGCCTTCGGAGATGAGCGCTCCTGCAACACGAGCGCTCCAACACGGTGAGCGCTCCAGCAAGATCAGCGCTCCTTCCTCGCTTCTCACTGGCTGGCTTCTCTCTCGCTTGCCTTTCGCTTCTCCTCTCTGGCTGGCTGGCTGGCTGGCTTGCTGGTTCACTGTTCGCTGCCCTCTGCTCACTCCTGCTCACTCACTTCCTGGCTGGTTCCTTTTCTTCCTTTTATGGGCTGCGGCGCGCTCCACCTCTCCCTCCTCAGCCCGCGGAGAATCTCAGGACGGGGGATCGTTGCTCTTCTCTGCACCCTTTTTCTAACCGTCATTCTTGTTTACGTCTCAGAATCTCGGGGTGGGAGGTGGTCGTCCTCTGCTGCAGCATTGTTCTTCTCTTGAAATAATTCCGATAAAACTCCGAACTATTAAAATAAATCACAGCGCATTTACATTGATTCACCCACTAGACAAGGGAAGGGCAGCTATCTATAAAACACATACTTACCGAAATAACTGAGCTGAAGGACCTGAATGTTGAGTGTGATCATGGTTTCCAGATTCGCAACAGTAATATCTCTTCCCTGAACCTCGATTCGATATGCAAAAATAAAAACAGTGTTGCGATGCAATCTTCTTTCAAGACTCACCAAAAGAGTCTGAACCTTTCGCCCATCAGAAAATATACACAGTGTCGATAGAAAGTCTACAATTGGTATTATGTGGGGGGGGGGGGGGGTGGACACTTATCCAACCCAAATATTCTAGTTTTGTATCCGTGAGAAATTTTCTGAAATTTCTAGAATTTGTTTTACACTTGGAAGTTGTGGGTTACGATGTGTAAATAAAGGTGCGAAAAGTCTGATTTAATGCAATTTAATTCCAAGCTATAAGGAAGCAAAAGGTGAAAATTTTGAAAGGGGGTGTACATTCTCTTTCCGTACTGTATATATTTTTTGATGGGCCAAAGGTTCAGACTCTTTTGGTGAGTCTTGAGGGAAGATTGCATCGCAATCTTCAAAAAACAAGGACAAATGTGTCCAAGGGCCACGTCCTAAAGGTTTTGTTTTCACCAGAAGAAGAAGAACAAGAAGAAGAAGAAGAAAAACAAACAAAAAAACAACAACAACTTCTGAAATTTCGTTACGTGCCTTGATTGAGCCAACAGCGACACCAGTCATGGACGATTGTCGTTCATGATGAGAAAATAGTGTATTTACGAAATTACAATACATTAAATGGAATAATCTTTAAATAGTTACGTGAACTTTTCGAAACCTTAAAGCAAATGTCCGAATATATTTAAAAGTTCATTGTAGACGCTCTCAAAGGGCACCGTCAATGCGAGGATGTGTACAGATGTTTAGTATTTAAGGAGATCCGGATCCTGTATATAAAAGAGCCGAGTCCTAAAGGGTTTGTCTTCACAACAAGAAGAAGAAGAAGAAGCAGAAGAAGAACGCCGAGCTCTCTTAGAGCCATGTTCGCTACGCGAGATGTGGTTAAAAAATTTTTTTTTTTTTGCATACAGACTTGAGGCTCATGGAAGAGTATCGGTACACTGAACATATCAGGACAAAAAGAACGGCAGAGAGGGGGGCAGAAATACCAACAGCAGAGCCAAAAGCCAAGTTGGAGGGGGTGGGTGTGGTGTGGAGAGGCAAACAAACAATGGTGGGTCGGATAGGATGCATGGGGTGGACAAGATGGAAAGAGAAGGAAGCTTTCAGGAGGAAAGTTTGGAAGGAGGAGGGATTGGGTGGGGTGGGAGGGGTAGGGGTTAACGAGGGTAGAAAATATTGTTTCGGATTGGGAAAGATCTAAGGTGGTGGTGAGCAGCTGTCTTGAAGACCTGGAGGGAAGAATGAGATTGAAGAGGATGTGGAAGTTTGATCCACAGGGAGGAAAAATGAGTAACAAATGAGTGGAGGTGAGAATGAGCAATGATCCTGGATTTGGGTCGTGTCATCAGAAGTTGGTTTATGGTGGAAGGGATTCTGGGGGTGACGAAGTATGGAAAGAGCAGAGGGTGCAATACCAGAAAGGAGGTGGTAGCAGACAGAGTGACTACTGACCTGTCTGCATTGGCAAAGTGATCAGCCCATAGACTCAGCTTCATTGTGGGAGATTCCAATAATCTTAAACATTACAATGTTGGTGAAATTTATTATTTGTATGCTGAGCTGAGCTTTTCTTTTCCACAATCTCAGAATACGAGTTGATATGGCAATCAAAGATGGTATGGGATTTGATAAGGCAGGCGGACCAGAGAAAAACAACAATCCCATGAAAATGGGGAAAAAAATGAGAATAACAACAATCTCATGATTGGGGGGTTGAAGCACTGCTTTCTGTCGTCATCCGGCATGGTAAACGCTTTGAGAAAAGTTTGCTTTGGACTTGGCCGATGTTTAAAAAAAAAAAAAAGAAAAAAAAAGGAAGAGTTTGCATACATTAATTTAGAAACCATAATTCACTATGTCTCTTCGAAAGGACCGTTTACAAAACCCCCCCATCCACTTTCTCAACAATCCTCTGGAAGAAGTCTTTTCTTTCAAGCTTCTGGGTCTCACTATCTGCCATGACCTTTCCTGGGAAAGTCACATTTCCAACCTTGCCTCAAAAGCCAGTCGCCGACTGGGAATCCTCCGTCGTGCAAAGTCCTTCCTCGGCCCTCTTGAGCTCCTGACCACTTACAAAGCTTTTGTCCGTAGCCTGATGGAGTACTGCTCTCCCCTCTGGGCTGGTGCTCCTGCCTCCCACCTTTCTCGACTTCACGCTGTCGAAACCAGGGCTTTTAAGATCATTGGCATCTCCCGCAATGAAGCTGAGTCTTTGGGCCTCTCACTCAATCACCGCAGGTTGGTCGGTGGTCTTTCTGTCTTCTACCGACTCCTCTCCAGCCTTGCCCCCCTGCTCTCTCTGCGATTTGTCCCAACCACATTTCCACAGGGCGCTCAAGGTCCGCCAACAACCCCCTTCTGGTAAAACTACCAAAATCACGAATCACTGCTCATCTTCACTCTTTCATTCCTCTTTTTTCCCGCCTTTGGAATAAACTTCCTCACTCTATTCTTTCCCATTCTTCCCTTCAGGCTTTCAAAACAGCTGTTCACCACCACCTCTTATCTTCCCCCATCCAAATCCTCGATCTTTTCTACCCCCGATAATCCACCCAAGCCCACTTCCTTCAATTCTCCTGCTTTCCTTCCTGAAAGTCCCTTTAATGTCCATCTTCCCCTCGCCATGTTCCCCGTCCCATCCCCATCCCTCTCCCTTCCACAGTTCACCTGTGTCTGTTCCCCAATGTTTTGTCCCTTCCACTCCCGCCCCTCTTGTCTCATGCCTCCTTGCTGTGAGTTGTGTGTTAGCTCTCATACGAGCCTCGACCAAGGTATAAAAAAAAAAAAAAAAAAAAAAAAAAAAAAAAGCAGAACTGTAAGACTTAATGATGCTTATTAAGTCTGGTATTGATGAGTGAGGAGATAGGAAATTAAAAAGACTGACAGCGTCCTTTCACTTATGTAGGTTACCCCATGAACTTCACTGCAGCAGAATTAACTGGATTTTTGTGAAGACCTTTTAAAAAAAAAAAATGTCCAAAAGATCCAGACTTCTCGATACGTATCTATATAATCATTTAATCTCCCCCTCTCCATTCCTCACCCCCACCTCTTTCATTTTGGGCTTTGCTCACTTCTCTTCCACCCAAAATTCATCGTGTCAGCATTGATTCAAAGCATTTCACTTCATGTTTTGAAAATGAGTTATATAGATAACCAGCATAACTTGCAGATCTTTGTCAAGAAATAACTGAATTCCAGGGCCAATTCTTTCATGTAGTCTTTGCAAAAAATAAAAATAAATAAAAACTATGTGCATTAAGAGAGAAATAGTAGAGCAAGTTCAAAGCCTTCTCCAACATTCCATATTTATCGGCAAAAAAATATGTATGGGTAGAACTAAACAACATGGGAATGGAATAAGTTTTGAAAGTCCTCATTTCCCCTACCATCACCCCTGCCCCTCCACACCCACGGCCTCTCAGTTGCCAAGACTGTTACAATCAACGGAATTGAAGAACTCATTGTGTAAGAGACTACATTGTGCTTAAAAGAGTAAGAAAAAAAGAAAAGAAAACGAAAGTCATGAAGAGGTGGTATGGGAGTTTGGTCAAGGATCGTTAAATATATATTTTATGCTCTTTTATCCCTACACAAATGACTACCTGAGTACAAGTTTTGAAAAAGAAACCATTTAAGCCAAAGTATTTTGGGCTTTGGGCATTGTTTCTCAACAAACATCATTCTGGTCTTTGTAGCACAGCAACAAGCCAATGCAATCAAACTGACAGTCCACATACAAACCTCCAATGAAAAATAAATGCAGAATATAATGAGGCGGACCGTTATTTCCCTCTCGGTGTTGTCAGGGCTTCGGGAGAGACTTGCACAACCCTTAATTAGATTTCCAGAGTGAAAAAGAAGGCATGCAAATCAATCCTAGCGAGAGGGCTGCAATCGGAGATCGCTGATGGTTCCCAGTATAGCCAACTCGTAATATATGATGTCGGCCAAGTCCATTGAGGGCCTCCATCCATTGTCATCTTTCGTCAAGATAATGCCCGGCATGGACACCCTCTGAAAATCCTCAAGCAGTGAGCACTAAGGAATTTCCGCTCCTCGGCCTTTTCCCATCGTAATTGTGAACCTGTGGAATGCCTTCCTTTCTGATGTGGTTCTACTACCATCAATTGCTGCGTTTAAAGCTAGACTGGATGCCGTATGGGCCCTGCTAGTCCCAGACATTATTTAGCCTTTCTGTCATTAAAAATGCATCAAATTCCACATTTTTTTTTTCTGTCCTTTTCAATAAACTTTGTCTGTACTGTCCTTTGGCAACCTAAATCTGAATATTGTTCTGCACTTAGTAGATTTTAAAATTGGCACAATACTGCAAAAATGTACCATGTGAAATCCATCCATGAAAATGATAATCATGGAGCCAATGTCCCTACAAAGATTAATATCGATGATGATGATGATGATGATGATGAATATTAGCCTTTTGATGGCACTTGAAATTCTTCCTCCTAATGCAAACAATTTTTTTTTTTTTGCCAAAAAGCGGGACACCATTGAAATCAAGATGAAACATCGATAATGATCCATGTGAAATCATCGCCCAGGGAGTTCAGCGTGGGGGAAGACCCCAATTCTCTCGATGTAAATCTGGATCCTACAGTGTTACCTTGTGGCAGTGTGGACTTGAAGACATGACCTAGGTCCAAGTTGATATTTTCAAGCAACCTGGCCATATCTTTGTGTTTTGTGCATAGTTCCTAAAACTCCTTGGGAGCACTTGCTCATGGTAACCTTGAAGGTCATATAACCATTCTCATATGTGACCATCTACAAAATGTATACATATCTACATAATGTGTATGCATCGCAAGTCCACACTTTAACCATTTTACATTTAATAACTCGAGAGTTTAGAGAATACGATACCCCCCCGCAGTGTTCAAGTACATTATATACAGTACTGTACTTCAATTTTAATAAGATAATGACTTAAACGATTGTTAAAAAAAAAATCCAGAAGTTTTGTGCAATAGTAGTCCAGAAGCAGTTGTGAATAGCACCCTGATGAAACTACCCCATTTAACCTTTCATTAAATTGAAGTACTGAAAAAGTAGAGTTTCTTGGAAGTATTATGACAAGCAATTTGTCTACTACAGTGTTTAAGTGTTGAATTGAATTTAAATAAAATACACATTTTAAAAGTTTTATAAGTAAACAAATTCCGGCTTTTACCTCCATTTTTGCAGTGTCCATTACATCACCCGATCTAACACATTACATTATTTATTCATGCCTGTTGTATGTGCCCTTTATGACGGCCTTCACGGTAAGACGATCTGAGATGGTGGTGAACAGCTGTCTTGAAGACATAGAGGGAAGAATGAGATTGAAGAGAATGTGGAAGTTGGTTTCACATTTGGGAAAGATAGAGGAATGAGGTGAGCAGTGATCCTGTATTTTGCTAGTTTCACCAGAAGGGGGTTTATGGTGGACTGTGTGTGCCCTGCAGAAACCTATGGAAGGGGGGGGGGACAAGGCACAGAAAGAGCAGAGGGAGGGTGCAAGACCAGAAAGGAGGCAGTGGAAGACAGAGAGACCACTGACCTGTCTACAATGGTGAAGTGATAGGCCCATAGACTCAACTTTATCATGGGAGATTCCAATAATCTTAAAGGTTTTGATTTCCATGGCATTAAGCTGAGCAAGGTGTGAGGCAGGGGAGCAAGCCCAGAGGGGAGAGCAATACTCCCATAAACCTGCGGATGAAGGCCTTGCCGTGGATATGAGTCAAGGCGTGCCAAGGAAAGACTTTGTACGATGGAGGATGCCCAGTCAGCAGCTGGCTTTGAGGGCCAACTTTGAAATGTGCTTTGCCCAAGAAAGATAATGGCTGATAGCTAGTGAGACCCAAGAGTTTGAATAACTGAATTTCCTCAAGAGGATTGTTACAAAAGTAGATGCGGAAGGGGGAGGTGGGGGGGGGTGGTGTAATTGGCTGATGATTTTTTTGGAGAGAGATAGTGAGAGTATGAGATTTGTCAACCTTGAAAGACGCATTATGTTCGAAGTGTGCCACGAGTATTTGTCTTTCATTCACGCCAAACAAAGGAGAGCCAGGCAAGGACTTAAAAAAGGATATCCTACGGTCCTGTTATGGGTAGCATGGCAGAGATCTTTCAGAGGCACTGCTACAACAGGTTGTGACAAGCAGGGCTCCAATCGCT
>NC_140964.1:92737786-92802786 GCF_056783735.1 Eptatretus burgeri | reverse complement strand
GTGCTCTGATGGGAGTGCAAAACAAGCCCAACCTAATTTATTTGGTTCATTGTAAAGTGGAACTGTTTGTCATCGTTCTTCATGCTGTCGGAACAAGAAGAGCTTTATCGCTCTTGGACACTTGCAATTGGATCATTCTTAATTTTGCTCTTTATAAGCAAGAAGCAGTATTTCTATGCTTTTGCAGAGTTTTACAACACATCCTGCTTGTATGGACAACCTTTATTTGTGGTGTTCATCCTACCTCCACCCCCAACCCCCAAAAAAACCTACTGGATGCAGGCAAAAAGTGAGGAACAAGTTACATCAGAACAGGCTTGGTATGGAGCAGAAAAGGTCTGGCTCGCTCACCGTGACGGTTTTTCCCTTGGTGAGAAAACTTCCCACTTCATCCTTTTCTTTCCTTGCTCTCACCTTTTCTCTTTTGTTTCACTTTAATTGTTCTCCCTATCAAAGCTTCCATTCCATCTTTTAAAACCAGTTTTTTGTTAAATTATATTTTGTATCACCTTTATTCTTATGCCTATGTTATAAATTCCATTATTCTGGAGTTCTTGTAGTTGTACAAAGTTTTGCCGAGAATTGACTCTCAAAAAATTTGCGACTTCATTATGACCTTTTTATTTATTTAAATAAATCTTTCTTTTATGCAGCTGTTCAACTGGGAGGGGAAACTGGTGAATTGGAAGGTAAGGTGAAAATAAAACTTGAACACAATGGAGCCCTATTGGTGGTGGATGAAGAAGATCTCGAGAAGGTCAGATTTCTTGTGGTTGGAAGGAATTATCGTCTTTGTTCATTCTATTGTCTATATCTGGATATGAAACAGCCAAATTTGAACAAAATCTTGATGAATTATTTATTTACAGGCTAACCCACCAAAGCAGGACCATGAGGAGGACCTTGCAGCCTTACTGTATGCCACCCAAAGTGCTGCTTTGCACACACTGCGCCAACGTTATGCCTGTAATTTGGTCCACACGTATGTTGGTCCCACGCTGATCTCCATAAACCCACTCAACCCTCTGCCCATCTATTCCGAAAAGGTATCTCGGCAGCACAATTTTGCTGTTTTCTCTTCCACCTTGTCATTGGTATTGGAGCTATATTGTGTCTGCATTTAAAATGAATGATAAACATTACAGGTGATCCTTGCAGTGTAAAGTTTATAAATGGAAAGAGGCAGTGGGAGAGATTTTATTGTGAACTTGTAGAATAAGTATGATAAATCTAGTTTTAGGAAAGTCGACGCTTAATTACTTATTCTGTAATTTCGTAGGCACTTTGCGGTATGTAGTCAACTGAGATCTCACCATGTTGTGAAACTTGAATTGACCAGAAATATATGCATTTTAAAATCTCAGTGGATCTGGATATTTTCAGAACCTATTGATGAAAGCCCAATGAAGATGATAAATTTAAGAATAAAAATGCATGAAATGTATAAAAATTATTCCAAGGTTTTTTTTTTTAACAGACAAGTTCACTGGTGAGATTTTTGACAAAATTGAATTGTATGTGGTCAATGTGCTATTTGATGGTGAATTAATTACTTAATCGTTCTGACTTGTTCCTTCACCTGCACAGGTCATGCACATGCTGAGGGGGTGCAACCGAGAGGACATGCCTCCACACGTGTTTGCAGTCGCTCAGTCGGCTTACAGGGCCATGTTGAGAGACCAGCAAGATCAGTCAATCTTGTTCCTTGGAGCCAGCGGTGGAGGGAAAACCACAAACTTGCAGCATGCTGCACTCTACCTACTGACCGTGGCTGGTAGTGTGGGCAAGGCGCTCAATGGTAAGACAAAATGTTATTTATAGAAACAGGTGTCATTGCTGAAATTATCCTGTGTGGGCTTCACTGGGAATAAGCTGTCACCATGTTCTGAGGCACGTTACTATAGACAGGTTGGAATTTATATGATCTCACATGCTTCAAACCGACCAAGTTCACGTGTATGTATGAAAAACAAAAAAAAAAACCTCAAACATTTAGCTGGAGAGAGTTGTTCCTCATCACGATGAAAGGATACTTTTGGTGTATATACAAATTAAATGAATCACAAGTATCCTGAAGATCACCTTGCCGTTTATTCCTTCCACAAGGAATATTCCTTCCTTCCACTAACAGCTTTGAAGGTAAATAACACTGAATCGGAATATAAGTCAGTATTTCGGCAGAGGAATGTACCTTTTACCCTCTTTGGCACCATTCTCCATCGGTCAAGACATTCTGACAAGAAGCTAGAGTATACTTTGTTGGACATTGCAAACAAGCTGTTTGTGTCTGACATTGTTGGAGGTAGGTAAAGCTTAAAGAAAAGCTTGGAACTATGATTTCGTGAGAGTTCTTGCAATCTTTTACAAACCATTTTGTGGTTTTGCTGCTTCCCCACTCATGCCTCCCCATCCCACTTCCCCCTCCCACCTCCTTCGAGGCCCCGCACCAGAAAACCCTCTCAAGACTGCTTCAGGTTCACTTCAATTTTTCAATCCATTTCTCGTATGTGGAAACTGATTCTCTGGAAAACTTTCTTCCTATTTGTAAATGACTTCATATCATCGAATATGAGACCGCATCCCATTGACAGGCTCGTAGCAGCTGTTTTCCTCTCTGTTGCAGTACTGTACTTGATCTGCTTTAAACTTGGTTGTTGAAAGTTCCCACTTACGACTGTGTCCACCACTTGGTGGCGTTATGGTCATGTTTCTCACTTGCATTTTCATTTAGGCTTTGACTTCAGCTTGCTCAGGTTGTTGTTTTTCCCCTTAATACTCGAACTTGGGAGAGAGGTAAATACATTTCCTACCATAAATTGTTTGATTTTTTTTGGACTAATGAGGCAAACGTGGTGTTTGAGATCGAGTGCTTTTTGTAATATGTAACTATGTGGACTTTGGCTATGCCTTGTCTCTTTTAATTTATTTTCAGTTTTACTTGAAATAAATGACATCCTTAAGAAAAGCAGGAAAGTCTTTTTGCCGATGCAGACTTTTTTGTTGCCATAAGTGTGATAATCGTCACACTCTCTGATAACCTGTAATGGGTCAAATATAGATCCAACGATTGGAACATGTCATTAAATGTAGGCTAATCTCACATTCTCATGTTCTCTCAGGAAGGAAGGAATGTCAAATGAACAGGAAGGAATGTCGTATACTCACCATTCAGTTTACACAATCAACCGCTATCTATCTATCTATCGAGTCCATATCACAAGATTAGATATTGTTCAGCCAGAGCTGAACAAACTTCTCGGCATCTTCACTGTAGGCAGTGAGATCAGCAGCTGTGCATTGGTTTTCCAATTGAGGGCATTTCAGCAGGTGTTTTGTTTGTAGTTCAGTACCACATTCACAGGTGACATTGTTGGAGTTATATCTCCACTTGTATAGAGACACCTTGGCTCTGCCAACACCAGTTCTCAATTGATTAAGGTGTTTCCATCTGGCCCAATTTGCTTCTGCACCAGGAGGGAGTTGCTCACTTGCTGTTAGTCCCATGGTAGTTGAGGGAGGTCGAGTGGATATTCTATCACCTCATATGGAGACTCGTGCTTTGCTTATTGTAATGCCAGCCTCAAGCGGAGTCACACAGTTAAGAAAACTGCGCTCCTTCATGCTGGTTCCTGCTCTTCTGATGTCTGGTAGGGCTATGCCTGCCAGGAGATAGAGGCTGTTTCAGTATTTGTTGGCTTGAGACAACCTGTGATAAGTCTGCAGGAAGCATTGAGGGCTGAGTCCAGCTTCTTTGCATGGGTAGATCCTTCCCATACTGGGCATGCATACTCAGCAGTACAAATGCAGAGGGCTAAGGCAGTGGAATGTAGGGTCTGTAGGCTAGCACCCCATCTTATGTTGGTGAGCTTACTAACAGCATTGTTGCATGTGCTCACTTTTGCCTTTGTCTTCTCAATATGGGTCTCAAAGGTAAGACATTGGTCAAGGGTTACATCAAGGTAAACCGGATGCTCAGTGCTCCAATGTTGTTCCAGACCAGTTCACCTGAAGTTGTCTCTTGGTGTCTCGGTTTCTCAAGTGGAAGGCGCACACCTGTGTCTTAGATAGCTTTGCATAGAGGTGGTTCTCCTCATAAAATGATGTTCGTTGATTGAGAGCATCGGTCAACCTTTTCTCTATGACTGAAAAATCAGTGTCTTTGGCGGCAACACCCAGTTCATCAACATATGCAAAGCGCCGAGTTCCATCACTTCTTGGTTGGTCATTAGTGTAGATTATTGAAGAGTAAGGGAGCAAGCACGCTCCCTTGAGGGAGACCATTCTTCAGCCTATGCCATCTGCTTCGTTTGCCACCCAAGTCCACAAAGAACATCCTCTTCTCAGCATACTTTCAATCTGCTTTGAAAGGTGAATGTCCTTTGTCAGATCCAAGACCTTGCGAAGCAGCCATCTGTGGTTGATTGTGTCATATGCTGCAGATAGGTCAACAGTCACACGCCTGTCACCATTCCTTTCTCAAATCCATCTTCGATGCATTGCGTGAGGTTGAGAGCTTGGCTTGTTGTTGACTTTCCAGGGTGGAAACCTGCTTGCTCGGGGATGAGGCATTCATCTTCTGTTGGAGCTATTCTGTTTAGGATCAGACGTTCGAACAGCTTGTCAGTGTGACTAAGAAGTGAGATCAGCCTGTAGCTCTTTGGGATTGAGGGATCTTTCCCTGGTTTTAACAGTGCTATCACATGTGCTTTCTTCCAGATCTTGGACAGCTTGTGGGTTGCCAGGCAGTGATTGTATAGTTTTAAAATAACCGCTTCCTTGTCTCAGGTCGGAAGTATATGATCTGCTCAGTTGCGATGTTATCCAAGCCAATTGCCTTTCCTGGTTTAAGTCTTGAAGTGTCAGTTTCCAGCTCTTCCATGATAAATGGTCTTGTAAAGCTTGGGTCTTCGCTGTAGTTTCTACAGTCTAGCTTGGTCTTCTCTTGCCTCTTTCCACTTTTACTTTACAAGAGCAATTGGTGAGCAACTTTATTTGCAGTGACCTTGGGTTGTTGAGGAGCAACTTTAGGGTCACCACAAAGCTTGCGGATTGGAGACCATACCTTCTTGCTGTTCTTTGACATGTCTGTAGACTCAACCAGTGTGTTCCAGGTTTCTTGGTGCTTTTTTGGGATACTTTCCATCACCTTCTCACTGGTTGATGTAGTTTCCTCTGAGAAGGGATCATTTTCAAACATGGTGACATAGTCATTGTTGAAGGCAGCCGTCTCTAGAGAGACCAGGTATGTAGTCCACCCTGCAACCTCAGGGAATGTGCCATCGTGTTGTTTTCTTAACAAGTTTGCTGAACTTGTAATTTCCTGGTGTTCGTTTGATGTTTTTGATCTTCTGTTCCAGTTCAAGTCTGAACCCATTCCAGTCAGCTTTCTTAAAGTTAAAGTGCCTTTTAAAAGGCACAATAGCTGGTATTATTGCTGCATTGACTTGGATACCAATAGGATGGTGTTGAGTCTGTGGTTTAGGGTCCATCACAACCTTCTTAAACTGACCTGCAATATCATTGGTAACAATAGCCAAGTCGATTATATCCACGTCTCCAACAGGCACGATGGAACGAAGGAGGTAGTTTGGTGTCATGAATGAGACTAAGTTGGTTGGCCTCTATCCATTCTTCCACCGCTTCTTCATCGTTGTCGGTCTCCATGTACCCCCATTGGGTACTATGGCTGTTAAAGTCTGCAATGATGATCTGTGGTTTGTTGTTAACTTGTGGGACAGGATGTGGGAAACTGAAGTCTTCCACTGGGGGGGTTTGTAAACTTATGTTATCACAACACTGCTCAACTCAACAGGAAGAACTTCGATGTTAAGTTCTGATTTTGAGGTGGCTTCGATAACAGAGCCTGCTTTAACAAAGATAGCACTGCCATACTGATGATGGGATCGCTCGACTGCCAAGATGATGCCAGGTATTCTGGGGCGGTTGTTCACGCTCCCTCTGTGTGTCTCCTGCAAGCAGAGAATGTCACAATGCATATTACTGCAAAGCTCAACCAGGATGTTTTGCTTTGAAGATGAAAACCCTTCAACATTTGCAGAAATAACTGTCAATGCCAGAAATAAATGTCAATGCCAGCCTCATCCCCGAGCAATAATTTGCAGAAATAACCTGAAAAGGGCTCTCGTTTCTGACATTGACTTCTACATCCGTCTCTGGGCATGATGTTTTGCATACAATTGCGTCTTGCGCTTCTTGCGCTTTTTGTGCGTGGTGGTGGAAGGATTAGTAGGAACAAGGCCACGACGATGTGAACGCTCCTTCCTTGACCCCAAAGACGCCAGCGTTTGTGGCTTTAATCAACCACTGAAGATGTTGTTTTTTGAACTTGTGGACTTCACAATGAGCCACACCCTCTCCTGGGCAGAGCATATATTCAAAGTCAGCATATGTTGTACCAAGCCGTTTCCTGATTACTATGATTTGGCTACAGCTTAATAGTGTCTTCCAAACCCAATGGGTGGTTGATTTCCTTGCTTCAAATCTCTCGCTCTTGGATGCTGTTGGGTAAATCTATGGTACCTGACGTTATATGTGTATCCCTGGGTTGGACTTTCACTCTATATTGCAAAAGAATAAGAATTATTCAGACTCTTTGCTTTTGATGTTCATTCGTGGTCGGTGATAATATTTTGGGGACTACACGTATTTCACATAGTGCTTTACAATTGTCTCAAAATAGTGACATATCCATCCATATAAAAAGGCCAGGGTAAAATTATGTACTTTCAAACATTTACTTCCATGAGGTGATTGCAGTGTCAGTTTCATGTCAGAAGATTGCCATTTCAGTGGACTATATCGAGACTAATAAATGTCAGTGTCAGTTCGTCCGTCAATCCGTCTGTCCCCTCCATAACCCCCCGCCCCCTCCATAACATCCCCTCCCTCTCCCGCCCCTCTTGTCTCATGCCCCCCTTGAAGTTCGTTGCGTGTTAGCTCTCTTACGAGCCTCGACAATGTTGACAAAAAAACCCAAAAAACTCCAAAACCATGAAGCCTAGCAGCCCCAAACTTTGCATGCGTACATTAAGGGAACTTCAAGGTGGTGCATGAATGACTAGAGGGGGAGCACTCGGTAGAGTGCAAAACCTCCACCGCCAATACTGCTGGGTCACTTAAGTGAACCTCATATCCTATTCATTGTAGGTCAAAACGGATCAGACTCTACTGAACCACGATTGAATAAACTAAACTCGATCGACACACATGTAGAAATGCCAAAAAAATAAAATCGAAATTTTTTTGAAAAAAAGGTGCAAAATTTCTTTTTTTTTCCTAACAAATTTTTTTTGGGGTTGGAAATCACTTAAAACATGTAGAAATGCAAAAAAAAAAAAATTAAAATATTTTTCAAATAAAATCGAAATTTTTTGAAAAAAAGTTGCAAATTTTTTTTTTCTCTAACAAATTTATTTTTTTTTGGTTGGAAATCACTTAAAACATGTAGAAACGCAAAAACAAAAATTCAAATATTTTTTCAAAATGGCCGCCATAGCGGCCATATTGGACTTTGGACCGAGTCCAAAATCTAATGGCATGATCCTTGGACTATACCTAATCCACCCACCAAGTTTCGTCGAAATCCGTCCAGGAGTTTTTCCGTAATACTGTTCACAAACAAACAAACAAACAAACAGACAGGGGTGAAAACAGTAACCTCCGTCCATCTTCGATGGTGGAGGTTAAAAATTGGGTGTTTGGGTTAATTTAAGCACACCTTTTGAAGATAATTTAGGGGGTGCTTTTCACGAAAAACCAAAATAAGCCTCACGAAGATGGCGGCGCACCATCTTAGTCAGCTCTCTGTCAGTTCACAAGTCTTCAGCCGCCATTTATTTTGGCCTGCTCAGCAATGCCTTGATTTGGAAGACTGCAACGATTTTCTTAATGATCTTTTTTTTTCTCCACTTTCCTCACTTGTATCATCGATTATCTGATCATTATACCTATGAATCGTTGGATACATTGCAAAGCTTATAACACACCCAGAGATGCCAGCGTTTGTGGCTTTATTTCATTTCCGCACATGCCATAACCTCTAGAATTTCTTAAACTGAACCAAATTTCAAAATTTAAGCTCCAGAATTGAACTTAGCAGCAGTGTCAGTTTTATGACATGCCTTTGTTTTATGACATGCCTTTGAACTCCCATTTAGCAGTTCATGCGGACTGCTAAAAAAAGTGTTCATTTGTCCAAATCGGACATAGTTTCACAATTCAACGTCCCAACACAATTCAACGGGAGGTGTTTAATATGACAGATCGGCGATCGCTAATCGCTTGCCAAGCAAGCCGTTCCTTGTCAACTGTTTTGTTGGAGTGCTCCCTTGAGTACTTAAACCATTTGGTGAGTGCGCTACAATATTCACACCGTCACTGAATACTGTATATCGATCGACTTGAACAAAATTCAGGTGCCTACTTTCCTGTGTTGGCCCAGCTTTGTCATGTGGTGTGTCAGACAGCGGCTGGCTCACTGAAAATGTGCAATTTTATTTTACACCACGTTTCCCCTTTTTATACGATCTCCTTTCATTGTATAACCCGTTACTTCGGCATCGATAAATACATGTTAAAAAAATTAAGCATTTCGTTTTTAAAAGTTTCATCAAACGCTTTGTTGGTGTGCTTGCTTGGCGTACTCTTCAAGCTTTGATCGCTACAGGCTTCCATGGCGATACTGTTTGCATAGCTGTTCATGCGGACAGCTCCTGCGTTAAGAAGGGAAAAGAAATTGGATGATTACAATGAGTAAATAACGTTTTCCGTTACAAAGCAAAGAATCGCCACATCGCAGCAGGTTAACCAAGAGGCATGCATGCTCGCTCTAAGCTGTCTAGCCTGGGTTCGAATTCCGACCGAGCTATGAACTGTCATCCCATTGTTTCACAGGCAGGGTTATTCATCAATGTGTATGCTGTCTCTCGGATGGATGTTAAACTTGGCGTCACATTGGCTGGAATCCCCCCTCCTCTCCCTTCCGCACTCTTCTCTACACCCTCGCCTCTCCCTCTCCCCCTCTCTCTCTCCCACCCTCTCTCTCTCTCTCTCTCTCTCTCTCTCTCTCTCTCTCTCTCTCTCTCTCTCTCTCTCTCTCTCTCACCCTCTCCCTCTCCCTCTCTCTCACACCCTCTCCCTCTCTCTCACACCCTCTCCCTCTCTCTCTCCCACCCTCTCCCTCTCTCTCTCTCCCACCCTCTCCCTCTCCCACCCACTCCCTCTCTCACCCTCTCCCTCTCTCACCCTCTCCCTCTCTCACCCTCTCCCTCTCTCACCCTCTCCCTCTCCCACCCTCTCCCTCTCCCACCCTCTCCATCTCCCACCCTCTCCATCTCCCACCCTCTCTCTCTCCCACCCTCTTTCTCTCCCACCCTCTTTCTCTCCCACCCTCTTTCTCTCCCACCCTCTTTCTCTCCCACCCTCTTCCCCTCTCCCTCTCTCCCACCCTCTCCCTCTCTCCCAGCCTCTCCCTCTCTCCCAGCCTCTCCCTCTCTCCCAGCCTCTCCCTCTCTCCCAGCCTCTCCCTCTCTCCCAGCCTCTCCCTCTCTCCCAGCCTCTCCCTCTCTCCCACCCTCTCCCTCTCTCCCACCCTCTCCCTCTCTCCCACCCTCTCCCTCTCTCCCACCCTCTCCCTCTCTCCCACCCTCTCCCTCTCTCCCACCCTCTCCCTCTCTCCCACCCTCTCCCTCTCTCCCACCCTCTCCCTCTCTCCCACCCTCTCTCTCTCTCCCACCCTCCCTCTCTCCCACCCTCCCTCTCTCCCACCCTCTACCTCTCTCCCACCCTCTACCTCTCTCCCACCCTCCCTCTCTTCCCACCCTCCCTCTCTTCCCACCCTCTCCATCTCTTCCCACCCTCTCCCTCTCTTCCCACCCTCTCCCTCTCTTCCCATCCTCCTGCTCTCTTCCCATCCTCCTGCTCTCTTCCCACCCTCCTGCTCTCTTCCCACCTTCTCTCTCTTTTCCCATCCTCTCTATCTCCGACCCCTGTCTCCTCTTCCTCCCCCCTTCCTATTTCCTCTCCCCTCCCCCTTCCTATTTCCTCTCCCTCCCATTCTCTCTCCCTCCCACCTCTCTGTTGAGGGGACTGGAGCATGTACAAATCGGATTCTGAGTGAGCCGATGGGAGGGGTGTAAATTTCGCTGCATGTTTGAGCAGGCAGGCTTTTGCCAGGTGGATAGCATGGGTTTTAAATGCTCCCGCAGGTTTTATATGGAACCCTACGGTTAAAAATATAATGTTGCTGTTGGAGTGCATTTTATCGTTCTTCCCTTCCATTCCCTTCTTGCTGCCTTCCCTTCCCCTCATGCTGCCTTTCCTTCCCCTCACGCTGCCTTCCCTTCCTCTCACGCTGCCTTACCTTCCCTTCCCCTCACGCTGCCTTACCTTCCCCTCACGCTGCCTTACCTTCCCTTCCCCTCACGCTGCCTTACCTTCCCTTGCCCTCACGCTGCCTTACCTTCCCTTTCCCTCACGCTGCTTTACCTTCCCTTGCCCTCACACTTCCTTACCTTCCCTTGCCCTCACACTGCCTTCCCTTCCCTCCACCTCGCCTCACGTTTACCTCCTCCCAAACCCCCTCCTCTCATGCTTACCTCCTCCCAAATCCCCTCCCCTCACTCTTACCTCCTCTCAAACCCCTCTCCTCTCCACCTCCCATAGACCTCTCCCTGCTGTCTCCGCATGCTTTATTAGCGTACTGTTTTAACATACCCCATTTTGTTCAATGTTGCACTACCCCTCCCCTTCTCCACAAGTCCCACTACCAAACGCAGGTTGAGAACCCCTCCCCTCACACTTACCTCTTCCAACCCTCCCTTCACACTTCCCCCCTCCTCTCTTCCCCATCCTCCTCGCCCCCCTACTCATGAAGGATATTGCGATGTTCGGTGCGGCGTTGCTCCCCCCCCTCCTTCTCGCTCCTCCCCCCTTCCTGGCTTCCCCCTTCCTCACCCCTGTTAGTTCACCCACCCCTCCTCTCTCACTCTTCTCCTACCTTCCATTATCTCTCCTCCATCCTCCACACCCCTTGAGGAATACAATAGCAAAATAACTACAAAGTTATCAGCAACAGTATGTTAATGTGTTTGTTACTAACGTTATGGTAACTGATGTCAACCATTTGATGCAAATGCACATGTACACGTAATGTCAGTTTTTCAAACATCTGTAACATTATGCCAGATTCCAAAAAAAGTGCTCAGTACAGGAGTGTTTAGGATTTAAAGACAATCCAGGTAAATATAAAAGGAAGAGTTGAATATCCAAGTAGGCATCATGAAGCGTAGTCTCTCTTGTATTTGTACAACGGTTTGCATAAAATGTATGTGTCAAGTCAAAAAACAACAGTTTTGAAAAAGTTTGGCAAGAATGTGGCATCCACCATTCATATTATCAAATTCAGCATTAGTATTCGGGTTGTTTAAATTCCTGCATTAGTTTGGATCGAACAAGAACTACTTGTTCGATCTCAAGTAATGCAGGAATTTAAACAACCTGAATAATAATCTATGAGGGGCAGAGTCAATAAGTAACCTTAAAATGGTGATATAAATTCGAGAATGTAATGTGTGTAGTTATAGACAACATATGTTATATCTATGGGTAAGAGTCATGCTTTGCCTGTTTTAGATCTGGAAACATGAGTGCATGATGTCAGCAGAGCAGTTCCAAGATGGCAGCTCCCTTAGAAGCATGAACTAGGAAGGACGCTGCTCGCTCGGGCCCGCCTCACACAGCCGACAAACCAGAAATGTTTGCAGGAGTTGAGCGCATGCGAAGGGAAAAACAGTCGCGTTATGCTGGATGAAGTAGTCTCTGAATTTAACATGAGCCATGGTTCAGCACACCATGTCATTCACAACGTGCTGGGGTTCCGCAAAGTGTCTGCAAGGTTGGTGCCGAGACAACTCGCACCCGAACTGAAAGAACTCCGCTTTTAAACTTCCTGTCCCAGTCGTACACCTTCTGCAGCGATAAACATGCGTCACAATATTGCATTTCATTCTGCGATGGATTTCACTGGGATTCACACCCTCTCTTCCCAAGAAACAGATGACGGAACGTTGCTCCTCCTGGTGCATGCTTCGAATAATCTAAGGGAGCCGCCATCTTGCAACTGCTCTGCTGACATCATGCACTCAATGTTGCCAGATCGAAAACAGGCAAAACATGACTCTTTCCCATAGACATAACATATGTTGTCTACAACTACACACATTACATTCTCGAATTTATATCACCATTTTAAGGTGACTTATTGACTGCCCCTCATATATAATACACTTTTTCGTGTGTGCGTGTTTCCGTAACAATCCATCCCACCGATGGGTTGGACAGCTGGCCTGACTCCACCCACAATTGTAACAACATATGTCCAATGTCCCGCTATTTGGATCAATGTGTAAATATGATGCTTCACGAAGAAGATAATTGATTTACAATAATTTATAAACATAATTCGGCTATTCGTAAACACTTAGGAGTTGAAACGATCGACCGTAATGTGCCATGAACTGTCGGACATTCACTTCCTGTTTTGACCGCGCTTGCCGTGAAGTCGCTCACGGCATAAAGAGTTAAATATTCCACTGAAGAAAGATGTAATGTTGATGTACAACAATTTGCCCTTTTGCTTTGAAGAATGGGAATAAAGGAGGAGTGGGGGACATTATTATAAAAGAAGAAGATAGCAGGGACCATGGAATTTCTGTGGGTCCCTGCTATCTTCGTGTGTCTGTGTCTGTGTCTGTCTGTAAAGACCAATCCACATCTCTCACCTGTGAATGGAGGGAATAACCAATTAGCTCTCACATAATCAATTAAACACAGGTGACTAAGATTATATAAATAAATAAACTCCTCCCATGCTCTTCTAGCCAAAGAAGCTGAATAAAGCAACCAAGAAAGCCTACCAAGGTAAGCCCTTTGCTGTTTCAAACCATTCCCAGAGTTCCTCCATAGCTGTAAAGACATTCACAAATAGTACACACTTGAGAATCCCAATTCTATACACCCCTTCAGATGCCGGCCTGGTTCCATCGCGTATTAGCGAATCGTCAGCACCAACGCACTATGCTTTCACTCTGCTGTCTGTTTACCCTTCGCTATCTAATTTAGCTTCAAGCTCTTCCATTATATTGTTATGTTTATCGAAAAGACCCCTATATGCATTCAGAGATACGTATAATTTTTCCCAGACCGATATTTCTTTAGTATATGTGAGATAGATTTCCCACCTTTTGTGTAGAGGGATTTTGCGAGGAATATGTATCGTTAAAATGTTCAGTTTTTCTCTTCTCCCTCCGTCTATTGATCCATTGAAGGATCCCTTTATGGCTCCGCCTGCCCATCCATCGCCGATCCCTCGCCATGTTCTTTTCAAGCTGTGTCTCCTCATTTCCTGTCACTCCTGTAATTTGTCCTTAAAATCCCCCCCCCCCCATTCCCTCCTTTTCAACTCCACGTCAGATTACCCCTGGCATGAGTCCACACGTCATGCATCACCATTGTTTCAAACCAATGGACCATAAATTACCATTCAACTCATGCAAAGGATTCTTAAGCAGGTGCTTGAACACGTGGAAAGTAAATAGAATCGTTCTTTCAGTTTGAGCAAAAACCCGATTTGGACATAACGGAGGTAATTATTAGCCCTGCAGTGGTCTCCTAGTTATTTAGCTTACTTGTAATACAACATATTTAGAGCTGAAGAATCATTAAACTGCTGCTGTTGCAGCTGATGTCATGCGCATGTCATGTGGTTCAGCATCAGTCTGTGCATTCCTGAAACAGAAACATTATCTCCCCCTCTGTGGTGAGAGGAGGTAGCACAACAGATGATCTTCGTGTCCAAGGCGAGAAGATGTGGAACACCTTGAACAAGGGACATTGAATCGGCCTTTCTGAGCATCTCAATCCACCCAACACCTTGACCGACTGAGCGTTCGACTTCCCAAGCGTTCGATCCAATGAGCATCTTGATGTTTCAGGTGTTCAACCCATTGAGCAGCTTGATTAACCAAGCGTTTGATCTACTTGGCGTTTGATCTATCGAGTGTTTTATCTACTTGACGTTTGATCTATCGAGTGTTTAATCTACCAGGCGTTTGATCTACCAGGTGTTCGATCCAACGAGCATCTTGATCTGCCGGGTGTTTGACCCATCGAGCATCTTTATCTCCTAGGCGTTCAGTCCACAGAGCATCATGATCTACCGAGCATCTTGATCTACCGAGCATTTGATCTACCGAGTGTTTGATCTACGAGGCATTCGATCCACTAAGCATCTTGATCAACCGGGTGTTCGACCCATCGAGCATCTTGATCTGAGCGTTCGACCCACCGAGCATTTTGATCCACCAAGCGTTTGATTGACCAGGTGTTCAATCCACCTAGCATTTGATCAACAGAGCTTTTGATCTTCCGAGCATCTTGATCTACCGGGTGTTCGATTCATCAAGCTTTCCTTATTACGAGTCCTTTGGCCAAGCCTGCACTCACATTTGCCTTTTCGGACCGTGAGAGCCACTCAGGGGAAGCTTACATGAATCTGCACATGGTACAAACTTGCACACATCTGAATAAGGTGGGAAGGAACTAGACCCATGCTCTGATTTACATCTTATCTACTTTACTTTGTCTGTATTTCTCTGGTTGTGATTCTGATTGGCACCACATCTTGTGTGCAGATAATTAAATTAGATTATAGAAGGGCTCATAAGTGTCAAGGGAAAAGTTCTACTATGTGTCTCTGTTCTATTTGCTGTATATACGTGCCAGACAACTTTCCCCCATTGTATACATGCCGTACCCTCACAAATACCCTGCATTTGTGCTCTGCCATTATTTGTGAATAAAGCCTTTGCTTATATATACGTGCCACACAAATTCCTCCTGTTGACACCCCCCCAACCCCCGTATAAATAAACCCAGACATGTTTTCTTCCAACCTGTCTTTTCACTATTGGTCACACACAGTCCGCTCAAGCGATAGCTGGAGAGTTTTACCCAAACTGTTTTGCTCCATAAAATCACCAGCACTGCACTCTTTTCTTTTCCGCTCAGCAGTAATCTGAGTGCGTGCTGAGGACACGAGTCTCAGTTATTTGGGCCATGTTACCTCCAGATAAACGGTGTTAGACTGAGGAACACTGGGAGATTTGGCCGTCTGATTGATGTTTGTGGTTGCTTCACAACCCTTTGGGCCGTGGAGTTATCCACGGTACGTCAGTCTGCAGGACCAGAGGTTGGGAGGGGTTTGAGGAGTTCCCCTGTTGGCAAACACAGAACCTTGGGAGGTAATGATATGTATGTATATGTGTTTGCATGCGTGTGTTTGTGTTTGTGTGCAAGTTGCTCTTGTTGACTGCCATCTCCAGATGTGAATGGGTTTCAGGAGATGGAACGGAGACCTACCTGGTTTCAAAGTATCCACCTTCGGTGTGTGTGTGTGTGTGTGTGTGTGTGTGTGTGTGTGTGTGTGTGTGTGTGTGTGTGTGTGTGTGTGTGTGTGTGTGTGTGTGTGTGTGTGTGTGTGTGTGTGTGTGTGTGTGTGTGTGTGTGTGTGTGTGTGTGTGTGTGTGTGTGTGTGTGGGGTCTCAGTGCCACACAGCACTATGATTGAAATTGTACGCCACATGACACTGGACATTATGCGGAATTTCTGCGGGTTCCTGCTGGTGTATGTGCATTATAGGGAATGGTCATCTATAAAACAGAGACCCATCCACACAAAAAGATTGGAATGTAGTCTTCAGCAATATCTCATGTCATGTGCAGAAATTTATACTACAATCTCTCAGGTTTAACTTTTGATTGCGATACACTTGAGGAAAACAAAAAACATTTTTAGTTTAATAGATTGGTTGCAGTTTTAACGATTAATTATTCATGTTTGCATCAATAAGTTAAAAAGCAATATTATGTACTTGTAAACAGTGCACATTCTTGGAATGTGTAACTTTTTTTTTCTGATGATACATCCTTGAGGTCGGATTTACCACACATTTTTATAAGGTTCGAACATCGCTATCTCATGGCTTCTAAACTATCCGTACCCGGGATATTTCACATCTGCACTTGTCCTTCCCACGAATATCCCTCTTAATTGCAGGTTAACTTCTTTCTTTTTCGCTCCTCTATTGATTTATTTTTTTCCCATCCATTCATCCACTTGTTTATTGTCCTTGGCTCGGAGACGGGAGACATTAAAATAAGCTCCGTCCAACTGACCGATCATCTGTCCATGTACTTTTGTGGACACGATATTTCAAAAACCGTTGAACATTTCACTTTCATATTGCAGATATGTATTCCTCATACCACCCAAAAGGCAGGGGACCTTGAATATCAGCTCCTTGTGTGTGTTAAATTGTTTCCCCACCTCTCCACTGTCAGTATGTTGGCATCCATCACCTCCATCTTGTTCTTCCATTACTCAAGAGTTTGCATCGAAGGGGGAAAAGAAAAATAGGAGACCCTGAAACGCGTAGCATCACTTTGGGGAAGCTTCATATTTTTTCCTCGCCAAGTCTGTTAATTAACAGTGCCAGTTTCCATCTACCTTCTGCAGAGTCTTGATGCAGTTCCTGCTGAACAATAGTATTTTGCTCCAGTGTTTTGGCAGGGTCTATTCTTCACTCTCTCAAACTTCTTTACATACTTGACATATGATGATTCATTCTTGGGAGTCATTTGGTTCGCACTACTACTGGGAATAATATTACTGTGCTTTCCTCAGCAAAAATAGCATTCCTTTCCTGTAGTAATTCTCTGCAGACGACTGTAGTTGGACCTGTTACCAACACTAATATACCAGAGTACTACTCTCATATACTGCAGCTCTAACTGCAGTATTTTTGCCAGGAATAATTATATTGGTGTGGCATTTTATGATTGTTTGAACAGAATCACAATGTTAACAATCAACCATCAAGCGGCTCCAACCTTAAATAAAAAATAAAAAAACCAAACAATTTGAGCTCATTTTTATTTTAAAAAAAAGAAAGAAAAAGGGTGGCATTTGTTTTGTTTTTCTTTCCTCAATTTCCATAATTACAGGTATTTCCAATGCTCTGTGTATTAAGGACATGAATTGCTTTAATATATAATGAGGTTTTACTGCTTCTTTTAACTGATTTCCAAGCAAACCATTCTGAAAATACCACATTTCTTAACCTTGATTAAATATATATTAAAAAAAAACTATTTGAACCGTGTCATCATTAATTTTCGAAGCAAATGTTTTTTGTTTTTTGAGAAAGAACATCAAAATTTTATGGAATTATTGTCGTTTATTTTGTTCAATGGAGGATCCCATTGATTTATTAGTCCATGGCAAGCCTCTATAGTCGCTACCTTCTGAAAACTTTTTTGTTGTTGTATTTGCAATTCGAGGCAGGTTCGCAATCCATTTGTATGCTCGTATGTTGTGTGCATGTGTATTCTCATCAGGTGAGAGGCTGCAGGCTGTTTTCACAGTTCTTGAGGCGTTCGGGCAGGCAGGGGCTTGTGTGAATGCCTCTGCTTCTCGTGTCACAACCATCCTTTCTCTGGATTTTGAGCCTGCGGGGCAAGTCGCATCTGCCTCAGTGCAGGTATTGAGTTTGAGTTAAAACCAGTCACAAGGACATTGGGTTGATCTCGGTAAATATATTCTATGAAAGATGATGTCGAGACAAAACTAAAAAAAAATCTTTCTAAGATTAGTGAAAAGCAAACTTTGATTTTCATGATGGTCGGATGGAATAATTTTTCAAACCTTGGGTTGGCCTGTTTGGTGTTTTCATCAAAACCAATGGTTCCTTATGCTTGGAACGCAGGTTCAAATCCGACATGCTAAGTGTTTGTTCCTTTTTATGCCTCCGCTGCCAAAGTTGCCAGAGGCATTATGTTTTCGGGTTGTACGTCCCTCCATATCCACGTACGTCCATCCATGCTAATTTTTTTTTTTTTTGGTCTGAAACCGCTCATCTGATTGACACAAAATTTTCACCTTCGGTGCGACTCCTCATTTAGAATGTTTTAATGATGATTATTATGATATGGGTCACGTGGTGTGGCAGCCATGATTGAAAAAAAGAAAAACTTTGGACCTCTGTATCTCTGAAACCGCTCCATTGAAAAAATTGAAACTTGGCACATGTGAAGTAATCGCCATGGGAAACAAGTGTGATTTTATTTATCTATTTATTTTTATTACCTTCGCATTCTGCGAAAGGTTATGTTTTGGTCGCTGCGTATTTATTTATATTATTTGTGAATATGTGTGTTTGTTTGTTATTCGCATAACTCAGAAAGTATTAAACCAAATTGCATGAAATTTGGTGGGATGATTCGTGAGTATCCAAGGACGATTTGATTAGATTTTGGGAGTGATCGGGTCAAAGGTCAAGGTCAAGGTCATGAAAAGGTCAAAAACACTTTTGAGCATAACCTCCTTCATAATACAGCTATTGACATGCAACCACCGCCATATTGTTCCATGACGAGATACCTTTCGGATATGTAGTGTCGGATTTGACGTAACGTCATCGGAAGTGCGTCTAAATGACGTCACAAGATGACGTAAATTTTCAATTTTCGATCTCATCAGTTTTGATCATACCATTTTGTAGGACTTACCTGAAGGACGTCACACACCAAATTTGACTTCGATCGGACTGACCGTTATGACGTCATTGACGTTTGAACATGACGTTTTTTCAATTGTGGCTAAAATGTCCTGATATTTTACATACCATTCCATATTGATGCCATCATAGGTCATGTGGTTTGGCAGCCATATATATCTTTTTTTAACATAAAAACCTTCAAAAATCTTCTTCTCCATAACGGCTAAACAGATCGAGGGGAAACTTTACCCACTGTTCCCCAAGCCTTGGGGAACCAGGGTGTTCAAGAATAATTAATACGTCACATGGTCTGGCAGCCGTATTGGATTGAACGAAAATCTTTAAAAAATATATTTCTCTTGAACTGCTTCATCAACCGACGTGAAATGTCACAATTATGATCTAGTGATAACCGGGAATATATGTTTTAAATTTCAACCTGATCAGTTGCATGGTCTGGCAGCCAGAATTATTTAATGATTTTCGATCTGGGTTCAGGAATTTAAATCAAACTTGGTGCAAGCATGTATAATGATGTCATAATCTGAGCAGTGGCATATCTGTCGGCATCGTGACGTCATAGAGTGCCCTTCTAGTTTTATTACAATGTCGTTGAATTTCCAGTAAAGTATACGTTTGTCTAATGACTCTCCTGCATGTGATTTGTGTATTGACTCCACTGAAAAAATATATAATAATGAAATATGGTTGTGCGACAAGTGTTCTGACTATTGTAAACTCTCTTCTCTGTGCATATACTCATTTTCAAATTCCCATTGATCATCAGACCATGCTCCTGGAAAGGGTGCGTGCAGTGCGTAGGCCGGAGGGTGAGTCATCCTTCCTTGTCTTCTATCAACTTCTAGCTGGAGCTGAATCATCCCTCAGGTATATTGTGTAACTGAAGCTTGCTGTCTTCTACATCTTTTGTCTTGCTCATTTCCTTGGATTTTTTTTTTAAATGGTGACTTGTACAATCCTATTTTTGGCCTTTGCAAAAGAATATGGATTCTCGTGACTGCCTTTCGGGTATTTATCATGTGTTTAAATTTTTTTTTAGGCTTGTGACGAGAAAGACAGAAATCTTCAAGATTGATAAATACAGATCCTATAAAAGTGCACATAATCTCACAGGGTTGTGCACAAATTGAAGCACTTCCTTTTTAATGCCCTGACCTTCCGACTTACTTTGAACTGCAAATGCCCACAGACACTAACAGAAAATGTGATTTCTTACTTAATTTGCTTTGTCCTCATTTCAGGAATGAGCTTCATTTAAACAACTTGGCAAAGATCAATGCTTTTGGGCTCCATCTTCCTTCAAAGGTAATTGTTCTTGCTCAGGAGGTTTTGTAAGCATGATTTGCGACAAACTGCCGACTTGATTTTTATTTCGAATGCAAATTAGAATGTCCAACTAATGAAATGGATGAGAGTTTGATGAGATGAGGAAAAAAAAAACCCCCAAAAAACCAAACCTTTTTCTGACCAGAGCTATGGAAATTCTTCATCAAATGGTTATTTCAGTTGTTTAACTGAGGACCATTTGATTTACAGTGGAGGCTTTAATGGTCATGCAGATTGTTTTTGTCTGAATTTTTCTTGCTTGCATGTCACCTTTTCTTGACCTTTTCCTTCAATTCTCCTCCCAATGTTCACTTGCCCTCCAATTTGCTGCATTGCTCTGGCAGCCTGATGATTGCCAAAGGCTCACTCTGCAGTTTGCTCGCTTGGTGGCTGCCATGTGCTTTCTTGGCATATCCACAGAGGAACAGCATGTCGTCTGGCAAGTGCTTGCGGCTCTGTACCACCTCGGTGCTGCAGGTGCTTGTTCAGGTTTGTAAATGCGTTTTGGTTATATTGCTTTCTAACCAATGATTTTTTTTTCTTCTTTTCTTTAAGATTTTGACCTTTTCTTTTGAATCGTGTCTCCTCACGTTGTCTGCTAACCACACACTGAGCTTATTGGTTGTAAAAAGAAGTCCGCCAGTCCCTTGAGGGCACCCTCCATGTCTGCTCGTCCCTCGGTGGCAGCCTCCCCATTGCTCGGCAGCGCCCTCCCCATTTGCCCTTCTCTCGGCAACGCCTTCCCCATCTAGCCATCCCTCGGTGACGGCCCCTCACTCTCCCAGCCTCACCACCCACACCATCTCGTTTGAGTTTCTTTTTAGTTTTGACCTCATTTCTTCCGTAAAGATCACCGCTTTTTCACATTTATGAAGATTACTTTCATTCTCTTCCATTAACCCCCACTCTGTCCATCACATGAAATCTCTACAGTACCTTTCTGACCTCATTCTTATTTGTACAGCATTTTATATAATTACTTTGCATGTTTGCATGGGCTGCTTTTTCATGACTAAATGCAGTACTCACATTTGTTTCCTTCTTTTTGCATGTTCTGTGTTACATCTCCCAGAGGCAGATGAAGGTAATTTTTTTTTTAATCCTGCGACAGTTTTTTTATTTTTTTTATTTTATATCTCTCATTTCACTTTGGCTTCTGTGGAAAAGTGAATTGTACATTTCCCATTGCATTGTTGCATCACCTCCCGTCTTCCCATTATTATTATTATTATTATTATTATTATTATTATTTTTCTAAATTGTTTGTACGTAATGGTGTAGTTTCCTCATTTCAGGATTGATATTTCCTATGATTCATTTATGCTTTCTCTTGCCCTTTGTGTGTTTTGAGGGAAACGTATTTCAAACTTTATAATAGACCGTACCAATAATAGAGTTCCATGACGAAGATCTTCGATGCAGGAGCAGGTCATTCAGCCCATCAATGCCTGTGCCCTTTTTACCAACTTATGGTTGTTTGTCCATACTCTGTCCTTTTGAAATGCTGAGTGTCAAGCAAGGAAGCAGCATTTTTTTTTTAAGTCTTTGGTATGACTTGGCCAGGGTTTGAACCTCCAGCTTCCCAGACTCAGCAGAGCAGAGGCTCTAACCATTATGACACTGAGGCTGTTGTTGTGTCAGACACCCAGCTAACTAGGAGGCTCGGAGCCAGAGGACCCAAAGCATCCACAAATTCCAAAACGATATTGGAATTTACTGCATTCTATGACTAATACGATCCCCCAAGGATCGTCCAAATGAAAGCTGAAACTGGCTGTGGATAGCACGCAAAGGCAAAAGGTGGCAAGATAGATATTTCTGAAAATAACAACAACACGTGCGGGGTGAAGGGGGTGTGGGGGCGGGGGGTGGGAGGGGGCGTAAGGAAGGACAGGATGATCAATATATAATGGAAAAGATCTGGCAATCAAAAGACACAATAAAAGGAATGAAAGTGGGGAGCAAACACAATCTTCTATGCAATGAAAACTATTCGCACAACAAAGGGAGCCGGTGAGGAATTTAGGCAGGCACGATCTGGTCTTGTGCTGGTGTCGTGCAGCTTGACGTGGCGCAGAGCGAAGTGCGGCTCCGGGCGGAAGATTGGCGATGATGCCAGAAGACGGGGTTGTGATGAGCAATGTCTTTGCGACTCTCCAAAACTGTCCTTTTGTGGGTAACGACGAAAACAGAGAGAGCGATGATATCTCCAAAGGCCCAAATGTAGTCTGCCATGCGCACGTGCGGACGCGACCTCTATCACCTTCGTGATTGCCCTCATGAGCCCTTGAGAGGGGCATAACACCCTATAAGTGTTCTGCCCCTCACAAGGGCTCCACACCTCACTCCTCCTCCATGGTCTGCTCTCGTCTGGCTAAATGGCTTGTGATTAATTATCATTCCTTAACAGAGAGAAGCACTTTGTGTGCCTTTGTGCCCAAGTCCTCCACCTGGCCTCACCTGTGCAGGAGATTTTACATGACATAACCCTATTCTACTCTATTGTTTACAATCACAGCCTCCTCAGTGTAAGTTTTACCATATGACTTACCTCCACCAGATCCCTGATCTTAAAGTGTAATTCTAACCTACTTGAACACATGGTCCATACTATTCTTAACACTATACGTATATCTCTGGATCGTGGACGATAATTTCTGATACACAGATTGCAGCAAATGGAACATCCAAGGTGTCCTTCATTCGAGAATAACGCAGCTTTTTGTAAACTGGAAAGATGCAACCGTAATGGTGGAATTGGAATGCTGATTTTGCGTTCTCAAACATTTCGTTCACCGAGAATTAACAGGGTCCAACTACACTTTTTTAAAGTTTGAGAAAAATGAAATCAAAAATTCAAAGTGGAATTGCTGCTGTCTCATAACATTTTATTTTCATATCGTGTGCTACATAACAGGTACATATAAAGGTTACATAAAATAATCTTAGTTTCCTCTGTTGCCCTTCTACATGGACTTCTTCTAAATTTGAATGAAATGTCAGATAGACCCTGTTAATTCTCGGTCGACGATTTGGGGATAAGACGATACACACAGATGAATTGAATCTGAGGATTGGTGAGAGATTTTTAGTGTTGTCATATTATAAGGCAAATAGGGATACTACTGTTTGGCATCTGCAAATTATGGCTGTTTTTTGGGAGTTCTGTTTTGTGGTCACAGGTGACATGATGGTTTTCTTTCAAATACATTTGTTTGAGATGGAATGGCAATGACACTTCAGCATTGATCTTCGATGCGTGTTCTTGAAAATGGAAATGCTCTTGCTGATCCACCTGACTTATCAGATCATTTGTTGGTGGTTCCAGCTTGGTTCAGCGAGTCAAGAAACTGATACAAACTGAATAAGTGCAATGCAACATGCTATAGTAGAAATGAGGTGTAATTTAAATGGCCCTGCAGTTTATTCCTTTTGTTTAATCTTCAGGGTAATTCACATTATGGTATTTTGGTATTGTCTTGTGTGGATTAGGTTTGAATTTTTAAAGCGTAAGGCTTGCTTTGCACTGTTAATAAATTAGGTTGGCATTACATTGATATTACATTACATTGATAAAGTTGATAAAGCTAAGTTCGCACCCAACTGTTTCTTCGGAGGTTGTGCCAAGCCTCTCTGAGAGATGACCACCATTTTTGAGTTTTGAATTTGGCAATTTTGCAGAAGTTGGACAGAACTGCTCCTTTGAAAGTCTCTTTCAATGCTCACTGTTGCAACTCACTGTTGTCATCACATTTACGTTGGAACATTTGTTTCGAGTTTGGAGAATATGTCGATGGTAGTATTGCATAATCGCATATTTTGAGAGGTTATGATGATACTTGTGCACAGAAGCATTGTTCTCGCCATGCGTCTTTTTGTCACAGTAGATTATTTGTCATGAAGTAACTTGTTTGTGAATTGATAGTATTTTGTTGACTATCATTTCTTCACCTTTTTCCCTCCCTCTCACTGCTGTTTCCTCTGTGCTCACAGCTGGTGGTCGAGCCACATTTGCAGCCCAAGAGTGTGCCCAGCGTGCAGCTTTTCTGTTGGGCTGCAGCCTGGATGAGCTGGTCGACGCTGCATTCAGACCACAGACCCGTGCCTCATCTGTCAGTCCACGCTCGGCATCGCCACGATTCGATGACCTCTCTGACGGTAAATGCCTTGATTTTACTGCCTTACTAAGGTCTGTCTGTGCTCTCGGTTTTGCCTGATACTTATTTCTAAGGCATTGCACATGCCACTGTATGCAGATGGAAAGGTGTCTGCACGTGAATGTTTGGAGGCATTTGGGACTGCACTTTATGGTGAACTCTTCAGAGTAATTATCTCGCTCATCAACAGGTAAGACTGCATAGATTGAATATGTCATTTAGGAGGTACATGTTTTGGTTTCTTTATGCAGTCAAACTTTCTTCCCGTTCCTGCTGTGGAATCTTTTTTTTTTTTTTCAATGGTGACTCTAATCTTTGTTTGTTATTCTATTCAAACTCACCTCGCTTCTCAAGGGCACTTAAGTGCAGCCAGCATTCCAGAAACTCCATCATGCTCGTTGATGCGCCAGGCTGGCAGGACCCTAGAGAGATATCCGTGAGTGTGCCTGCACGCTGCGCCACATTTGAGGAGCTTTGTCATAACTACTGTCAAGAAAGGCTGCTCGGTCTTTTCTGCGAGCGGATGCTTGGGGCACCTTTGGACCGTTATAAACAGGTACAGTTGGGATGACAAACTACATCATGGATTCTTAGAGTTATCCAATGGATAGCGGTTGTTTACCTTTTATCGCTCACTGGACTTTGTTTGTTTACATTTATTCATTTGGTTGATTGATTCTTTCGGGGTTTACCTTCACCTCGGTAATTTTTGTTTCTGCCTCTGCACGAGCCTCGTCATTTACCTTGCACTCGCGCACCTGCACTTTTTTTTAACCCATTAATATTCCTCCTACATGGCCCTCTTGTCGTGCTTATCAGGAAGGTGTGGAGTTAACCCTCGATGAGTTGGACCCATCGCCCCCTTTTTCTATCGCTGCACTGGATCTTCCTCCCCAGCAAACACTGGTGTGTCAAGGAAATCAAAGTGAAATTTATTTTTGTCATTCATGTAAATAGCAACATTCCTGTTTGTTTTGTTACAATCAGGTTGCATTGGATTGCAATGATTTTTACCTTATAACTTGTCTTCAAGATTCTGAACAAAAAGAATCCAAGATTATTGCATTCTTAACAATCCATGGATTGAGATTGTTAATATGGATCTAAAATAATCCATTTATTCTTAGAATGCACGTCCATTTAAAGCCGAGATTCCAGGCATGTCGGAACTGAACTCGCAGAACAGATATCTAATCTGGGACTTGATTAAATTTGAATGAAGAAACAAATGATGAATGAAAAGTTTCTGCCATACTGGGATGTTTTAGAAACGTGGCTTAGCAACTGGAAGATCGAATGAAGTCAAGGGCCTTCTTTGGCTGATGGAGGAAGAGAGCTTGGTGGCAGGTGGCAATGAGGATGTCCTTCTGGAGAGGTTTTTTTCTCTCTTCGGGCAGTGTGATGATCGAAAAGGTATTTGGTTCACTCCTATATTCTCTTGCTGTTTGATTAGTTAACTTCTTTTTTTCCAAAGTTAACGGCATGTATAAAACATGGAAATACTCATCCAACTCGTTTCCTATCTCAAGCCACCATCTCAATTCTTCCCTCTATCCTTTTTGACAGGATTGTCACCCTTGAGGCGGAGTGAGCATGCACAGCACTTTGTAATACGCCATGCTTGGGGATCTCGGCGGATCGAGTATGATGCCCATGGCTGGTTGGCTCGTTCACGCCTCCTTCCCTCATCCCTTACTGCCCTGCCTCTCCTCCAAGACTCTCAGAAGTAAGCAATTTTGGGACAGGTGAAGGATGGGAAATTATTTTGGCAAGATGCTGGTTTGTCCACATTTCCACTCTGCAAGATGTTTTGTGTGACTAGCTTTTGCTCCTGACTTGTCTCCGGGCTTACAGGAAGATGATTGGCAAGCTGTTTGCAGGCCGATCTGGTGCTGCTGCTATGTCAGGATCAGTTGCTGGCCTAGAGGGCAGCTCCCAGCTCGCTTTGCGCCGTGCCACGAGCATGCGCAAAACGTTTGCTACCGGAGTGGCAGCTGTAAAGAAACGATCCCTGTGTATCCAGGTCAAACTCCAGGTGGTGAGTGTTATGGGATGTGTGGGGGTTGTGAGTTTGAGTGGGTGCCTATTGGTGAATGAAGATGAAGTGATTGCAATTCAGAGTTCCTCCAGTTTTAGCATTCCCTCGTCATTCCCCCCATTCGCAGGATGCTCTTTTTGACACGATCCGCCGATCGAGGATGCTTTTCGTGCATTGCTTTGCACCGAAGGCTGATGCTGCAGTAAGTGTAGGTCCTGGTCGTGTCATGGGAGCTGATGGTAGCCCAGAACACAGCGGGCCTGCCGGTGATGGTGCGATGATGCAGTTGGACATACCTCAGCTACGCAAGCAGCTCCGTGGGAGCCGTTTGCTCGATGCCTTGAGGTTGCACAGGCAAGGTGTGTTTAGAAGGAATGATTGTTAGCTGATTGTAATAAATAATCGTGATGTTTTAAATTATAATAATCGTGATACATAAAACACAAACAGTGGTTGCATTTTCTAACATACCCTTAAAATCTAGTGACCAAGAAGACTTCCTGAATGAAAAAAAGAATATCATGTATCATCATGCAATTAGCCGCAATGCGAGCTGTGCCTAGTGCAGATTGCAGGGGATTTTTTGTTTTTCTTTGAGCTTCTGCTTGTGATTTTGAGTGCAGCAGGTGTTCTCAGGTCTGTATGATCCTCCCAAAAAGAAAATTTTGCCGTGCCTGATCTGACTTGCTTCCTTAATTTCCTGTGGGGCACAAGAAGGTTAATGCCTGTAAAGCCCACCTTGTTATACCATCTTCATATCTTAAGATCTTCAGATAGTCGGAGCCCTCTGAAAGGCCATAATCTTGTCTAACTTGTGTCGTTTATTCCACGTGCTGTTAATTACACAGCACTTAATAGACAAGGGTGGGGTAATATATGCATCATCTCCATACTTTTTGACCCTGGTACACTGAATCCAATGGTGAGACAGCTGCCTCAAGCCTCTTGCTTTCTCAAATTTAAAGACTCATCCAAATTTAAGTTCATTTTTTGTGTGTATATATATATATATATATATATATATATATATATATATATATATATATATATATATATATATATATATATATATATATATATATATATATATATATATATATATATATTTGAGGCTCATGGAAGATCTGGTACAATGAACAGATCGGCACCTAACAGACAAAAACAGGATGCAAAACTCACCGACATGCGGTGAACAAAATGGATCATCCCACCATCACCTGTCTGCAATGGTGAAGTCATAGACCCTTAGAACAGATATTGTGAATCTGTTCCCGTGTCGTCTCATCCATTCTTACGCGGTCCTGTTGTATCAGTTCTGAGGTTAATTGTTTGCATCGGCCTTGGTTACGTTGTATGCTCATGAGTCTTGAGCCTTCTGCTCTTCCTTTCCTCATTTGCTTCTTTCCTCAATTTGATCTTTGCTTTTTTCTCATTGCTTTTTCTCCATGATACTTGTCCCCTTTCTTCTCAAAAAGCATTTTTTTTTACATGAACACTATACTCCCCCTCCTCTCATACCCCCCAAAAAATCCCTGAACTCATTCTTTCCTACTACTCCTTCCTTCAAACATTCTTCACATATTTTCCTACTCATTACTTCTTTCTTTCATCTTTTTGTTTGCATAACTAATTGTTTCATCGTTTTATTCAAAGCTTCTTTTAAATGACATTTTAGTGCTTCATAACCCTTCACTGTCCTTTCCAAATGCCTCTTACCCAGACCTCCTCTTCCCACATTTTCTGTTCCCTTTCTGTTTGGCTCACAAACCTGTCAACCGTTTCCTGGCATTGTGATTCTACAATGCTCTGCTCCTTTGTAATTTCAATTATCCTTTCCTTTTTTTCAACCTGGTGTGGTGTCTGTCTTCCTTTGGCAAAACTTGGAATTCAGAAAAGCAACCTGCCCAGAGAGTGCGGCAAATGCGTGTTCATGGTCGTTAATCCTTTTCATGTTTGGACTCCACACCACATGTCTTGCTGCCCCCATCATGCTTGCTGCTGCCCCCATTCTGTGCCTCACTACATCCTCATATTTCTCCCCACACACCTTCTTAGTAGTGCGTCTGTGTTCCAATATGTCCATTCAAGTTACTGCTGTATCTCCACAAATTGTATGCTTGATGGAAACATTCCGATCACAGGATGTGTCCAATTCTTCTGTCTTCACTGTCTATTCTCTCTTTGTTGTGACAGGCCTCTCCTCCATTCGATAGGTGATGTTCCTGTCTTTCGGGGGTTTATTTGTCACTGTCCACTCTCCACCCGAACCTATCCTAGCCTTCTCCAAGTCTTCCTAGCCTCTCCGAGCCTTCTGGAATACATCTAGCTGTATACACCTCCAAAACCTCCTTATGTTCATCTGTGTGCTGTACCCCCATCCAATGATGACTACATGTATGCCTTGATTTCTGTTAATATGGATCGACTTGGAAGCATTCATTTATATCTATCTGTTCCTCATCTGTGGCATCTTCATCTGCAACCGTGGCAGAAGACTGGGTGTCAGCTTGGTAACAACCAGCCATGGTATTGCATGCAGCAAAGGCATTCTGTGACCATGGAGGTGTGATATAATCTGTAAACATCCCAACATGGTATATCCTCCCTCCTGGTACTTTGAAGTGACAAACTTGCCATCAAACTCTGGCTATTGTGAAGTAGCAACCTCAACATTTCAGAATATCCATCCATCCAATGGGACCACACTCTGTACAGAGTGTTGATGCTGCCAAAGCATTCTCCTGGTTTATTGGGCACAATCCTGGGCGGGTCTACACTCCGATGCAGGATACTCGAATGGCTCAATCATCCCAGCAAGCTGGAACTCATTTTGCCGACCTCAGAAGGATGACAGCTGAGTCAACCCCACCTGGTATTGATTCAATGGCCTAGCCCAATTTGAACTCAGGATCCCAGGATCCCAAGCCCACCACCCCAACCATTAAGCCAACATCAGGTATTGCAGAATGTGGTTGTTCGTACAGGTAAACTGGCAGGGACTGCAATCTGCTCTCACACATTTATTTGACTCCTATGCTCACTTGCACAAAAGCCAACTCTGTCACATGTACCGGTTTACTGTGTCCTGGCCTCAGCCATCCTCTCCATACTTTTTGACCCTGCAACACTGAATCCTATGGTGAGACAGCTGCGTCAAGCCTCTTGCTTTCAAAACTTTAAGACTAATCCAAATTTAAGTTAATTTTTTTTGTGTATATATATATATATATATATATATATATATATATATATATATATATATATATATATATATATATATATATATATATATTCGAGGCTCATGGAAGAGCTGGTACAGTGAACAGATCAGCACCTAACAGACAAAAACAGGATGCAAAACTCACCTACATGGGGTGAACAAAATGGATGAAGAAGGAAACTCCAAAGAGGAAAAACTGGAAATTGGAAGATGAGGTGTTTGGGTGGGGCTAAAAGGGGGGGGGGTAGACAAGGTCATGGTTTCGGATTGGGAAAGATCTGAGAATGGTGGTGAACAGCTGTCTTGTAGACCTGGAAGGAAGAATGAGATTGCAGAGGATGTGGAAGTTGATTCCACAGGTGGGGGGAAAAAAAAGGAACAATTAAGTGGAGGTGAGCAGTGATCCTGGATTTAGGTAGTTTCACCAGAAGGGGTTTTATGGTGGATTGTGCGAGCCCTGCAGAAACCTGGGGGGGTTGGGAGGGGGATGACAAATCAAGGAAAGAACAGAGGGTTCAAGACCAAGATCAGAAAGGAGGCAGTAGAAGATGGAGAGACCACTGACCTGTCTGCGATGGTGACGTCATAGACCCTTAGACTTAGGTTCAGCATGGGAGATTCCATTGAACTTGAATCCTTTCTTTCCACAGCATCAAAATGTGAGGCAGGGGAGCCAGCCCAGAGAGAAGAGCAGTACTTAATCAAGCTGTGGATGAAGGCCTTGTCGGTGGATAGGAGTTCAGGTGTGCCAAGGAAGGAATTTGTGTGATTGAAAAAGACTGGCTTTGGAGGCCAATTTTGAAATGTGGTTTGCCCAAGAAAGATCGTGACTAATAGTGAGACCCATGAGTTTAAATTACTGAACTCCCTCAAGAGGATTGTTAAGAAAGTAGATAGGAGGATTCGCCAGATGATCCTTTTGGAGAGAAATGGTGAGTGTGAGAGATTTGTCAGGATTGTAAGATGCATTCCATTTGTCAGGATTGAAAGATTTTCCAGAGTCAGAGAGATCATTGATGAAGATCAGGAAAATCAAAAGGCCCAGAACACTGCTAACGGGAACACCAGCCTTGACAGGGAGAGGAGATGAAAGGATTCCATGGAGTGACGCACGTTGGCTACGAGAGTAGAGAAAGTCAGTAATCTATGTGTTCAGTTGGCCTTGGATGCCATATGCGGAGAGTTTGGAGAGAAAGGTGAGATGCCAGACTGTATCAAAAGTATGAGATATGTCAAGAGAGATGGCCCTGATTTAATGTCTGACATTGAGGGTCTCATCCATTGTTGTGAGAGTGGAAGCAGCATGCCCAAGGTCGAGTGACCTGGTGTGAAACCAAATTTGTCATCTGAGGTGATCTGAGGTGAGAAAAGGAAGAATTTCATATTAACTGTGATGATGGATTATATGACCTTGCCGATGATTGGAAGTAAGCTGATAGGTCTGTAGTTAAGGGGATCAGTTCTTGCCCCACTTTATGTGGTGCAGTAGTGATGGTGGATTTCCAAGCAGATGGAAGATGACCCAGCACAAATGACAGGGTGAAAAGGGTAGAGAGGGGATGTGCAAAAGCAGCAGAGCAGGTTTTTAGGACACATGATCTGATGCCGTCGAGTTCAGTAATGAGTCAGTCGAGGGTTGAAAGAACCTTCTCCACCTTCTCATGTGCAAAGGACACACAGTCCAGGAGCATTTGGAGACGACAGGGAAGGTTGGGCTCCGAGAGCGAGGGGTTGAGGGTACAAGATTTTGAAGCAAACATAATTGAGGCATTCAGCCTTCTCATGAGCGGAGTCAGCTGTGGTGTCTTTTGAAGTAAGGAAAGGGAAGGGATGGAAAGGGAGCATACTCCAGCGACAGATTTAATAAGGTGCCACCAGATTTTTAAAATCAGACAAGTTTAAAAGTTCATTATTGAGGTTGGGCAGATGTTGTTTCAGAGCAACAGCCTCACCACAGTGGGTGGAAGGGTGGGATAATTGAAGACGAGGTGGAGTGAATCTGTGCATGAGAGAGAGAGAGAGAGAGAGAGAGAGAGAGAGAGAGAGAGAGAGAGAGAGAGAGAGAGAGAGAGAGAGAGAATGAGAATGAGAATGAGAATGAGAATGAGAATGAGAATGAGAATGAGAATGAGAATGAGAATGAGAATGAGAATGAGAATGAGAATGTTTCTATGGAAGAATTCCTAGGCTGAGTTAACATCAAGGGCAGTAGATATGGGAGACCAGTCCTGAAGAGAGATGGCTGCTTGCAGTCCCTGCCAATCTGCTAGGGTGAAATGCCAGTGCTTGTGTGAAATGCCAGACTCACACCACTGTTGAGGCAGTTCACTAAGAATAGCCAGAGAGATGTTGACTTTCACAAGCATCTGATCAGATGAATCAATTTGAGCAGAGGAAGAGCAGGAGACATTTGCAGGAAAGTTAGGAATCACTCAGCCCAGAAGGGAGGATTTGCCATTTGGAGAAACTCAGGTTGGAAGGTTTTCATATTGAGTCAGTCCTATGGCTTCACAGAAGTCCTTTGCTGAAGTGCCATGGTTGATGGGAGAGGTACCAACACCCAGCCAAATTGCATGGTGACAATTAAAATCGCCACTAATGAGGAAGAGCGGGAGAGTTGAGATGAGTGGTTAAAAGTTTGTCCATGTTGTGTATGTGAGAGATGGAGATGGAGATGGAGATGTAGATGGAGGAGTCATTGTGAGGAGGATGGTACAACACAGATGAACAAGAGGTAGGAGCAGAGGGGAAGTTGCAACCAGAGGTACTCCTGGGGGTTTTTAGGTTTGAAGGTCAGTACAAGGGTAGTGGGAAATTGAGTTATTGATGTAAAGTGCAACTCCACTGCCGGAGCATGGTTCAAGCTCATCAAATCAGAGGACAGTAATCGGGGAGAGACACGAAGGAGTCTCGGACGTCCTGTGGGAGGAAGGATCCTGTTAAACAGATACTGTTTGGTTTATCGGCAGCGGCCTGGATTTAGAAACCTGCCAGGTTAGAACAGAGATGCCAGATGTTTAGAGATGGTGGGATGGGGGTGGAGATGGGGGGGATGGGATGAGGCGTTGGATTGGCGGGGTGGGAGGAAGGATTGGGTGCAGGATGGGGGGAAGCTTTGTTGGGGCTAGGTGAGGCTTTGGGGGGGAGTAGGGTATGGGGGAAGGTCTGAGTGTGTGGTGTGTTTGAGAAGGTCTGAGTATGTGGGGTGGTGTGGAGAAGGTTTGAGTGTGTGGGGTTTTGGGGTCAGCTTTAGAGGGTTAGGTGAGTCAGAAGCATTTAAGCAATGGGGTGAGGGGAGAGCATTTAGTGAGTGGGGTGAGGAGGGATGCAGAAAAAGAGGACATGAAGCTTTGAGGGGATGGGGTGGTGTTGGATGATTTTGCTGATTCCATATTCCCAACTTTGACAGATGGAGATAAACATAATTGGATGGGAGATTTGAGCAGTTGTTAAACATAGGGAGAAATGCTCTGCTGTATGAGTTGGGGGAGGGGTGAGAGTTGTGGACAAGTCCCAAAGCAGACAAAAACCTCAGAAAAAGAATCCTTTTGAAGAAGAAGAAGAAGAAGAAGAAGAAGAAGAAGAAGAAGAAGAAGAAGAAGAGAACCATTCGTGATGGAAGAGAAGCACACATGCGGCATTGATGAAAGTTACATATGTTGAAATGTGTTCTCAAAATGATTTTTAGGGTTTTTTTTTTCTCTGAAATAAGCTCATCGAGTGGGTGTCTGGCCATCCGTCCGTATACCCGTCCATTAACATTTCATGAAAAAAAATCTCTCAAAATACCCGACTGATTATAGACCAAATTTGGTACGATGCATCAGAACAGCAAGGTCTCATGGGGTTGTGCTGCCCATCCGTATGTGCCTTCTATAAGGGGGGGGGGAGGGGGTTTGCCACAAATATTGGTATTTTATTCAAAAATCTTCTTCTCAGAAACCGCCTGACAGACCCAAACCAAACTCGCCATTTTTTTGTTGTTGTTTTTTTGAGAAGCATTTATATTTAATGGGGAAGGGGGGTTGGGGAATGCAGAACTAGGAGTAGAAGGAAATTCAATAGAAATGAGTCGTCGTGGAGTGAAATATATATTGAAATGAGGTGAGGAACATGAAATAGGATAGGATGGATGGTGTTTAGTAAATAGAAATAGTATACCTGGGAATATACGCAGGACTAAAACTAAAGCAGGGCACATTTTCTATCCAAAAAAGGCTTTGGAAAAGGCCATTTAGGCCTCGACAATACAAATAAACAATACAAAACGACGAACGAATTTACATCAAATATTGCCCTGGATAAAATAACAACACTGACGGATGACACACACAAAACAGGACGAATCCTGTTCGGAAAACTCAGCTTTCATGAGGTGGGACAGAGGAGAGGATCCTCAATGTAATCATTGCTCAAATGTTACCATGCACACGTGGAGAGCCCAAACCGAAAGTAATCTAATGGCAACTTTAGGTCACACTCTGGAATGCAACGAGTGTGTCCATCCTTTTGCATAAAAGCCAGAAAATGTCATCTTGCAAATCCCAAGGCTGAACTCTGACCAGTCTCCTTCCTCACATTAATAGTGGCATTTTGTTTATTCCTTTTATGATGGATGCATCCCATCCATCACCTCCCTCAGCTGAGACGGCATCACTGCAGACTCTGCTAGATTTAAGGCAGAATGTCGTAAATCTGTGCTTACCGCCAGATCTCTTGTATCCAACCTGTCCTGCTTTGTCATTTTCGTACCCGCTCATACCCACTGTCTACTTTTCTCTGTGCCCTTCTCACCTACGAGGATAGAAAGTTCTGTCCAGTCCTCGACTCTGTTTCAGTGACACGTATATAGCATCAGTGCCCATGCTCTCAAATCCTGTTGTTGCTTTTGCTTCTCTTCAGTCTGTCCTTCTTGTTTGGTTGCCTCCCATCTGCCTCAAAGTAACTATGGGCTGGCACCAAGCATCACATATGTCTCTCCTGTGTTGTGTGGAACTTAATGCTCTCACTATTATTGGAATCTCCCACGATGAGGCCGAGGCATGAGGGTGTGTTCCTTTCACGTCCCAGGCATGTCTGTAGCCCTTGTGTTTTTTTACCGCCTTTCCTTCGGTCCAGCTTCCTCTGCTCTTTCAGCCCTCTGATCCTCCACAGGAACTCCAGGATGGACGAATTCTTTCACGAACCATCTCCTTGATAAACTGTCAAAATCTGTACTTGGTGCCAATGGCAACTCATCTATCTATCTATCTTTATTTATTTATTTATTTATTCCTCTTTTCTCCCACTTGTGGAACCACATTTTAGAGTTTGTTCAATCACATTATACAGGGCTGCAAGCAAGTAATGCCATCCCCATCACTGCCATTTTATACCGCTATTAACTCTATTTAATTCAAACTTTCTTTCTTCCATCATTTCCTTGCATGTGTCCACTGTCCCACTGTCGGTACATTGTCTTTTAGCTTCTGTCATCTCGCTCTTCCATGAGCCGAGATATTCAATATAAAAAAAACTGAGATGTCTTCCTTAGAATGACCATACATTGAGCATTTAGAAATTCATTTTGATGTTGGAACTTTTACTGTGTAAAAGCGGAATTAGTAACAAATCCCCAAATAAACTTCACAAGCTTTTAATGTTGACTCGGTTGTGAATTTTAAAAGATGGGTTTGGAGTTGAGGGGTGAGGAGTGCAGTTGAAGGGGGCAGGTGGGGGGGGGTTAATTTGTAATAATTGCTGGATATCTTATAGTTTATTAGCTCACCTGGAACATTGTTTAGGTGAGCTTATGGGATTGTGTGTCCGGCCATCCGTCCGTAAACACTTGCAACTTCTTCTCTGAAATTGCTGATGAGATTGTGACCAAACTTGGCTAAAATGGTATTTGGTGTGGTAGAATTAAAGTTTGTTCATGGCATCCCCCCCCCCCCACCTATAAGTAGGTCATCGTGAGGTTTAAAGGTCCCAAAAGTACTCGAATTTCGATCTCGTTTGGCCACCATTTTGGATTACTGGAAAACTTTTAACAATATTCTTCTCTGAAACCACTTAACCAAATCATGCGAGACTTTAAATTTGTGATCAACTACCCAAGAGTACTGAAGTTTGTTAATAATAACGTCATCATAAGAAAACCTTTAAAAACTCTTCTCTAAAACCGCTTTACTGATCGATGCGAAACGTTACATGTGTGGTCGACTACACATAGGAAATACAAGAATGACGATACTGTGGTCACAACCTTCGACAAAATTTGGTAACGGGCCGATTGGGAAACGTGCATTTAAAGCCCTCTTAAAATATGAACAGCGTGATTGGGAAATGCATATTTACTGCGCTATGAAAAGATTAACTTGACACTTCTTATCCATGTCAACCTCCGCCATGGTTATATCAGAATGAGATGCTTCGTCACACGGTCATGGATTGTTTAACCCCAATGTGAGGCCATTCAAAAATTACGTAATGCTATTTTTTATAGTAACTTACATAACGTGATTACCATGCGTTCTGATGTACCGTGTGTTCTGACAGGATTGATTTAAACATTACTATTATTCGACATATGATTAGATTTTTCGGGATCCCTCATTGTAAATAACACTCGACCCAAACAAAGCCATTTAAAATCTAACGCAACAGACCCTTACATTATATGATCAGCAGAGGATACAGGCCTGACATCTGAGGCCTAAGATGGCAGCCATGTCATTTTGTCTGGATGCCTGGTGTGTGGAGTCGAGCAACAAATGTGGGTGGGGTCCGGCAGCTGTTCGACCAATGGGTGCACATTTCAAAAATCAAACCCCAACAAGAACCCCAACAGCAACTCGGAACTCTTATAGACCTGCGATATGTCACAGGAAAAAACTTGATAACAATGACGTTATTGGTCACGTGGTCTGGCAGCCATATTGGATCAAAGGAAAACCTTTAAGTTTCATCTTCTTTGAAACCGCTGAACTGATCAATGTGAAACTTAAAATATATGATTGACGAACTATGGGAATGTTTGATGAAAAGAAGTTGAACCAAAACATAATATGGCCACCAGTAACATCATAATAGAGAAATTGGGCAAAATCTCCATATTAATTAAGGACACATTGGAGTTGCACCCTGTCAGTTGGCTAAATATGACAACAGGAATTGGCATCATCACACTGGAAGTTGGCGATATCTAAGGCTCATATAATTGGGCAAAAATATCTTGGTTGGCAAAAAATAAGGCTCATGGATATCAGAGGGTTGACCTGTGAACATCATGTCAATACTACCTGACCTAAAATGTGTATTCCAAATTCAGATTACTTTTAATTCATTGTTCTTCGATGTTATCTACTTTTTTTATAGAATGCAACCAGCATTGCATAGATGGCAAGTGACCCGGGTTTCACGGATTTGACCCATTTTGCTTCTGAAAACCCGCAGAGCCATTCTATTGTAGTCAAAACCTGTGTTAGAAGGAAAGTACGATCAATTTGAAAAACGCAACGTTTCCCTTCCATTCAACTCACAAAGATTGACACACAGACCGATAGACCTGGGATGCGTTCAGTTACCAAGTTTCTTGTAGAGTGCTCGCCAAGTGGCTTTAGCACTCAAGCATTTCATTCGACACTTGATAAGGAATGGCTGGCTTGGCAAGCGATAGAAAGCTTTTTGATAATTGAACACAACCCTGGAGTTACCAAGCAGCTAGCGTTTCATTGGAGTGCTTGCTTGAGTGTTTAAGCCGCTTGGCAAGTGCTCTGCAAGCTGATTGGTAATGGAACATGCACACCGCTGGAACTACCTGGAGCCAATACGCAATGTATCCCTCTCGTCAATTGGCTGTGTGACGTCATGAACTTTCTCTCACCAGAGATCACGTCACCATCCTCCATAATTCCTCACGCAGTGTCACTTCCGATCACATCTCATAAATAAATAAATAAATAAATAAATAACCCAGTTTTGATTCCAACTTGCCATGTATGCATTTGTCATGATGGGTTTCCAAATTTATAAATCCTGATTACTTTTAATCCCTTCCTAAAACACACAGATGTACACATACACACACACACACACACACACACACACACACACACACACACACACACACACACACACACACACACACACACACACACACACACACACACCAACCTCCTGTCCATTTATTTTGTTATTATTTTAGAAACATATAAATACTTGTATAGAGAATCTTGTATGTCTTTTTATTCGATAATATTCCATTTTGAGCATTGCTAATTTCCATTAACTGTTCTGTTTGGAAATGTCGTTGTTGAATTTTATTGAATACTGGACATGATTATCCACGTCTGATGTATTTGAATCCTCATGCGTAATTGATGGAAGAATAAATACTAATATATTTAGTATGTGATGGATGATTTATCAGCTTCGATGTTCGCCTCTAAATTATTGGCACGTCGCTCGCACAGGCTACGAATTGATACAGGCTTTGTTGCTCGAGCTATATACCTTGGTGATAAAGTCCATTTTGAAAAAAAAATTGGCAATAACTTTGACTAAAGGTGAAGTTGATACATTAATTAGATTGATGATGATGCTCAGCTTCATGGACTGCAGTTACAGTAGCTATGTCAAAGAAAATAATAACTCGTGTAGCTTGTTGGAGATCCCTGTGGCCTATCATAGTGCTATGACAAATAACTCGCATAACAGATTTCTGGCAAAACAGTTGCTTTTGTTGCATTCAAATTCGGTGTAAAGAAAATATTTGTCTTCACTGACGAACGGCATTTCTTTTAATGCTTAGTAGTGGTTGTTAGAACTGCAACAACAATACACGGTCTCCCCACAGGCTACCCAGAACAGATCCTCTTCTCTGAGTTTTGTCGCCGGTATGACGTTTTGTTACCTGGTGGAAAGCAGCAGGTGGCTGGGCAAACAGCAAGCGATTACAAAAAGGTTGTACAAGATCTTGTGTTGTTGCTGGTTGTAAATTCTGAGTAAGCATTTAAAATGAGATGCTGTATATTTCTAAGAAGCATTCCTTTCGTTAACTCAATCATTTTTACTTGCCAGTTCAACTTTCTCCCCTCTTCCCAGTCTTTTTTCTGTTCGTTCATTCCCTTGATGTTTGGCCCACTGTCAGTTCTACCTTTGTCTTATAAAGTAAAGGGGGGGGGGGAAATGTCATTCTCGAAGGAGACAGGCAAAGGGGTAATTCTAGGATGGTGTAGTGTTTAGGAAAATCATCTGGCCTTCTTCAGATAATTATTTTGATTTGCAGATTCAACTTGTTTATGCTTGGATTAAAAGAAAATGTTTTTTCTCGAGTGTTCTGGATTGTGTTCTCCTCATTGTGTTTGTTCATTCTTGTATTTTTACTTCACAGGCTGTGCAAGAAATGTTAGAGCACCTTGATCTAGAGAAAAGCAGCTATCATTTGGGCACGAGCCAGGTGTCTTACCTTCATCACTTTGTCACGTCTGCACTTCTTCATCTCAAGAAATGCCTTTTCTTCCTCAAGTCCTGAATCGTCCATATTGTTCTCTATCTCTTCACCCTGTACATTGTTATTTCTCATTTCCTTTTCACCAATCACATTTGCTCTTCCACAGGTATTTCTGCGTGCAGGGCTGGTGTCTCGGTTGGATGCACAGCGTGAAGCAAGCACAGACCGTGGGATCACACGACTCCAGGCCGCGTGTCGAGGCTACCTTGCCCGGCAGAGGTTCAAAAAGAGGAAGGTCACTGCAAATTTTCTCGATCTCTTGCTTGTTTTTAGGATTAGCCTGAATAAATTGGCAGAAAACATCCTGCATGGTAATGTGGATAACATGGAGTGTAGTTGTTTTATAGTAAAGAACAAAACACACTAAAACAAGAAAAAGAGTAATCAGAGATTACAGACCCTTTCCAGGACTTTTGCGTGGCATTTGTGTACTGGTGTGTTGCGTAATAATTGGAACTGCCACTTTATAACTGCTGGCAGTGATGATTGGGTATAAAGATGCCTCCCTTGAGTGGACACCTGACCCTGACCAATGATGTTTATTATTATTCAATTGAATTTAGAATGGGATTAAAATTAATTCAATTCCAATAAAATGGAAGACCAAATAGGTACAGTCCTGCATTGGAGTCATCAGAAGGAACCCAAACAAGCAAAAATAGCACCGCAAAGCAGGCGTAACCCATCAGCCCCTTGACACAAACCAATTTCAAGATGGTGGCCATATTGAAAATCGCAGCACATCCATTTTCGAAAGGAACCTTCCTCTACTCAACTCCAACACACCCAGCAAAAATGGATTTAATCGGACAAGGCGTTCTCCTCGAAATTGACGGAAACCAATTTCAAGATGGCTGCCGTGGCGGCCACAGTGAAAATCGCAGCATGCCCATTTTGGAAAGGAACCTTCCTCTACTCAACCCCATTATACCTCGCCAGAATAAAATCAATGTGTGAAGCCGTTCTCAAGTTATTGTCCGGAAACCAAATTCAAGATGGCTGCTCTAGCCGCCATATTGGATATCGGATTGCACTGAATATCAAAAGGAACCTTCCTCTAAACACCCCCATTATATCACACAAAAATGAAATCAATAAGTCAAGCCGTTCTCAAGTTATTGTCCGGAAACCAAATTCAAGATGGCTGCCCTAGCCGCCATATTGGATATCGGATTGTGCTGTATATCGAAAGGAACCTTCCTCTAACCAGCCCCATTATACCCCCATGAAAATAAAATCAAACTGTCAAGCCGTTCTCAAGTTATTGTCCGGAAAGCAAATTCAAGATGGCTACCCTAGCCACCATATTGGATATCGCATCACACTGATTATCGAAAGGAACCTTCCTCTACCCATCCCCAACACACACTGCAAAAATGGATTTAATCGGACAAGGCGTTCTCCTCGAAATCGACGGAAACCAATTTCAAGATGGCTGCCATGGAGGCCACATTGAAAATCGCAGCACGCCCATTTTCGAAAGGAACCTTCCTCTATTCAACCCCAACACACCCTGCAAAAATGGATTTAATCGCACAAGGCGTTCTCCTCGAAATCGACGGAAACCAAAAGTTGACAGACGGACGCCCGGACAACGCCTATGACGACAATACCCCTTTTTCAGCCCAATTTGGGCTGAGGGGTAAAAAGCAAAGATGAAGCCATCAGTTGCAACGTGCACAGGATTTGCATTTCAGCTGCTACTCCTTTACCCCAAACCCATACAGGCACAGCCAAATGAGCCTTATTCAAAAATAAATATATTTATATGTATGTGTATATATATATATATATATATATATATATATATATATATATATATATATATATATATATATATATATATATATATATATATATATATATATATATATATATATATATACATACAGTAGACGAGGCGTAAGTCGTCACCATCGGGACCGAGAAAAAAGTGACGACTGAGACATGTGACGGCTTACACATATGCGAACATTCATGATGACTGTGGGATGAAGGATGAAGTCGCGCGTGGCCTGGACACGTACTTGTGAGAGGCCACAACAATCTCTAAGCCGGCTATTGTACCAAAAGGGAAACACAGTCCTTGGGGCATAGGTGGGGGTTCATTGGTTAGTTGGAAAGTTATCAAGCAAAGATGGAATTCATGAATCGCTTTATCAAAAGTAAAGATAATGAACAACTGTAAGACAACTCATATACCATCGGTGATGGTATATGACCATCGACAAATGTGGAATGAATGGCTGTTAGAATTCATTCATTGGAATGAATGTAGAATGAGTTTTCATATGGAATGAAAATTCATATTCCATCGACAAATTACATGACACACAGTCATCGTGATGACTACCACTCAATACCTATGTGAAAGTGAGTGTGGTGATGTTCAAAACAAGCCAATATAAAACCATGATCGGACTTCAACACTAAGCTCGATCGATCCTTTACTCCTTCACCAGAGACTGCATTGCGCAGCTTGCCTCCCTCTTCAGATGCATGTGGGATGGCTCGCTGACTGAGCTGAACGCAGCGCAGTTATAAATAGCCCGCGCATCACGATTCCATGAAATCGGGCTTCTCACGAGGTAGAAGTTCCGTGTGACGAGTTAGGCGTGGTAATTTACTTGAGTTTCCATTACGTGGGAACGGACAACATCCGACGACTTAGACGAAGTGACGACTTAGAGATGACGACTTACAGACTTTATTCAAAGGGATTTAACATTAGATAAATTCGGGACTTTTTGACGCTGCCGACTTCGGGGAAGTGACGAGTTACACGCTCCCGACTTGCGCATATATATATATATATATATATATATATATATATGTATATATATATATATATGTATATATATATATATATGTATATATATATGTATATGTATATATATGTATATGTATATATATGTATATATATATATATATATATATATATATGTATATATATATATGTATGTATATATGTGTATATATATATATATATGTATGTATATATCTATATATATATATATATATATGTATATATGTATATATTTATATATATATATATATATATTTCTGGCTGCAGACCATGCGTCTGATCAAGTTGAAATTTAAAACTTTTATTTCCCATCACTGATAGATCATAATTGTGAAGTTTCACGTCGATTGATTAAGCGGTTCCAGAGAAAACATTATTTAATATTTTTATTCAATCCAATATGGCTGTCAAACCATGTGATCTTTCTATTATTCTGTAAACTTGGACACCCATGGCTTGGGGGACATTTGTGTGAAGTTTCCCCTCAATCTGTCCAGCCGTTCTGGAGAAGATTTTTTATTGGTTTTAGGGTAAATTCAATGTGGCTGCCAAATCATGTGACCTCTGACATCATATGTGGAAACTTTTGTTCCTCATAGATAGGCGGTTATACGTGTAAAGTTTTGCCTCAATTTTTTCAGCCACTTCAGCGATTTTTGAAGGTTTTTATTATTATTATTTATAACAATATGGCTGCTGAATCACGTGACTGATGACATCATCAATGTTTTTTTTTCTGTGGACCATTTTATCCTAAAATCACCCTCAAAAATTTTCATACTGATCAGATGTAGCATTCTACATATGCAATTATGATGCCATAACGAAGACACCTATGATGTCATAAATAATCACTTATTCCCCATGAGGAGTACTCTTTGTCTGCCGAGTTTCGCTTTTTTTCCTTGGTGCGGTTTCAGAGATAGAGGTCCAAAGTTTTTCCCTTTTTTCAACATAGCTGCCACAACATGTGACCTAGTTAACACACAACGCACAGCAAGGGGTGTGGGGGGGGGGCATGAGACAAGAGGGGCGGGCGATTGAAGAGGACAAAACTGTGGGTAACAGAGACATTCGGAGATGTGTGGAACGGAGAGGGATGGGGCGTGGTACATGTGATATACAAGATGGACATTACAGGGACTCTGAGGAAGGAAAGCAGGGAATTTGAAGGAGGAGGGATTGGGGTGGATTAACGGGGGTAAAAAAAGATCAAGATTTTGGATGGGGGACGATAAGAGGTCGTAGTGAACAGTTGTTTTGAAGGCCTGGGGGGAAGAATGGGATTGAACAGAGTGAGGGAGTTTATTCCAAAGGCGGGAAAAAAGAGGAATGAAAGAGTGAAGGTAAGCAGTGATTCGTGATTTGGTAGTTTTACAAGAAGGGGGTTGTTTGCGGACCTTGAGTGTCCTGCAGATATATGGTGAAGACATATCGCGGACAGAGTAGGGGGAGAGGGGGAGACCGGAGAGGAGATGGTAGAAGATAGAAAGACCACCAACCTGCCTGCGGTGAGAGAGTGAGAGGCCCAAAGACTCAGCCTCATCGTGAGAGATGCCAATGAACCTAAATGCCTTGGTTTCCACAGCGTGAAGCCGAGAAAGGTGGGAGGCAGGAGCACCAGCCCAAAGGGGAGAGCAGTACTCCATCAGGCTGCGGGCGAAAGCTTTGTACCTGGTCAGGAGCTCAGGAGTGCCGAGGAAGGACTTTGCACGATGGAGGATGCCCAGTCGGCGACTGGCTTTGGAGGCCAACATGGAAATGTGGCTTTCCCAGGAAAGCATTGACAATGTATACAAAAAAAAGTTGCAAAATGTTTTTCGAGTTTTTTTTTTAATCCTGAAAAATAGACCCGAGGGAACACACAGTCACGTGAAAAGATTGGCCTTTAAAGCCCTTTTTAAATCATCCTTATGAAGGGGTACAGACAAATACACAAATACACAGTTTTATATAGAGAGATTGTCGATGGGGAAACGTTTTTTAAATTTACACTCTATCCCTAAATGTTGAAGGTCAAAGTCACATGGCCGTCCGAATAGAATATGGGCATCATTGGATCGCGGGTAGTGGAGAAGGCTTTTCCAAGGCAATCGCTTCATGTGATCGCAGATATCTCGTTTAAATTGTCAGTCAAAAATGGAAAAAACGAAAAAAGGGAAACTCGGAGGGAGAAATCGCTCTCACCTGGACAGGAAGGGGTGGGCTTGAGAAGGGTAAATGAGTCTAGAAAAGATCGTGAGTAAGCATGTTCTTCATGTTTCCCATCTGTGGGGGGAATATTTTTCTGCAGAAATGTACTTTTTGGGTCACCAAAATAGGTGACCCTTATTGTCAGTAATTCTGTCTGTTTGTTTGGATGTTTGTTTGTTTGTCATCACCATAATTGGTAGTAAACGTTAGCGGATTTTGACCAAACTCAGGTGGGAGGTACATCTTATGACAGAGTGCTTTGGAAATTGTGATGGTTGCTAGGGATGCTTTGGTTCCCCAGCAACAACCGAAAAACCTTCAAAATCGGTACCGTTCACGCGAAATCAATTCCGAAAGCCATTATCCCACGTAGGGTTATTAAATTTGGCATGAATGATCTACAGGTGATGCTCTATGAAATCTATTCCGGTTTTTGTGATATATGGAATACTTTACCCGCAGCGCCCCCTACAATTAGGGAATGCGTGAAAATTGGCGAAAATTGAAGGCCCCCTAGCGACCAGGTGAGTGCATTGATACGAATGAAACTTTGCAGGTTCATGGTACTCAATGAGTACTACAACTTTTCCTCAGGACATATTGACCGATTTCGCTTAGGTCAGGGGTCAAAGATCAATTAGTGCAAAAATCGATAATATGCGAGAGCTGGAGGTGCCTTCGCGCCAAATGCTACTCCTGGGGTTATGGTCGGATGGTCATGAAAATTCACACTTATCGTCTGGCATACATTGTGCACAAACGATCGAGCCGGATTTTCGATTTAGATCTTTGTTCACTCACAGAACCCCCTCAAACTTTGGGGATTTCCAATTTCAAACCGCATTTTCGGTACTTTTCATTTAAATGGATACCGAGAAGTTATCAGTAGATGGAACTGGATGACATTTGATATGCATAATCTTAAGGTGATTCCCTATCCGCTATATGACATCCATTTTGCTCTATGTCTTATAGTTTCCATGCTTGGTGACCCACCGCCGCCTACCGGCTTGTTTTTTTTTCTTCCTGTTTCCTTTTGCATGAGAAAAAAATTTGACTTAAATATGTGGATGCCTTCAAGGTAGAATGGGATGACATCACATCTGTGTACCATGTAATATTTTCATGTTGGTCCGTTGTTTGATTATTTTGCGTCATGAAAGCATCTTGCAAACATCATTTGTCCAAGTAATACGCTCCTTCACAAACTGGTACTCTTTGATTTAAAAAAAAAACAAAAACAAGCATTCATAGACTGGTACTTATGAAATCGTCAACTTGACCTCTGACCTTGTCTAATAAAAGCTGTCTCTAGAGAAGGTAGCGACACAAACCAGAAGTTTCTACGATGATTCTGTACCAAACCATCAAAAATCGAATGTTTGACCTCACTGTGACCTTGACCTTTGACCGATTTTGACCAAAATCTAATCAGCGCTAGCCATCACCCTCCTGAATCACGTGGTGTAGTTTGACATTGGTAGCTTCTTCCGTTCTCGAGTTACCGCGGATTAACGTAACGTAAAGGTCACACTTGACGGCCCCCCCAACTCGAAAGACGCTGGGGCGAGCGCGATGACGTCAGCGCGCACACGCAAAACCTTTACGTGACTCAACGACGCGTCTGCTCGAGCGCGCTGCGCCACGTGACGAGCCGTGACGCGGCGGGTGAAATATTTTTATACAATCTTAAAACGTCTCCCTGACACTGGAATTCTTACAGAAATCTGCAGAGTGTGTCCCAAAACCCCCAAAGATGCAAACATTGATCACGCAGACCCTAACAATAAACGGTCCCTCAAGGAGACAGTTTTGGGTTCTCGCGTGCCTGCACGGACCCGCGGCATCACCGGCAACCACATCCACCCTACGCACTCGATGTATTTCTCTCGATAAAAGTGAATTTCAGGTCGAATTCGCTCTATTTCAGTGTCGATCAACCTTATGCAGTGCAAAAGGTGGAAACATAATTGAATTTGAAGTTAAAATCAGCGCGGGAAACCGTGTTGAGGTCTCCGGCGCACCACGAGGCGGACAAAAACCATTCGGCACCATTTCACCACGCCGCCCCTCGCGGAGACACGCACCCGACCAAAGTCTCATAAAACATCCGATTTTTACCAGAATTTCGACAACTGAGTGTTAAGCGTCCTAAGTGATCGCAAAAACCGAAGACAAAATTAAAATCAAAGCTAAAACGAACTCGTAACGTCGACCGAAGCAAAAATACTCCATTTCTCCACAGGAATTTACGGAATTATTTAATATTATTTTTATCAAAGTCATAAAACCGTAATATTCGGCCATCCACAAACAAACTTTACACCATCCGACGGCTTAGCGAGTCAGGCATGCGACGATAAGCTTTATTGGGATGAAAAATGACTTTTAAACACCATCTTTATCGAAAACACGGTCAGCGTGCACACGCAAAACCTTTACGTGACTCAACGACACGTCTGCTCGAGCGTGCTGCACCACGTGACTAGCCGTGACGCGGCGCATGAAATATTTTTATCAACCTTAAAACGTCTCCAAAACATCTGATTTTTACCAGAATTTCGACAGCCGAGTGTTAAGCATCCCAAGCGATCGCAAAAACCGAAGACAAAATTAAAATCGAAGTTAAAACGAACTCATAACGTCGACCGGAGCAAAAATACTCCATTTCTCCACAGGAATTTACGGAATTATGTTTGAGCTCACTGTGACCTTGACCTTTGACCGATTTTGACCAAAATCTAATCGGCGCTAGCCATCACCCTCCTGAATCACGTGGTGTAATTTGACATTGGTAGCTTCTTCCGTTCTCGAGTTCTCGTGCCTACAAACAAACACACACACAGAGGACGGAAGTCATCAATATAAAGATTTCGTAAGTAAAAATTTGACGACCTTGCCAAGGTCTCTCGCCCATGCTAGCAGTTACCAGAAAATATGATGGACAATGATGAAGCGGATAGTAAAGGTACACGAGGAAGTTTACTTCATGGAATGTTGAGCTTAATAATATTTTGTCCCCTTCCGGTTTCACCGGAGGGGACTATAGGTTTGCTCTCCATCCGTCCGTCCGTCTGTTCTACCTGTGGTTTGTCGGACTTTTTTTCCCCAATACCCTCTAACACAGTCAACTGAAATTGGTGCATTGCTTTATAATGATCAATTACAGAACAACCTCGAGTTTCAGGGAGTTATGCCCTTTTTGGAATTTAAAAACATCACGTATGATATGCGTTCATCTTAATCCCCTGACCACCCCACTGCTTTACACCCAATGGCTGGGCAGCTGGCCAAATTCAACCCCAATTAAAATAATGTGCCACCATTCTATGAAACAGCACAGGTAAGCAGGCTTCAGGCCTTAGTCCTGGGTGTTGGCCCATGGCCCAGTGCAATTGGAATGATCCTAGGTATATAACCACATGGATTATATATGCACATAAGCCATACGCATGTTTTTGCTTCATGTAGGTACATAGTTATTACCCAAGCAGAAGGAGAGGGTATTGCATTTGGGTCCGTTTGTTTGCCTGTCTGCCTGTCTGTCTGTCTGTCTGTCTGTCTGTCTGTCTGTCTTTTTGTTTGTTTGTCCTCACATAACTTTTGTGTTTTTCTCCGCAACCGCTTGTCGGATTGAGACGAATTTTTCACCATTGGTGCAACTACTCATGTGGAATGTTTTAATGATAATTATGATATCACAGGTCACGTGGTGTGACAGCCATTTTGGAAAAACAGAAAAACTTTGGACCTCTGTATCTCTGAAACTGCACCAAGGAAAACATTGAAACTTTGCACATGGAAAGTACTCCTGGGGATTGAGTTTGATTTTTTTTAATAATGACATCACATGTGTCTTCGTTATGACGTCATAATTGCATATGTGGAATGCTACATCCGATCAATATGAAAACTTTTGAGAGTCATCTCGGGATAAAATGCTCTGCAAAAACTTTTGATTACGTCATCGGTCATAATTTGCCAGCCATATTGTTTAAAAAAAAAAATATATATATATATATATATATATATGTATATATCTATGTATATATGTATACAGTAGACTAGGCGTAAGTCGTCACCATCGGGACCGAGAAAAAAGTGATGACTTAGACATGTGACGACTTGCGCTTATGCGAGCATTCATGATGACTGTGGGGTGAAGGATGAAGTCGCGCGTGGCCTGGACACGTACGTGTGAGAGGGCGCAACAATCTCTAAGCGGCTATTGTACCAAAAGGGAAACACAATCCTCGGGGCATAGGTGGGGGTTCATTGGTGAGTTTGAAAGTGATTAAGCAAAGATGGAATTCATGAATCACTTTATCAAAAGTAAAGATAATGAACAACTGTAAGACAACTCGTATACCATCAGTGATGGATGTTATATGACCATCGACAAATGTGGAATGAATGGCTGTTAGAATTCATTCATTGGAATGAATGTAGAATGAGTTTTCATATGGAATGAAAACTCATTTACCATCGACAAATGTGGAATGAATGGCTGTTAGAATTCATTCATTAGAATGAATGTAGAATGAGTTTTCATGTAGAATGAAAACTCATATACCATCGACAAATTACATGACACACAGTCATCGTGATGACTACCACTCAATACCGATGTGAAAGTGAGTGCGGTGATGTACAAAACAAGCCAATATAAAACCATGATGGGACTTCAACACTAAGCTCGATCGATCCTTTACTCCTTCACCAGAGACTGCATTGCACAGCCTGTCTACCTCTTCAGATGCATGTGGGATGGCTCGCTGACTGAGCTGAACGCAGTGCAGTTATAAATGGCCCGCACATCACGATTCCATGAAATCGGGCTTCTCACGAGGCAGCAGTTCCGTGTGACGAGTTAAGCGTGGTAATTTACTTGAGTTTCCATTGCGCAGGAACGGACAACATCTGACGACTTAGACGAAGTGACGACTTAGAGATGACGACTTACAGACTTTATTCAAAGTCTGTAAGTCGATTTAACATTAGATAAATTCGGGACTTTTTGACGCTGCCGACTTAGACGAAGTGACGACTTAGAGATGACGACTTACAGACTTTATTCAAAGTCTGTAAGTCGATTTAACATTAGATAAATTCGGGACTTTTTGACGCTGCCGACTTAGGCGAAGTGACGAGTTATACGCTGCCAACTTACGCCTAGTCTACTGAGTATGTATATATATATATATATATATATATACATATATATATATAATATACATCCTTAAAAAATTCTGAAATGGCTGAACAAATCGAGGCAAAACTTTACACATATGATCGCCTATCGATGTGGAACAAAAGGTTCACACACATGACGTCATGGATCACATGGTTTGGCAGCCATATCGGATTTACCCTAAATCAGATATAAATGTTCTCCAAAATGGCTGGAGAGATCAAGGGGAAGCCACACATGTATCCCAAGGCATGTGTGCACAAGGTTGTTCAGGAATATTTGATGTTACATGGTTTGGCAGCCATATTGGATTTAAGAAAAATCTTCATGCTTTTAATTTCAACTTGATTGGACACATGGTCTGGCAGACAGAACAATTTAATTTTTGATCTGTTTTTTTTTATTTTAAATTTTTAAATGAGATTCACTTGGCTGTACCTGGATGGATTTGAGGGTAGAGGAGTAGCAGCTGAAATGTGAATCCTATCCAGGTTCCTCCTGATGACTTCTTCTTTTCTTTTTGCTTGTTTGGGTTCCTTCTGATTACTCCAATGCAGGGCTGTACCGATTTGGTCTTCCATTTGATTTGAATTTATTTTCATCCCATTCTAAATTAAATTGAATAATACTATAAAATGTCATGGGTCAGGGTCAGGTGACCGATCAAAGCAGGGTTGCATCACACCGGGACATCTTGGTACCAGGTTATCACTGCCAGCAGTTATAAAGTGGCAGTTTTAGTTATGTCTCTTATTAATTATGTAACTCACCAGTGCAAAAACGGCACACAAAATACACCACACAAAACTAGTCCTGGTGATGGTCTGCAATCTCTGATTGCTCTTTTTCTTGTTTTTATTTTTTTCAGCACCGAACGTGCCAATATAGGGATAAGAACATTCTTTGGGACCTGTAAGGGACATGTATTGCAAGGCAATTCTCACTCTTGTTATATGTAACCTCTTTATTTTTGACTTCGGTCACCTAATGCTGTTCTCATCCTCATCGGATGTTGCACAGCCAGTTTAGTAGTACTCTTTTGCATCAGTGTAATCGTTGCTCACCATCTTATCAATCCATAGGTTCAAGAGCTGGCAATTCGCTGCATTCAGAGGAACATCATGAAGAACCACCTGGTGAAAGACTGGCCCTGGTGGAAGGTGCTTACGAGTGTGCGACCCCTCATTCAGCTGCAGCTCGGAGAGGAGCAGCTCAAGGCTAAGGATGTGCGTTCACAGTGCAGCTACTTATAGTGGCATTGTTCTCGATTTTTTTTTTCTTTTAACAATTATTTTGTTTTATCCACCAGTCCAGATACAGTATAAATAAAATCCAAGCTTGTGTAATGATAACGAAACGCGTACTGTTGCTCATTTTAATTGCAGTGAAATTATCTCAAACGGTCTTGCTGTTGTTGGTGATTCTTCGTTTTGCAACTACTGTTGTGGATCTGATTAGTCGAATGGTTTTGATATTTTTTTGTACAGACTTAAGCTGGTGTAGCCACCCGAGCAGAGTGCCGATACCTTGTGGGGCTAGTCAGGCCGAGTGAAGTCTTACTGCTGTGTGGTGGCTTTGTGATCATTCCATGCCCTAATCTGTGCCCCAAATAGGATGAAATCCAGCAGCTGAGGTTAAAGTTGGAGAAGATGGACAAGGAAAGGTGTGAACTCCGTCAGAATATCGATCGCATAGAAGGAAAGGTAAATGTCATTCAGGCAAATCTTATTTATTATTATTATTTTTGGGGGGAAGGAAATCTGTTCAGAATTTTTTTGTTTCGAAAAAGGACTTTTTTCATCCAGACATTTACCTTAATTTTTTTTCAAAACATTGCTTTCTTGCTCTTTGTTCATCGACAGCCGTGTGCTGCACATGAAGGAGGAGGAGGATCAACTTGTCAGTACCTTTAGCTCCATTGACATGCATGCAATCATTGCCCTGCTTATCAAATGCATCCTTATTTCTGAACAATGCTTTTTGATCTGCCAAACCAATAGATCCTCAGGTTTTTTCTCTCTTTTATAATGTCGGGCAGTGCTGATGTGCTCATATCTGAGCCTGCCTAACATCTACAGGTTTTATCCCCATGGAATCTCCTCAAAATTATAACCACCCATTAGTTTGTGATTGCAGCAGGTAGCGCACATTTTGGAGCAAATGTCAAAGCACCCTTTATTACAGCTCATGCGCTGTATACTATTGCACTGAGTTTGAAATGTCCCCGGTGTCCCCCCCCCCCCCATGTGCCTCAAGTGAGTCATTGACGGCCGTCCGGTAGATGGCAGTGCGTAATCTAGACGGAAATGGCGACAATTGACGGAAATACCCGAGTATTTCAATGGAAATTTGTGAAACGAATGTGTTATATATGTGAAAACCATTGAATTTATTGCTTGATGGAAAAAAAACAAAAAACGCTCCCCTCTCATGTACGAACGAATGAAAGACTTCATTTCCACCCACCATGGTATTTCGCGCCGAACGCCAAACGCTGAAAGCTAAGTTCTTCTTATGCCATCATTCTCTTTAATATCAGCCATAAACAAGTGTTTCGTCATGCATTAGTAGTTGAAATTTACTTACAATTATGGCAGATATTGGTGGCAAAGTGATAAGTGGTTCTTTCAACCAGGGACAATTTGAATTATTTTCATAACTTTGTACTGTACATTCAAAATATGCAAAAATTAAATGTGCTTAAATTCAAAAAGTGTTCGTCTATATTTTATATAATAACAATATAACTAATATTATGTAATTGGTATTACCACTATGTTTCAATGTTTTGCTCAACAAATATTTTAGCTTTGCTTTCATCTTTTCATCAGCAAAGCTTACATTTTACTCATCATTTGTTTGTCTGTACATTAACTTTATGATTATTATTTTTTTTACATCATTCTTTTGCGACCCCCTGCCATGCTGTATCGAACGATTTCATTCCTTCTGTTATATATGAAGGTGCTTATCACAATAATAACAAGATTTTTACATTTCAAATATTAAGTACGCTTTTTAATTGTTTTTCAACTTAAAAAGCATAAATTGCATTTTTTAACATTAGTGTACTCATTTGCTTCACCACATGCACTGTATTGAAGGATTTCACTTGTTTTGATATGCTTTAGGGTCCGGAGGTGTGGTTGATAGGGTAGCATAAATATGAATATTAATAGTCATCATGTTAAGATTATACTTGTAATATTATTCGAATTTCTATTTCCATCCATTTATTTTCTGTTTTTTTGGAAAGCTATAACATTTCTTGCTCAGCCATGCTGTCTTCTTTTCGAGGATTGTAACAAAATAAACTTATAAATGGTTGTTAAAAGTGATTGTTTCTTTAATCTGCTGCATCAACATTAATGTAATACATGTGCCCTTATAAGTAACTTCAATGCAGGAATAGGCCTTTTGGCCCATAAGAGCATACACTTGTGTTGCCAACTTATGGTTGATTGTTCATGCTCTTCTCTTTTAAAAAAAACAATGTGTCAAGTAAAGAAGCAGCACATATCACTTTTTGTCTGGTATGATTCGGCAAAGGTTCAAGCCTCCGACCTCTCGGACTCAGAGCGGATGCTCTAACCATCACACCCCCGAGTCTCGTGTTGATTCTAGAATAAGCTGGTGCTTCTCTCCTCACCACAACTCTTCCACTCCACCTTCCCCATTCCTCACAACCACCCTCTCCTCATCCATCGTTTCCTTTTGTCACAAGCCTTTATAAGTTCTTAAAAACAAATCGGTAATTTTTAAATTTTTAAAAACAATCGGTAAGCCCTGATTCGGTGGGGCAGCGTGGTCACGGTCAGAGCTCAGATCAGTCCCCATGTACTGGTCCACTCCCTCTCATGTTCCACACAAGCACCTCACACACAAACCCTCAAACACCACACATCACACCCACACATGCATCACATATCTACAACAAACGTTTCTTTCTTTTTGTCTTCTTTGGGGAGTGACCTCCCTCCGGCAGCCCTCCTCTTTCTCCTCATTATAGCCGGAGACATAGAAACCAACCCTGGGCCCCGACTACCTCAACTCCTGAAATGCAAACGTAACCTTAATATCCTCCAATACAACACAGACAGCCTCATCAGCAAGGCCATGCAACTTAACAACTTAAACCCTTCATTCTCCCAAACAACGTTCGTATAGCAATCATACAAGAAACCAAATCGCACAACAAAAACAAAACACCAACGATCCGCAACTATGCACCGGTATGCTCCGACAAACCGAACACCAGAGGTGGAGGCTTCATCACATACATTCACAATTCAATTTGATACTCAGATATCACACAAGACAAAAGTACTTCTACCACCAGATAACACACTTGAACTTCAAGCTTTCAAAATCAAAACTGGTAACAAAGCATACACAAACATCATAAACATTTGCATACCACCAGACACATCCCCCACTGTGCCAACCAAATACTCACTGCACCTACAGAACCTTTGCTCTCTCCCAAACACCACCATTTGAGGGGACTTCAATGCCAAACACAGCTTGGTGCACCAAACACAAGAGGCCAAACCATTGCCACACAACTAAATTTGTTACTTGTATTGAATGATCCAGACCAAAACACACACACACACACACACACACACACACACACACACACACACACACACACACACACACACACACACACACACACACACACACACACACACACACACACACACACACACACACACACACACACACACCATCAAGCTGCTTACAATAACTCATCACCAGACATAACATTCTGTTCTCCATCACTTTGCACCACAACCACAGTGGAGAACAGTGCAACAACTCCCTTCATATCACCTACCTGTCATCATTACCATAAATGCAGCTATTGACCTCAATGTAAACAAAATCAAAATATTCACCAATTACAAAAATGCGATTTGTGATAACTTTGTGCATGACACTGAACAAGAATTCCAACGACTCAACAATAACATCATCACAAACATTAACATCCACATCAAGCAGTTCAATATGATTATCACAACTGCTGCTACTAGATACATTCGAAAGAGCAATATCAAAAAATACAACCCCAACTACACGTCAGAAATCACACACCTCATCAAACAACGAGACAACTTAAAATACAACACCCAAAACACCAGACATAGTAGAAAGGATTCAAACATGTAACACAGAAATGAACAGCAAAATAACTGTGAAATAACCTACAAAACTGGCACTCCATTCTGTGCACATTAGACCACTCGACCAATACCAAACACTTGTACAAAACCATAAACAGCATCACTAACTCCAACAGTGGCATAACACCCTCACATGCAGCCATAACTATCACAGACAACATACCATCAGACAAACAACAAGCTAACATCCTCATAGACCACTACGCAAACTCAAGTCATATCGGACCCAGAAAAGAGGAAAGAAGTATTACAAGACGTAAACTAAGCTGCCAACTCGACACCACCATCACGCCATTCGCTCCCGCACAAACACCGTTTTTACAGCCATTTTTCCCTGCTGTGCAGGGGTTGGGCTTTTTCTTGAGGCAATGTTTTATGGTCGGATGCCCTTCCTGATGCCAAACCTGGTCGCCTCTTACGACACACAGGGATATGGTACACCTATTCTAACTGGGGCATACACCGGGACCAGTACACTGGTAATAATTTCGCCAACCTCGGAAGGATGACAGGCTGAGTGAACCCCCTGGTGTTAATTCAGCAGCCAACGGGGCTTGAACTCAGGACCCTGGGATCCCAAGCCACCACCCTAACCACTAAGCCAACATCAGGCTTTCCTGCACAAACACCAAAAAACGATAATAAACACCAATAACTCACAGGCTACTAACCTTGACATCTCCAATTTACATTTAAAACACCTTGGAGCACACGGCACATCAGCCCTCAAAAATATAAGCAACTTCTACCAACACTCAAGAATTCCCCAAATTTGGGAACCAGGCAAAATCATTCACCCTCTTTAAACCAAACGGATCCCACCAAAGAAGCCTCCTACAGACCAATCACATTTCTTTGCACACCCTCCAAAGTTGCAGAACACCTAATACTCACACTCACAAACCCTCACAAACCCTCACATCCCTCTCTCACACACCCAACACAGATTCAGACAAAACCACTCCACCTCCACTCTCCTCACAAACCTCACACAAAACACCTTTGATGGCTTCAACAATGGAAAAAACACCAAAATGCACTATTCTCACCACAGTAGACATCAGCAAAGCATTTGACACACTCCCAAAACTCTTACTCACAAACAAAATACTCAACACAAACATGCTCAACAACACCAAATGCTGGCTGGCCAACTACCTTTCATGTAGACCAGGGGTCTCCAACCTTTTTGGGCGGAGGGCCACAAAACCAAAGTGGTGAGGGGCGGAGGGCCGCACCCCAAAAAAGGATGCTAAATTCCGAAAAACGTGAAAAAACAGTTAAATACAGTTTTTATTGAAAACGTACATGTAAACCTAAACACAATTGAGAAAAATAGTTACATGAAAGGGCTTACGAGCACATTCAATGAGATGGCTGGTGCTGCTTACCAGCAGAGAGTGTTACAACGTCCGGTTTGATGGAGGACACAGAGCACCAGAACGTCATTGAGATGGGCGTCCGTCAGCTGGGCACGCGTCTGGTTTTTGAGCAGCTTCATGTGACTGAAGAGCTGCTCGCAACAGTAAGTAGAGCCAAATATTGATGCTGTGTTAAGGGCGAGCCACACGAGGTTGGGATAATTGCCGGAAGGGAGGATGTGGAGGCTCCAAAAATCCAGCAGGGGAGAGGCAAGATATTTACCCCTCAAATCGTCACAGCACTGCAGGTCGATGAGCTCCATCTACACATCAGGAGGGGCAGCGTCGCAGTCAACATCAAATTGCAAAGAAAACAACTGGAACTGCTGGCTGTGCGATCTGAGATCCTTGAAACGGGCAGCGAACTCGACCCTGAGGCAACCGATTGTGCTGGTGGCAGTCAGGTGCATCACGCAACTCACAGGACTTCAGGCGAGGGAAGTGTGTGAAGTCCCCCTTGCCCAGCTGAGACTCCCAAAGGTGCAATTTGAGCTCGAAGGCGTTGAGGCGGGCAAACATTTCGGTGACGAGGAGACCTCTTCCTTGAAGCTGCAGGTTCAGCTCATTCAGATGGTGAAAAAGATCAGTCAAGAAGGCCAGTCGTGAAAATCAATCAGGGTCAGAAAACTCTATGTATGGGTTGTTCTTGGAGTTGAGGAAGGAGGCAATCTCCTCCCTAAGGTCAAAGACTCTGGCAAGCTTGGTCCCATGGCTGAGCCAACGGACCTCGCAATGGTAGAGAAGATCCCCGTTTTGTGCCTTGGCAGCCTCAAGAAAATCTCTGAACTGGCGGTGGTTGAGACCCCTGGATATGATGAAGTTGACCACCTTCACGACAACTCCCATGACTTCCTTCATCAATGCGGACTTAGCACACAGGGCCTCCTGGTGAACAATGCAGTGAAGGCACTTGATCTGTTGTGTGTGACCCAATGCTGCACAATGCTTCTTCAGAAGGGTTGCAAAACCCTTTTCCGAGCCAACCATGGCAGGAGCGCCGTCTATCGTGATGGCTGAGAGGCAGGAGAGATCGAGTCCAAAACGATCAAAGCAGGGCAGTAGGGCTTCAAGGACGTCAGCACCTGTGGTTGTACCTTTCATGGGGATAATTTCCAGGAATTCTTCTAAGACCTCCATTCTGTCATTAACTGCAAAACATTAATGCCAAATCTTATTTATTATTATTATTATTATTTATTATTATCCGAAGGAAGACGGAGAGCTGGGCCGTGTCCCGGACATCAGTACTCTCATCTACAGCCAACGAGAAGAATCTGAGAGAGCGTGCACCTCACGTCGGCGGCGAGTAACTGTGGATGCTGAGAGACTGAGCTTGGAGAAGGCATCCTTCGTCTCGGGGCAAATGGCGTCCACGGTGGCTAACATGCAAGACTTCACGAAGTCCCCTTCCGAGAATGGCTTCAGGTGCTGGGCAAGGAGGAGGGACACCTCATAGCAGGCGCGAATGTTCTGGGTGCTTGGTGATGAAATCTTGATGAACATTGTGGTCTGCCGCTCGTAATTTGCAGTCCTCTTCGCAATCTCGGACGTCCTTTTGTCGGCAGGCATCTCGGCGGAATTGTCAGCGTGACTGGTGTTGAAGTGCCGCTTCACGTTGAACTCTTTGAAGACTCCAACAGTGTCGTTGCAGATGAGGCAAACGCACTTCCCTCGACGCTCAATGAAGAAGTACCGATGTGTCCATTCAGGATTGAAGACACGGTTCTCGGCGTTGATCTTTCGCTTCTTCGTCAGTTTGGAAGCCATGTTTTCTGAAAAAATTTGAAATAAAAAACGTTTCAATAAAATGTTTAATGAAATAGTTTTTAAAATGAAATAAAACGTTTAAATAAAATGTTTAATGAAATAGTTTTTAAAATGAAATTTAAAAAATATAATTAATATGCGGAAATTTAAACAAAAATTCGTGCTGAATATATTTTTCTTGCCAACGAATATGATAAATGAATAATCGTGTTAAAAACACGTGTCTAATATGAATCAAAATCATAATAAAAATTACAGAACGCTTTGATCATTGACCCTGACAAATTGGCAGTATCGCGGGCCACATTTTAATGTAAACTTAACATGGCACCCCAGGCGCATAAATCCGTCTGAGGGGCTGCATGTGCCCCGCGGGCCGCAGGTTGGAGACCCCTGATGTAGACAATAATTCATAATTTTTTAATGGCAAGTCATCACGCACACAATTCTTTCCGAACACAATCCCTCAAGGTTCAGACCTCTCCCCCACACTCTTTAATCTGTTCAAGTAAGACATTCCACAACCACCCGAGAACATACAAATAGCCTCATATGCGGACAATACAATCATTATCTCTACTCAAAGCAACATCAACACTGCCACAGCACAACTCAAACCTTCCTCAGCACCCTATAAACTTGGCTCACCATCAACAGACTGAAAGTAGCCAACTCAAATTCAGTAGTCACCCCTTCAACTAACAAATTACGCCAAGGAACTTAATGCTGCACCACACATCACACTGAACAACATCCCTATCTGCTCTCTCTCTCTCTCTCTCTCTGTCTCTGTCTCTGTCTCTGTCTCTGTCTCTGTCTCTGTCTCTGTCTCTCTCTCTGTCTCTCTCTCTCTCTCTCTCTCTGTCTCTGTCTCTGTCTCTGTCTCTGTCTCTGTCTCTGTCTCTGTCTCTGTCTCTGTCTCTGTCTCTGTCTCTGTCTCTGTCTCTGTCTCTGTCTCTGTCTCTGTCTCTGTCTCTGTCTCTGTCTCTGTCTCTGTCTCTGTCTCTGTCTCTGTCTCTGTCTCTATCTCTATCTCTATCTCTATCTCTATCTCTATCTCTATCTCTATCTCTATCTCTATCTCTATCTCTATCTCTATCTCTATCTCTATCTCTATCTCTATCTCTATCTCTATCTCTATCTCTATCTCTATCTCTATCTCTATCTCTATCTCTATCTCTATCTCTATCTCTATCTCTATCTCTATCTCTATCTCTATCTCTATCTCTATCTCTATCTCTATCTCTATCTCTATCTCTATCTCTATCTCTATCTCTATCTCTATCTCTATCTCTATCTCTATCTCTCTCTCTCTCTCACACTCAGCATCACTTTTAACACATCCATGTCATTCTCAGATCACATGACAAACATTTAAAAACAAACAAACATGCACACCCAGGCTGAACGCACTTGGGGTTCTCGCAGGCACCGACTTCAGACACCTCAAAGAAACAACATCACTAATATACAAACAGTACATTCATTAACTATGCCATTAACAATAAACAGATCAGTCATTAACAATGCCAGCTCATCTTGGGCCTCCAGTCTGTCAAACACACATCTCAACACCCGACATACCATGCAAAACAAAGCCCTTCGCATCATCACAGGTTGCACAATCTCACAAGAGAATAACAAAATGGAATGGTGTTGCAAATGCAGTGTGAATTGATACATTGGTGTTATTGTGATTGTGAAGTAGTTTTGTGTGCATGCTAAAGTGTATGAACCTTGCACAGCTGGCAGAGCTGACTGCCGAACTCAGTGATGAACGAACTGCGGCCGAGTCCACTTCACAGGAGCTTGAGGCAGAGGCTTCTGAAAGGATCCGTCTTGAGAGGGAGATGAAGGAACTACAGGTCGGTCAGTCTGTCCTCTTGTGTGCCTGTGCACGCACAAGCACCAGGATTGTTTTTCTTTCACTTCTAAATTCTCACTGTGAAACTATTTTACATTCCAAAAGAAGCAGATCGACTTGCTTTTCAAAGAATTGTATTATTTTGCTGTGGGTTCCCAACAAATTATGATGTGACAACATAAGTCTTAACATAGGTGGCAATTATAATAGAACTAGCTCTACTCCAGCGTAACATATGCAGCCTGGTGTTTTCAAACACGTTTATCCATATACTGTATGTTACTGTAAACACAATTAACAATCTCGTTCTTCTCAGATACAACACTTAATGAGTCTCGTGATCAAACTGTTGAGGGAGCTATATTAGAGTGGTCCAAACATTCGGCGTTCCATTTTATTTAATGCTGCACCTCCCCAAAACGTTCCATATGATGAAAAAATAATTCTGCAAAAAAAATCGGCTCCATCGAAGAATATTTAGAGGTCGTGACCGATTGTTGAAGTTTTCACCCTTACAGTGCCTTCAGAAAGTATTCACACCCCTCGACTTTTGTTACATTTTGTTTTTACAGCCTGAATTTAAAATGGAACAAATTTCAATTTTTTTGTCATCGATCGACACAAAATACCCCAAAATGACAAAGTGAAAACATTTTTTTAGAAATTTTGCAAATTAAGTTAACATACAAGCCGGTAGGCGGCGATGTGTCGCCGAGCATGGAAACTATAAGATATAGAGCAAAATGGATATCATATAGCGGATAGGGAATCACCTTAACCCTCTAGAGCCCACAAAATGTTCTGGGTGAACAAAAAAATAACCCCTGGGGCTCTAGATTGTTAAGATTATGCATATCAAATCTCATCCAGTTCCATCTCCTGATAACTACTCGGTATCCATTTGAATGAAAAGTACTGAAAATGCGGTTTGAAATCGGAAATCCCCAAAGTTCGAGTGGGTGCTGTGGGTGAACAAAGATCTAAATTGAAAATCCGGTTTTTTGCACAATGTATTCCAGACGATTAGTGTGAATTTTCATGACCATCCGACCATAACCCTAGGAGGAGGAGCATTTGGCGCGGAGGCACCTCCAGCTCTGGCATATTATCGATTTTTGCACTAATTGACCTTTGACCCCTGACTTCAGCGAAATTGGTCAATATGTCCTGAGGCAAAGTTGTCGTACTCATTGAGTACCATGAACCTGCAAACTTTCATTCGTATCGATGCACTCACCTGGTCGCTAGGGGGCCTTCAATTTTCGCCAATTTTCACGCATACCCTAATTGTAGGGGGCGCTGAGGGTAAAGTATTCCATATATCACAAAAACTGGAATATATTTGGTAGAGCATCACCTGTGGATCATTCGTGCCAAATTTCATAACCCTACGTGGGATAATGGCTTTCGGAGTTGATTTCGCGTGAACAGTACCGATTTTTGAAGGTTTTTCGGTTGTTGCTAGGGAACCAAAGCATCCCGAGCAACCATCACAATTTCCAAAGCACTAAGTCATAAGATGTACCGACCACCCGAGTTTGGTCAGAATGCGCCCACGTTTACTACCAATTATGCTGATTACAAATGAACAAACATCCAAACAAACAGACAGAATTACTGACAATAAGGGTCACCTATTTCGGTGACCCAATAAAGCTGAAATGTCTTGCATCAACAAGTGCAGTGATAGACAGGCGATTGAGACTTATTTCCACTCACTGTGATTTTTCCCTTTGACATTTTGACCCAATTATGAATATCTCCTCCCCATATTCTCATAAGGGTTTGTTGAAAATTTGATGACAAAAGCTCAAATGGTAAAAAAAAAAGTTATGCCCTGGACACAGACAGACAGACACACACCGACGATGGTGGCACGGCAAGGACTCCTCATTTCTCCCTCCCTGTCTTCTCGACGATTCCCCCGCCTGAACCCACATGTGATGATTCGCGTGCCTTCATTCCGAAGAGGAAAGATGTCAAGACCTCAAAAGGTAGTTGAGGTAGCGAAGAAGGAGACAAGAATGGAATTGAGAGGCGACATGGAACGGAATCCCATGCTGATGTGGGAACGGCATGGTGCGCTTGCGAAATGGAGATGTGCAGTGCTTGAACAGATGTTTCTGCATGGAGCCGAAGGTGAGAGAGGTGCACATGGATCGTAGCAGCAACATATGCACCTCCGAGAAAAGCAATGAGGTGAACATCCCAGTCGGGACAATGAACGGTCTGTGCGGTGGCACCCAGAGGAAGAAGAAAGCGAATGCCAGTGAGATCATCATGGCAGAGATACCGCTTGGTGTGAATGGCCGAGGAAGCCCCCAGGAGGCCTTGAGTGGGTCTTCGGAGACTGTGAGCAATGGGAGAATCGCCACTGTGGAGACCGGAAGGAACGAGGGTGCAACGGAAGCCCCGTGTGTGACGCACTCCAAGGCGGGTGTGTTAGAGAACATTCAAAAAAACTCCGAACAAAGGGTCACAGGCCTCTTACAGAGAATGCACTGTAAAGTCTGTGTGGACACACCAGGCAGTCAATGTATGTCCTGCTAAAGGCCCGGTCACACCTTGACGTTTTAGCCAACGTATGCCGATTTTTGAATATTTTGTCTAAAACGCTGGCACACGTTGAATACGTTATGGGTAAGTTTTGATAACATTGAGAGCACGCTGAAAAACACTGCCATACATCGTTGTACGTTGGCTTTAAACGTTGTACTTTTCGGTTGTCCTCAAATTTTTTCATGCTTGAAATTTCACGACGTATGCCGGCGTATGACTCACACGTTCTGCTACGCTGGCCACAAGTTGTATGCATGGTCTGCGATCGTTGACAGACGTCAACACATGCTACTTGTAAGTTAATCATAAGTTGAGACACGCCGAGGTAATGTTTAGCGTACCCGAAACGTATTTCTAACCTATGATTAACGTGTTGTTGGCACGTTACGCGATCGTTGCCACACATCGACAGACGTTACTTTTAAGTTACTCATAGGCTGAAAGACGTCGGTATTATGGATCGTCCTTGCGTCAGCGTCCACGGCCACGGCCAGGACACTTATTTGCAGCATTCTTCAAACATTTCTTTGGCATGACGAGGATGTTCACACTTCGATGTCTAGCTTGGCTATGATTCCAATTGTCCATCGGCAGCGTCTATTTAAAATAGTCGAGTTTGAGCGTTTTAACACGTTCAGAAGAAACGCTTCAAATTTCCAAACCCCAGCGTCAAAAAACAAAGGCGAGTGACAGCAATTTAAATCGTTCATTGTAAACAATGAAAATAGTTGAGTGGTCCCGTTTAAAAGTCGTTGAGTGTAAAAAAATCCAATTGTTGAGCGCAAGCGTCTACTTTCAATAGTGGAGATGCAGCCATTCAAATCGTTGAGTGGCAGCCTATGAATAGCAAACCCTACGTCACCGGCAAAGATAAACTGCCGCACGATATGGATAAGTTAGGCTATCGTTGGGCATAGTTTGTGAACGCCGGCTTCACGATAATTATTCGTTGGTATATCGTATCTATAAGTAATCAAAGCGCTCTATGCACATTATTAGTTCATTGTGCATTTGTCCAACCCGTTATGAATAGACCTAAATCGTAAAAACAAGCCATAGCTCATTGTTGAAAAAGCCCCATAAAAATTAGCCGAGAAGAACTTCGAACAATGGTGAAAAGATGTCTCCTACCCGTGGACACGCAGACGCAAGGACGATCCATCATAACCCACACCCTCCCCCTCACACTCACCTACTACTGCCAACATGAACAAACTACTACTAATACTAATACTAATACCGATACTGATACTGATACTGATACTGCTGACATGGACATCGACTCAAAAAGGACTCGAAAACACTGTTGGGTTCCCCTTTTATGAGCAGCATTTTTATATATCAATTCCCACAACTGCTGGGAACACGTCTTTAAATGGCAGTTGTAAGTTAGAAACACGTTCATTTATTTTTTTTTGTCGACCGGAAGACGTCTTTGGAATACGTCTACATACGTCGATGTGTGTTGGGACTACGTAAAGAATTGGTTCAAAGCACGTCAAACATAAGTTAGAAATAAGTTTCGCGTAAAAAAGACATTACCGCGACGTGTTTCGACTTATGAGTAGCTTATAAGTAGCCTTTGTGGACGTGTGTAAGCGTCCACATATCGTGTGTAAAACTTATCCCCATCGCATGCGGAACGTGTGTCATACGCCGAGTACGTCGTCAAATTTTGAACATGTTTAAAATTTCTTGACGTACTCTACTTACTACGACGTATGATAGCGTACTTTAGCGTTCTACTCACGTATACCAAACTTACTCATACCGTATTTGACGTGCCCCAACGTTTTAGACACATTTTTCTTAGGTCGGCATATGCTGGCAAGATCGCCAAGGTGTGACCGCGATGTTGACACTTCCATTTCTACGGCAGTTATGATTCGAATCGTTGTGCGTCAGCCTTTTAATGGGCTACGTCACGACATCGTCGGCGATGCGTGCAACGCGCTATGCCTAAGTTAGACTATCGTTGGGCATCGGTTGTGTAGGCCGACAACAGGTTCAGCATTCGTTGGTATAAGTTATCTATAACACAACGAAACGTTCTGTGTCCGTTACCAATGCGTTATACATAAGACCAAGTCGCTATGAATACGTCCGAATCTTAAAAAAAAACATCAAACGTTCAACGTAAGCCAGCGTTTTACATAAATTTTAATACGTTGCCATCGCTGGCTAAAACGTCAAGGTGTGACCGGGCCTTAAGATAAACAGCTACACCTTCCCCAAAAAGAGGCAGAGCCCTGCATCAAATCGGAAACCTAGAACGTTGCTGCCTGTCTTAAAAGAAAGACCTAAGCAGGACAGCAAAAAAAAAAATAAAAAAATCAATGAAGGCTGAAATGCTGAAGGCAGGGAGGATGTCGTCCCTTGCAGAACGTGCTTTGCATTTGAAGCGTAGGGATGGGTGGTTGAGGAGACCGATTCATGGCTGCAGCACACACATAGAAAACAGATGAAGAAAGATTATAATGGGCAGAAGGACAAAAGGAAATGGTTAGAGGATGAGGAGGATGATTAGGAACAATGTGATCTGCAAGAGGAGCTGGCTAATAAGAGAGAGAAAGTGAAATGACACAAACTGAAGAAAGACCACGACTAATTTGACTACATAATAATAAACGCACAAGAATACCAATCAACAAACCAAGCAAATCTTAATAATAATTTTAAAAAGATTCAAATCGGCACCCCTGAAAGAAATTAACTTTGTGAGTTTTGCAGCAGCACTACTCATTCAGGAAAAAAAAACAACAACAATGAAACCCCCCAAGTACAGAACAGGTTCTACAAATAACAAGTATAAAAGACATAAAATGTCATAACCCCTGTTTTAGTAATTTTGCTGTTTGGAGTGAAAGGGATAGCCCATATTTATGTACGACTAAAATGGCTGCCAGTCTATCAGTTGGCCATCTTTGACGACATCGCAAAATAAAGTGAGGGGCACGTGTTTGCCATTGTGTCCTGTGCTTGTGCCAAGTTTGAACAAAATCGGACCATGCATGTGCGAGAAATGGTTGGGGACACATTTATGTAATAAAATAGCCACCAGTCGGCCATCTTTGATCTGATCTCGACACCAGTTGGCCATCTTTGATCTGATCTCGAAAA
>NC_140964.1:92692786-92730286 GCF_056783735.1 Eptatretus burgeri | reverse complement strand
TTGCGTAGGAACCACACCCAGAACTTTAATTGAGTTGTTTATCTTGTCAGTCATTGGATAACCAGCTGGGAGGCTTTATGGACAAACAGTTTCACACCAGGGGGACAAATAGCACAAGTGCTTCTGCCTTACCCTTCTAGGCGTAGCCAGACCTGACTACAATCCCTCTCCTCAAACTGTGTTTTGGGTTTCCCTTTTTTTCAAAACCCTGTCACAACCCCCCTTCCCCCCAGGCTTCTTTGCCACGAACCCTTTCAAATTTTCTCTGCCCCCCCCCCTGCTTGTTAACCTGCAAGCTGTGTTGACCCTGCCCCCCTGCTTCCTTGCCACAGTCCCTGTTAACCTCCCCCCTCCCTCCAACCGCACCATAGTTCCTTCACCGCAAGGCTTCTTAAATACTCCCCCCCCCACCTCTTCCTCCTCAAGGCTGTCTTCCAGCGAACCCTGTCAATCCCTCCGATCCACCCGCACCCCCCACTTCCCGCTTTCCCGCTTTGCTCATTTATCACGAGTGAGCCCAATCAATCTCTCCCCCCCTAACTTTTTGCAAGCCCTGTTAACCTCTCTCTCTCTCTCTCCCCCCCCCTCCCCAACCCACTTTCTCGGGGCAATTCTTCTTCCCCTTCCTGCGTCCCTCGCCACACATTCTTTTGCTTGAGTCAAAATGCAGGGAATAACAGCTTTTAAGAGCAAAATGTTGTTTGACTTTTGTGCAGAACAAGCTCGATGCAACGCAAAAGCAGGTCAAGCGAATGGAAGCAGAAGTGATGGAGTCCCGTGTGTTGCACACGTCTGAGATTAACGGAGAAATGGACGATACAGATGAAGGTTTGCTGGATGTCACTTGTGTGTTCTCTGTTTGATAGTGACATTGCTCATCACTCAAATGTCAATATTTTGGCGAAGTCCAAACTCTCTCCACCACTGAAAGACAATATTTAAAAAAAGAACTTTATTTGTAATTTCCCAACATTGACTTTGTGTATTACGTCGTGTCCATTGTAAAGGACTTTTTTTTGTTTTCTTTGCACATTGTGATTTAATATGATTTAATTATTTTGTTGTTGTTGTTCAGCTGAGAGCGAATGGCGGATGCGCATGGAGCGTGTGCGGCGAGAAGCGGAGTTGGCAAGGAAGCGTTTGCAGCAGGAGTTTGAGGACAAGTTGGAGGCAGAGCAGCAACTGCGCAGGCAGCTGGAGAGGAAGGCAAGCACTCTACATATGATCCATTTTTTCTCTCTCTACAACTGTCTTTGCTCGTCTCAAGTACCCCACACTTTCTCTTTGCTTTGGATTCCGCTTTTGCTCTCTCAATTACCTTTGAGACGGCACTTTATTTTCTCATTTAATATATATATATATATATATATATATATATATATATATATATATATATATATATATATGTACATATATATTGGTGCGCAGTTGACAGATGAGCAGGCTGAGCGGGAAGAGCTCGAGCGTGCAGCACAGCAGGCCAAACGTAGGTGTCATCGGCTCACTGAGGAGCTTCAGGACACCAAGCTCCACCTAGAGGGACAGCAGAGCCGCAACCATGAGCTCGAAAAGCAACAAAGGCGGTAAGAGGTTGAGCTTGTGTGCACCAAAGGGAGCACATTGCGGTGCAAGGTGTCCTTGGTCTTTCCCATCAAAAACCAAAGTTCATGTGCTTATACCACGCACTGCAGCCTCCACAATTTTCAAAGCAATTGTTAAGAGATGCATTTGCAAGCTGCTTGTGATTAATACCTATCTGACTGTGTGCGACATCGATTTTGCTTTCCGGTGGAAATTGTTTGCTTTATAAACTGCCTGCCATTGCATAATATGATCAGGAAAAGATTTTTCTTGGTGAATCGAGTTTTTTTTTTTTTTTCTCTCTCTCTCTCTCTCTCTCTCTCTCTCTCTCTCTCTCTCTCTCTCTCTCTCTCTCTCTCTCTCTCTCTCTCTCTCTCTCGCCCTCTCGCCCTCTCGCCCTCTCGCCCTCTCGCCCTCTCCCCCCCTCCTCCTCTCGCCCTCTCGCCCTCTCGCCCTCTCGCCCTCTCGCCCTCTCGCCCTCTCGCCCTCTCGCCCTCTCGCCCTCTCGCCCTCTCGCCCTCTCGCCCTCTCGCCCTCTCCCCCTCTCGCCCTCTCGCCCTCTCGCCCTCTCGCCCTCTCGCCCTCTCGCCCTCTCTCTCTCTCTCTCTCGCCCCCTCTCTCTCTCTCTCGCCCCCTCTCTCTCTCTCTCGCCCCCTCTCTCTCTCTCTCGCTCTCTCTCTCTCTCTCTCTCTCTCTCTCTCTCTCTCTCTTTTCTTTGAAGACATTATTGTTGACCACCTCGTAATCAATTTCAGTGTTGAAGTCTTCACCATAATGACGTTCAAACGAACGCCCATAATCTGAACCGTGAAATCTTGTTTGAGGAGCAGTTTGTACTTTGCCAAGGCCACTAAATTCTTCGAACCAACAGCACAATTAATGCTCCACTCAAACTCCGTAGTGGAAAGGTGTTAAAAGTTCAGAATGACTGCATTTATTGTGTTTACCTGCACAGTTGATGAACAGGTCATGAGCATGTTCATGTCTGCGTGCAGCGGTTGTGTGCATGTCGCCCATTCTTTCGCACTGTCCCGTAATACCTTAATCCAGACGAATGCTATCTCAGAAGTTTGAACACTGGTTTCTGGAACAGGTTTGATTCGGAGCTCCAACAAGCTGTGGAAGAGGCTCGGGCAGAGCGGTCAACGAGGGATTTGCTGGCACGCGAACATGATGGGCACACCGCAGAGCTGACATATCTCCAGCAACAGCTTGAGGCATGGTGTTTGTCATTGAATTTCCTGAAGTTGTTTCGCTTGTATTCATATTGAGCCTTTCATTGTTTGTTATGAACGTGTACATTGTTGAAATTTAAATGTTTCTCCTACCACCAGATTGCTACTTTATCCCTGTAAGTTTAATAACATTAAGCACCTTTCACAGCCTCCTTGTGGAAGTTGGAGTCCTCTGATGTTTGTTATTCATACTGATGTCCCTCTAACACTGATGTTTGTGTTTTTTTTTTTTTGTCCTCAACCAATTTTCAGGACAAGGATGTGGAGCTTGCTGTTGTGACCCAGAAACTTGAAAGAGTAGAAAGTGAGCTCGAATCTTTTTCCTCACAAGAGTCCAAAGGTCGGTTTACTCTTTAGTTGAATGATATCTGTAACCTTGTTTTTAAGTTTTTTATTTTTATTTTTAATGATCACCTGACTTGTCTGTGATGGCATTTGAAGAAGGGATACATTGGGAAATATTGTATCATATTGGTTGGACAGCTGGCCTGACTCCACCCAACCACAATTTCATCCCGATTTAAAAAAAATCGTGTGGCCGCCATTTTGGTTCTCACTGCAATGCAATGCCAAAGATACCTCGGAGCTGTCATGTTCACAATCGCTGTGCACCTTCCTGTATATATTCCCTTCAATGTAAAATTGCCAAAGCGACAGTTCAAAGGATTTTGAGCCAGTAGGTGTCACAGACCTTGATGAAGATCGGCCTTCACGATCCAGTCTGCGGTCTGTTAACTGATGCACCGCTCAAATAACGATGTGGCATTCTTTCAAGCAGAGATGAAATCCATGTCATTAGAAATTTGTCCGAGGTCATTATTTAGGTTTTTTTAGATTTTCAATTCAAAATATTCGATTTTTGCAAAATGTCGTCGTGAGAAATACACTGAAACCGCGCGCACAAATTACTTCCGGCTGAGTAACTGAGATACATTTTCACTGCACTGAGCTTGTGCGGTATCCCTCCGCCAAACACCATGGGTGATGGGTCTCTCGTTGGAAGACGATCGGTTTACGAACGAGAGCGGCCATTGTCCAAAGCGGTACGTATGCAAGTTGCATTGCATATTACTTTTTAAACCGAGCTATTAAGATTTTCTTTTAAATCCCATGTCTTGCATAATGAGTGTGAAAAGATCCACGAGTGCTTCGCTCAGTACACCTCGTATCAAGAAGCAGCGACAGAGTGTAACTTTAGTGGTGCAGTTACACATTATTAAAAGACATTGGTGTGGTGAAGGAACAATGGAAATTGGACATATATATGGAATCTCTGCATCTACTGTGCTTTTGATTGTTAAAGATTTTCCAAAAATGAAGTTCCTGCTGTACCACTTGGAAAATCCACGAGCATTAAAGGGCTACTTTAAGCCACAGCTTGTTTTATTACCTCCGCCACCGAACGTGAAGGACGTTGTGTTTTCACCCCTGTCTGTTTGTCTGTCTGTCTGTCTGTCTGTTTGTTTACAGGATATCTCAAAAAGTTGTTGACGGATCTGGATGAAATTTTGTGCACAGGTTCGGTGTGCGACAATGACGAACCGATTCGATTTTGGTGAAGATCCAGATCCGGATCCGACAACTAGAATTTTAAAAGTGATTCTTCACCATTGAGAGATCGGGCCAAAAAGGATATATAGCACGACATCTCAAAAAGTTGCGGACGGATTCGGGTGAAACTTGGTGGGCATGTTGCGTGTGTGACACGGAAGAAATGATTCAATTTTGGTGAAGATCTGATTCCAGAACTGGATATGATAATTTTTTTAATGCTTCTTCGCCATTGAGAGATTGGGCTAAAACGATATATAGCACAGTATCTCAAAAAAGTTGCGGACAGATTCGGATTAAACTTGGTGGACAGGTTGGGTGTGTGGCAAGGACGAATTGATTTCAATTTTGGTGAAGATCCAAATTCAGATCTGGATGTGAGAATTATTTCATTTTTTAAAAAGTGATTCTTCACCATTGAGAGATTGGGCCAAAAACGATACATCGCTTGATATTTCAAAAATGTGTTGATTGGACCCGATATGTTCTCGTGGATGAGGCATTACGTGGCGGAGGTATGTGCTCGACTGAGTGCCCTTGTGGTTCACGTTTAACATTGTTACCAACATTCCTCTATTCGTTCGTTAAGAACAATGGGAATAAAGGGGAAAGAGATTGTGAATTTCATGAAAAACTAGAACGGGCACTCATAGAGCGCATACCTTCGCCGCCACTACTTTTTTGTTCTTGGTATGAGTGTGGGGAACTGGTTTGATGCTGGTTTCATGCAAATCGAATAAGAATTGACTGAGTTATGCCGAAAACCGCATATTTTTCAAGGGCGTGACCCCCCCCCCAACATTTTACCCCAACCGGTGACATGTGTTATGACGTCATTGTGTCACAAGATTGGGCATTAAATTCTGAACATTTTGGTGCTGGGTTCATGTAAAGCAGACAAGAATTGACCGCGTCATGACAAAAACCGCATATTTTTCAAGGTCGTGACCCCCCTGACCTTTGACCCCTAACCGGAAACAAGAGTATGGGCGTCATTGTGTCATGTTGCATATCACAAGATGAGGCGTTGAATTCTGAACATTTTGGCGTTAGTTGCATGCAAATTGAATAAAAATTGACCGTGCTATCGTAAAAAGACGATTTTGACCTTTTCGTGACCTTGACCTTGACCTTTGACCCGAACGATCCCAAAATCTAATCGAATGCTTCCTGGCTAATAACCAATCATCCCACCAAATTTCTTGCAATTCGGTTTAATACATATTTTATGTTATACGAATCACAAGATTACAAATAAATAAATAAATAAATAAATAAATACACGCCGACCAAAACATAACCTTTCGCAGAATGCGAAGGTAATGATGTGATGCACCCTTTTTGAATTGAATTGCCACTGAAGGAAAAAGTTTCCATGTTTCACATGGCCATCTCTCTCACTTTCTTTCTCTCGGTGCCTTTTATTCACAGGCAAAAGGCGCTACATAAATACAATTATTATTATTATTACTATTATTATTATCATTATTATACTTGCATGTTTTTCATTTTCACATGAACAAAATATTGCACATGAATTGCAGCGAAAATGATGTCAGTAGCACTTCAAACAATTTTTGTTCTGAGACATCAAAGATGGCAGTTTGTTGATGAATGGCTCTTCCATAGTTGATACACCAATTTGTATAAACCAATTTGATAAACCAACACCAATTTGGGACAAATTTTCTTATTTGCATGATATTAACATTTTATTTCATTCATTTATTGTTTATCTGCTTCGTGTTTGAAAAGGTAGAAAATGAGCACAGATCTTCCTGTTTTTTTATTTTGTGTGTATGCCTCAGGATTTATTTTGTCTTGTGTTTGTGTTTGTGTTGTGTTGTGCACACATATGGCTTCATATTAAAATAAATTTTTATTCACATGCACGTTTTTTATAATTATTCACTTTTTTCATATTCAGGAGCTTATAAATCTGAAACTGAACACTCTAGCAAAGTGATACTGCAGATATTTATAAACTGGCAAATTAAATTTAAGGATCTGTTATCAGAATGCCTGATAAATGCATATGTTTATATCTGTAGGAAGTTGAAAATGCCACTTTGACCAAAAATGGTGAATATTCTCATGGCCTCCAGAAAAAAAGAAAGATCAATGCTGGGTGCTATTACTCGACATTCTTTGTGTAGTTGAGGCCCCTGACATCAAATCTGGTGGACGTCAGTCCAAATGTCACAGCATGAGTTTAAGCATGTTCAAACCTGTTTTGTAAGATGTAAAATTCTGTGCCTCTGAGTGCTAGATCATCATTATAATGAATGTCATAAAAGATGAAAGGTCATTAAAGAGTTTTCTCAGGTATAAAAATTACTAATATTCATTGTCTCTGTATATCTGTAAATAAAAAAGCTGCTACTGAGCTAATCAAACTTGTTATAATTTGCAATCGGTTACGAAAGTAATCATTAGCATGTATTTATGATAAATAACATCCTTATCACTAATGTCGAATAAGAAGCATAATTTGACCTCATGCGCACCCCTGCAAGTTCACCTTGTTTTGTACCAAGTGGGCCAAATTGCCATATTTGGCTTCCTAAAACTAGGAGTATGTGCTTTCTCGAGACATTCTGATGCCACAATCTGAAATTTTGTATACCAGTTTATAAAATTCTGCAGTAACTATTTCCTAGATAGTTCCATTTAAGATTTATAAACTTCTGAATATGAAAAAAGTAAATAATTATAAAAGACGTGCATGTAAATAAAAATTTATTTTACTGTGAAGCCTTGGGCGTTAGATAAAATTATTCGGTCAGTAGACATCTTATATGAGGCAATCTTTAGAAAAAAAAAATGAAGATCCTAATCCCCTAGCCACATGGTCAAACCAGGGGACAAAATTGGTCCATTTTAGAGCCCTCGGAGGCAAGGGCTTATGATAAAACTTTTATAATTCATTACCTAACTGTATTATCCCAACAAAAATGTATCTATGGATAGATAATGACCCTATAATCACTGTGTTATGAGGAAAAAATTCTAAGTTCTTCCATATTTTCAGGAGGGCGACTATAGTTTCACCTTATTTTAGCTCGTTTTGGCCCAAAAGCAATTTTTAGCTTCCTATAGAGTGAGAAATATGCATCCCAGAGGCTATCTGATGTCATAATTGAAAAATTTGGATGTCAATTAGTAAATATTTACAATATTAGCTTTCTAGAGGAGTCCATTATAAAATTATAAGCCACTAAGAAGTTGGAAAAAAATGTGTTTTCACATTTGGCATTTTTAGGGCCAAATTTCAAAGGTCTCTCAAGATAGATATTTTTTAAACTATGAGGAATTGAAAGCTAATCTTTTGCAAGGTGGGTAGAGCCATATAGATCTACATTTAAGAATTTTTCCATCAAAATCTCAGGAGGTGACCTGGGGACTCTTAGGTGAGTTGGCACAGAATGACCCTATAACGATGCCGTCAGTGAAGTGGTATGCCAGCCATAATTGGATGCGTCAAAATCTTATCGGATCAACACAAAAATTATTGAGGGTGTTCTTCCAAGAAAGTATTCAAGAGAAGTAAATTGATGGTCGTGTGTTCTGGCAGCCATATCTTTTTGAAAAACCAACCTTAAAAAAAACTTATTCTCCAGAACGGCATACCAGATTGAGGTGAAACTCCATTCATATGATTGACTAGCCATGGGAAATATAGTTTGAAAATTTAAGCATCATGGATCACTGGTCTGGCAGCCATGTTTGATTTCAGCTAAAACCTTAAAAATGACCTCATCGTCTTTCAAACTGCTGAACCAATGGATGCAAAACTAAAAGTATGTCATGACTATCCATAGGGATGAAAGTTTGATCACCAAAATGTCATCGTTCAAGTGGTCTGGCAGCCATATTGGAGTGAACGAAAACCTTAAAACGATTCCTCTTGAACCGTTTTAATCGATTGTTGCAGAACATCGTATATATATGATTGACTAACCATGGAGAATATAGTTTGAAAATGAAAAGTTCATAGGTCCTTTGGTCTGGCAGTCATATTGAAAAGAAAAATAATCCTTATCTGATCAATGTGAAACTTTAAATATGTGATCAACTACCCTTGGAGAAAACCAGTTTGATACCAATGACGTCATAGATCATGCGTCTGATCAAAGCATGTCAGCTTGAGTTTTGGCATAATTGCTCCCAGTTATAAAGCGTGCTTCTAGGTTTTTTTGGGGGGGTGGGGGGGAGGGTTTCATAAAACATGTAAGTTGAGGTACTTTTATCATGCTGCAGGAATGAACTAGACCGACACTCGATAGAGCGCGTGCCTCCACTAGGCTGAACAATTTACGTTTTGTATTCCCACTAATGGGCCAGATCTGTATCCGGACCTAAACCAAAACGTATCAGCTTGTTCTTGTCACCTACGCAACTCATCCACCAAGTTTTGTCATAATCCATCCACAACTTTGAAATGTCATGCTATATTATTATTATTATTATTATTATTATTATTATTATTATTATTTTTGGCCCATCTCTTAATGGTGAAGAATCACTTTTTAAAAATTAAAATTCTTGTATCCAGACTCAGAACTTCACCAAAATCGAATCAATTCATCCTTTTCACACACCCAACCTGCCCACCAAATTTTGTCTGAATCTATCGATAACCTTTTGAGACATCCTGCTCACAAACAGACAGGGGTGAAAACATCATCTTCATCCACATTCAGTGGCATGAAGTCCATATCCCAAGGCAGTAACTTTTTTGATTGCTTCCACAACCAAACTCAGCTCATGGACTTAAATTTAGGCTGAGGGATGGAGCATGATCAGATCTGTAGCATTTTGGCACTGAGAAAGGCAGGTGGTATTAAGTTGCACAAGATTGGACTGCAAGCAGCACTGACTGCAATCAAGGCCTGGTGATGTTTACACAAAGGCAGGAAGAGAGCGATAATGAGAGGTGTGTTGCTTGATGTTTGAAGAATGAGCCTTCCCTATCCTCTTGCCAAAAGTGTGGATATCACTTCTACTTGTGTGCCTCGAGGAGTAACCATCCTCATAGTGGAAGTGCACAGAGCTCCAATGAAGATCAATCTTTTTTTTTTATTTTCCTGGTGAGCAGTGTTGGTAAGCAGTGGTGACATGAGAAGATACAAGTACCATATATCTCACAGTTGTCATCATCTGATCGAGCGAACTCGGGTACACCTTTCGATTGCTTGCCACTTGATTTTACTCGAGTCGCTGCATTCGCGGTCGCAACTCCTACAAGTGTGTTACCCAGGCCACCTGGGTGTAAACCAGGTATCCTTACCACTAGACCATGTGGGTACAGTTTTCATGGGGTGCTCTATTTGTTGTGGACATTTGATGTTATGCCTGGTATGCACAGGTCAGCCACCCTGATTGCTGAATGGCATCCTTGTAATGATGGCAATCAATCAAGGTTTGTGCTTTGTGTGTTGTGCAGTTTAAATAATTTCAAAAAATCCTCAACATTTCTTTCATTTTTTTGTTGTTGAGGGACAGGATGGCACGGCAATATAATTGGACGTCTGCCATTGTTTGATAGTGACAGACTGCATGGCATTATCTCTTGGGGAGGTAATTAGATGGGGAAAGAAATAAAAAAGAAACATAAAATCGAAACGTCTCCTGAAAGGGCAAGATAGGTGTGTGACGAAGGAAGAGGGAGTCGGGTGTGAGTGAAGTAGGGAGAGGGGGGAATGTCAGCGTAATGGTCAAAGTGATCTCGTGTAACTGGCGTGAGGAGCCTTTTTTATTTTATTTTGAAGGGAAAATGCTATTTGGAGACGAACCGGTGTCAAATTGACTTGATTTTAAGTGGAAAGGTACTGATCAGGTTCAGCAAATTGGCAGAAAATGCAACTTGTTCTGGAAATTTAATCATGGTGTCGAGGTCGGATTGTGGGATATCGGGGTGTTTGTTCATTGCTCTTTGAAGAATTGACATCGAAGTTCAGAATCATGCACTTTGTTCTGAGCCAAAGAGTTTGTGCTGCTTTGGATGGAAGTGAAAAACGGTTACGTTAATGATTTTATTTTGAGCTCTGTTTGTGCAGAACTGTAAGTAGATGTGCTTGAAATACCAGAGGCACACAAGTCTGGTTATGCAAGACTAGCAATGGTACCCAACGCTGCCCGGAATCTAACTTGCATCCATTGGACGACCATAATTAAGTACATATTTAGACCTACATGTTGTTTATCAATATTTAGACCTACATGCTGCAAAATATTGAACAGGAATATCAACAAAATTGAACATATTGTTGCGAATTCGCGCCCGCCTGCGTGCGATCGGCCGCTCGACTGGAATGGCAGCCGCCTCGCCCACCGGAACGGACAATTCTGTCGTGACCCTCTCGGAACAACGCCGGGAGCTAGTCACGGGTGGGGGTTTAACCCCACCATGACTGTGCCAATTGCCCACCCGCGCAGGATAGGGTTGCTCGCCAAATTCGATCTACCTAAGTACCTGTGCGGATGGTCGACCGGGCAATCGTACCTCGCCGCACGCCGACTCCGGACACGAACCGCTTAAGCGGTCCGTTCCGTCCTATCGGGATAACCGAGCGGTGTTATCGTCCGTCAGCCTTGACGGTTCCGATTAATTATCGGGCGTATTAAGCCCACTACGAACCCTTTACGTGAAGCAGGATGGAGGGTCAATAAAGAAAAGACGAAGCGAAACGGGAAAACAGTTCACACAATGCACATTTATTACGCGACACACGGAAAGCACACATATACAGCCAAACAGTCAAAATGCACATGTAGCAGTTACAACAAGAGAAACAATGATGCAGAGTTACTACCGACTACGCGCACACACGGCAACACTTATACAGTTCAACTTTACAGATGGCGCCAACACATTTAGTCAAAAGCAAAGGAAAGAAGCCACCCTCATAGACAAGGGGGCAGACGGGCCTGTAGGCCAATATGTGCACGGGACCTGAAGGAGCGGCCAGGTCCGCAAGACCGGGTTGGTCCTACCCGCGTCCTCGTGACGCGTTGGCGGACGAGCCGCAGATGTGGCCGCGTGGCTGTGCCCCGACTCCGTGCTCCTTCACGGGTTTCGTTGGCACTACGTTTGGGGTGGGGTGGGAACGGGGCCCCCTTTGTTGCACTATCTCAGCGCGGGGGAAAAGGGGGAATTGTTGATGCCCTGGGGGAGGGAGAATGGCTGGCTGGCTTGGGTCCCGCGACGAGCGATCTCCCACCGCGACCTCGTTGCCGACCGCCGTCCTTCTCGCCTCGGACCCGAGCTCCTTGGCCTCTTCCCACAACTCTCCTCAGCCGACTGCAGAACCCAACTCGATGCCTTCGCCACCCAACTCCACTCTCTGCCACACTCTGCCGCTGCCACACTCTGCCGCTGCCACACTCTGCTCTCCAACCAAAAATGGACTCTTCTTCCAAAACTGACTCTGCCACGATTCGCCTGGTGCTCGCCGTTTTATAGGCCGGCAGGAGAAACAATATGCAAATTTCCGGATCAGAATGACCTCGGGGGCGGAGCCACGCTCGCCAATTGGACGGAGGAAAAGTGGGCGTGAACCTCCCCTGATCCTAGAATTTGCATATATGGATTTCACACAGACGCGCCTCGAGGCGGGGCCAAGCCGCTCCGCGCTTGCTAATTGGACAGATCAGAAGTGGGCGTGTAGCGTTCTTGATCCGAATTCTCCCTCGGAAAGGCCGCTATTTGCACTCGCGGCTCGGTGCGTATCTTGAACGAGCCCAAGACAGCCCGACGCTCAGTGTTCACAGGTGGTGCGGGAATGGCCGTCGAAGGAGAGAGGTGAGGGTGGTGGAGGTTTTTGGTGGTGGTTTGATGGTCCGTTCAAAATAAAGATAGAACAGAAAAATGCCAAACTCAAAGTGTCGCAGCCTGAATGAATCACATAAATTCCCTCAAAACAACGGGTTTGGGGCTAACTACACATGTACTTAGAGTTATCTCACCTACGGGACCTGAATGGTGGTTTGCGAATTTCCACAGCCGTAACAATATTTACCTCCACCACTGAAGCTGGACAGAGGTTGTGTTTTGACCCCTGTCTGTTTGTTACTTGGCAAAAATTTTTTTTGCCAAGTATGTTGGTCTGTTGTGTTTGTTGGGTCGCCGAAATAGGTGACCCTTATTGTCAGTAATTCTGTCTGTTTGTTTGGATGTTTGTTCGTTTGTCATCAGCATAATTGGTATTAAACTTGGGTGGATTTTGACCAAACATGGGTGGTAGGTACATCTTATGACAGAGTGCTTTGGAAATTGTGATGGTTACTGGGGACGCTTTGGTTCCCTAGCAACAACCGAAAAACCTTCAAAATCGGTACCGTTCACGCGAAATCAATTCCGAAAGCCATTATCCCACGGAGGGTTATGAAATTTGGCACAAATCATCTACACATGATGCTCTATCAAATATATTCCGGTTTTTGTGATATATGGGATACTTTACTTGCAGCGCCCCCTACAATTAGGGTATACGCGAAAATTGGCGAAAATTGAAGGCCCCCAAGGGACCAGGTGAGTGCATCGATACGAATGAAACTTTGCAGGTTCATGGTACTCAATGAGTACTGCAACTTTGCCTCACGACATATTGACCGATTTCGCTTCGGTCAGGGGTCAAAGGTCAATTAGTGCAAAAATCGATAATATGCGAGAGCTGGAGGTGCCTTCGCGCCAAATGCTACTCCTCCTAGGGTTATGGTCGGACGGTCATGAAAATTCACACTAATCATCTGGAATACATTGTGCACAAATGATTGAGCCGGATTTTCGATTTAGATCTTTGTTCACCCACAGCACCCCCTCGAACTTTGGGGATTTCTGATTTCAAACCGCATTTTCGGTACTTTTCATTCAAATTGATACCGAGTAGTTATCAGTAGATGGAACTGGATGAGATTTGATATGCATAATCTTAAGGTGATTTCCTATCCGCTATATGACATCCATTTTGCTCTATATCTTATAGTTTCCATGCTCGGCGACCCATCGCCGCCTACTGGCTTGTCTGTCTTGTCTGTCTTGTCTGTCTGTTTATTACGCAATTTTTGGCCGCAGTTTTCAAGCAATCGTTCTGATTTTTTTTGTTTATGTAGGTGACCGGCCAAGGATGGCAATGCTAAATTTTGGTGAAGATCCAAATCCAGATCCAGATCCGAGAATTTTTAAGTGCTTCTTCACCATTGAGAGATACGGCCAAAAAAAGATATATAGCACAGCATCTCAAAGGCTTATGGATGGATTCGCATGAAACTTGTTGGATAGGTTGGGAGTGCCGCCAAGAAGAATTCTTTCAATTTTGCTGAAGATCCGAATCCAGATCTGGATATGATAATTATTTCATTTTAACTGATTCTTCACCATTGAGAGATGGGCCTAAAAACGATATTGCATGATGTCTCAAAAAGTTGTGGACGGATTAGGATGAAAGTTAGTGGACAAGTTGGGTGCGTGACAAGGACGAATCGATTCGATTTTGGTGAAGATCTGAATCCGGATTATGGCCAAAAACGATATTTCGCACAATATCTCAAAAGGTTACAGATGGATTCCGACTAAACTTGGTGGACAGGTTTGGTGTGTGAAAAGGACTAATTGATTCGATTTTGGTGAAGATCTGAATCTGGATTTAAGAATTTTTCAAGTGATTCTTTAGCATTGAGGGACTGGGCCAATAACTATGTATATATAGCATGACATCTCAAAAAGTTGCGGATGACTTGTGACAAAACGAAGTGGAAGAGTTGGTTCGGTGTCGAGAACAAGCTGATTAGATTTTGGTTCAGGTCCTGATTCAGATCCGACCTATCAGTCGGTGACAAAATTTAAACTATCATCCTGACGGAGGTATGCCCTCTACCGAGTGTTGATCCATTTTGCCAATTTTACTCTGAGTGATTTTTCATTCGTCTGTCTGTGAGCAGGATATCTCAAAAATGTGTGCACGGATTCGGCCGAAATTTTGTGGACAAGTTGCATGTGTGACAAGGACGAATTGGTTTGATTTTGGTGAAGATCCGGATCCGGATAGAGAGTTTTTTTTTAATTTTCTTCTAAAGTGATTCATCACCATTGAGAGATGGGGCCAAAAACGATATATAGCATGATATCTCAAGAAGTTGTGGGCGAGTTGTGACAAAACTCGGTGGACGAGTTGGTTATGTGACGAGAACAAGCCAATTCGATTTTGGTTCAGGTCTGGATCAAGATCTAGCCTATCGGTGGGGTATGAAACAGAAACTGTTCAGTCTGGCTGAGGTGTGCACTCCACAGAGTGCTGTTCTAGTGTTGTAATGCTTTTGGGTATACAGTATTCACTGTTTTTCTATCAAGGTCTGGAACACGTAAATTTTTGGTTTTTCCGACTCGAGAGCAGCCCACATATAGTTGACCATGTGAAAAACATGGAGAAGACAGATGTAAGCAAGCACTCTTCAGTGATTGGCCTTGTGGTTTTGTTCATTGACATGGCAAAACTGAGTTTCACGAGAACCTGAAATCTCTTGAATTAAAATGGCAGATCAGTTGGGATGATGTTGATTCTTGGTATAAAGACCTTTTGTCCTTTGGTAGTTCTCGTGATTATGGTTGCTTCACTCACATTTGGAATCAAACGTGTCACACTTGGTCTTGTTCCATCACAGAGCTTTGGAGCATCCAAATTCTGAAGGAACATGATTGGGGACCCAATTTTGAGAACTGAGTTGTGAGGTGACATTCCAGGAAGTTCCATTGAGTTGAGACATTCAGTAGAAAAATGCACAGCTTGGTCTGTAAGTTGGCTCAGACTTGCATATAATAGGTGTTTCCCGTACTATCTATCTTTGGTCCTTGGTCTCGGAGTAGTTACCGGACAAAGTGATGCGACTGGTCTGCCACAATGGAGAAATAACCCAAATAATACCTAATGAAAAATCTGAAAAAAAAATTTAATAAAAAGAGAGAAGAAAGGCCAAGCAGAGCTATCCACTCTCCGGGTGGGTAGAGATTGCACATAAATTGCTGAAAAAAGTATCATCTGTATATTGCAAGAGGACTCTATATAGATGTTTGTGCAGTGTGCCTCAAAAGGGGTCTAATGGGTCTCAGGTATCGAAGGGGTATAAAGGGTCGAAAGGTCATCTACATCCCCCACATCTTGGAGTCGCTCGGGTATAAACTCTAAAGGGTTCTGAAGGTCTAAGGGTTCTAAAAGTTTTTTTTTAAAGGTCTGAAAGGGATCTAAAATGCTTTTTATTAGACTTTAAAAAGAAAACAATTCTGTGATGTAGAGATTGAAATATTAAGTGATCCGGTTTCTCATGGGGCCTTGAATGAAAGGGAGACAATTCTAATTTGGGTCATACATGTGTAAAAGGAGTTTCGCATTCTATCTATCCATCTATGGTCCTTGGTCTCGGAGTAGTTACCAGCCAAAGTGATGAGACTGTTCTGCCACAATGGAGAAATAATCCAAATAATAATAACCGATGGGAAATCAAAAAAAAAAAAAAATTCAAAATAAAAATGTTCGAAATTTTTTTGAAAAATATTTTGTGGAAAACCTAACTTGGGACCCCCTGAACATTCCCTGGAAATTTGGTGTCGATCGGCCCAAGGGTTTCGGAGTAGTTACCGGACAAAAAAGACCCACATTTTCACTTTTAGAGAGAGAGAGAGGGAGGGAGAGGGAGGGAGAGGGAGGGAGAGGGAGGGAGAGGGAGGGAGAGGGAGAGAGAGGGAGGGAGAGGGAGGGAGAGAGAGAGAGAGAGAGAGAGAGAGAGAGAGAGAGAGAGAGAGAGAGAGAGAGAGAGAGAGAGAGAGAGAGATAGATATGTATATATATATATATATATATATATATATATATATATATATATATATATATATATATATATATATATATATATGTGATTGGTGTTGAAAATGTGAAGTTCTTTTTAAAGCTGTTGTGCCAGTGTGATATTTTCTATAAACTCAATCAGATGGTGTTGCTGTTGTTGTTAATGCATGTATACCCAACACCAGACGGTGGCTGTTGTTATTATAAATGTCAGTGCTGGCAGAAACAAAAGAAGTTGTGCATTTCAAAAGCTATACTAGCAATTGTAGTGATTTTATGGCAATGGGAACTTCTCAACGATTTTTAATGCGACACTTTTAACACATCAATTTGGAAAGTTTTGAAAGTCTTATTTATTTGGTGTTATCATGTTAATATCACTTAAGTGAGTAATTATCTCGTTTACTCGCATCATCAAAAAATGGCTGTAATAACAGAGGAATGTCTTGATTGATGGTTTAATCCGTCAGCCTCAAGAGAGTATGTGTAATGTCTGCTAGTTGTTATGTTGTCATTTAACTGAGCGCTCACTGATGTTGGTGAGAGAGAGAGAGAGAGAGAGAGAGAGAGAGAGAGAGAGAGAGAGAGAGAGAGAGAGAGAGAGAGAGAGAGAGAGAGAGAGAGAGAGAGAGAGAGAGAGAGAGAGAGAGAGAGAGAGAGAGAGAGAGAGAGAGAGAGAGAGAGAGAGAGAGAGAGAGAGAGAGAGAGAGAGAGAGAGAGAGAGAGAGAGAGAGAGAGAGAGAGAGAGAGATATATATATATATATATATATATATATATATATATATATATATATATATATATATATATATATATATATATATATATATATATATATATATATATATATATATACAAATAAAAACCTTCGCCCTTTTAATAAATTATCATTATTTCCTTGCAGAATTGTACTTCGATGATTACTGCAAAAGGGTCATCATTGCAGTGGAATGGCCTGCTTATGTATTATGTAACCATATGTAATCACCTGCAGGTTGTTTAACTTGTCTCTTTATTTTATTTTATTTTATTTGTCTCCTGACATGTGATCTGATTCGAGACTGAAAGACGATCCTGGTCTTGAACTTTTCGAGTTGAATCTTTAAACCTGCAACTTGATAGTTGTTTTTGGGTTGTTCGATATAGTCAACCGTACACAACATATGACATTGCCGAAGGAAGCAGGATCAAAATTAATATTGGGGGATGTGTTGGGAGATTGGCACATGAGAGAACTTGTGAGGCCATAATTATGATAACGGTAGTTTGGTATGTGGTGACTCAGGACTTGGCCCCTGAGACTCTTCTCCATATTGTGTGCGTGTGCGCGTGTGTGCATGTGCGTGCATGCATGTTTTGCATTTCCCTGAATATCTGAAAAAAGGCCATTCACGTAATCCTTGTGAACCACCGAGACAATTTGTTTGAGGTGCAGAAATTGCTGCCCAGACAGCAACCACACTGCAATACAGCAAATGTAGAACGATGTTGAGGAACCTCCAAGAAGACGAGGCCACCTGTTAGCCGCAGTCCACGAATGAGTGTGTAATTTGTTCAGCATGCTGGTTTATAACTCGCCTACTCTTCATGAAAGACACTGTTGTAGTATTTTTAACATCCACGAACTAGTGCCAGCAGATGGGAGACCCAGTGTAATGTGTTTCTGAAGGATGGCACACATGTTGATTTATTGCCCCGAGTATCAAACACAAGGATGACAGTTTGTAGCTGGGCTGAGACACAAAACACAGGTGAGTCTGCTCACAGGCAACTGTGCGTGCCTCCAGGCTATCCTGTCTGCCCAGATCGAGCATTAACCAAGGGGAGTATGATTCTAGGATAATTGTGTTGACGTCCAAATTGAGGGTCAAACTGGAATTGTGATGGGCCACCAACTAACAAGGCCACCATAAAAACGAACCTGTCTTCTTGGAACTTGTCTTCCCTTCCTGTTGGATTAATGGACTCACAATCTCTTTGGAAAAACAAAAGATGCATTTCAATAAAATAGACATTATCAAAGCTTTTGCGACTTGCACTCCTCAGGATAAAACTGCAAGCAGATGAATAAGAAGCACAAAACTCTCGTTTAAAAAGTCACAATGTAATGTCCTCAACGTTGATTGGTTGAGAGAAAGAAAGGACGGGATTACCTGATTGATGGATTTCCAAAGAGCATCGTGAATAATGAGGTGGCGGAAATGAACCATCATGAATCATGATTATGCGGAGATTAATCGCCAAAAAACTTGTGGAAACATGATAATTAGCTGAGGACGAGTAGGGGAGGGGGTGGTATGGTTTTCATGATGACTCAACGTTGACTGTGGTACAGTTGTCACAGTCAAGCCATCATTGTCAAAATAGATGTAAAGTTGGGACAAATTATTTCTGTCGACAAAGAAAAGGATTCTATCTATCCATCTATGGTCCTTGGTCTCGGAGTAGTTACCGGCCAAAGTGATGAGACTGTTCTGCCACAATGGAGAAATAATCCAAATAATAATAACCGATGAGAAATCAAAAAAAAAATCTTGACCTGATGAATGTGGCTTCCGTTGCACAAAGGTGAGCTCAACTGCGTCCTTGCTCAGGATTTTAAACCAGCCGATACGATATTGTTCTGCACACTGTGATCAAAATCTGCGTGCAACTTCTGAATCGGTGACTTGACGCCTCCACCGATCTCTGAGTCTGTCTTCGTTGAATGAATGATTATGGCAACCCGTTCTGTCGAATTCAGTTTCAATGATTTAATGTATACTCAGATCGATGGTGTCGCGATGGGATCCCCTCGAGGCCCCGTCTTGGCAAACATCTTTGGAGGTTACTGTGAAAAACGTGCCTTTGCAGATCCACATCGTGGAGTTCAACCCCCTTCCATCTATTAATTATCGGTACGTGGATGACATATTTGCTGTCTTTGAGTCAATCTCAGCATGTAAAGTCTTCTTGGTATACCTGAACTCTCTCCATCCATCCCGAGAGTTCACCTTAGAGGTGGAATGCTCCGGCGTACTTCCCTTCTTGGACGTCTTGGTTGAGAAATCGGCCGACGCTTATAAAACCACAGTCTATCGTGAGTCTACTTTTACCGGACAGCCTACCAAGTGGGACTTTTACAGTTTCTCTAATAGTAGGGCAGATAACAGCAATTTTTGAGAGGAATCGTGCAAATGATGATACAAGCATCAAATTTGGCACATTTGTTCTCCAGGGGATTCTAATCAAATCTGCCTGATTGGCCATTTGAAAATCCAAATTTTGAAAAAGAAAAAAAAAAAATAATAATTTGAAGTCACAGCTGGCTGAAATTCTTGAAGCGCAAGTGAACATCCCAGACAGAGAACCAAGGGGAGATGCAGTCATCATTGATGGCTCAGCACTGATCAATGCCCTACTTCCACGCACTTCAAAGATATTTGATGACTATGCTAAAGAAGACATCATCCCAAAGGTGGAATCCAATGGTGCCAGGTACGAGAGGGTGGACGTAGTGTTTGATGTGTACAAGAAGTCAAGTCTGAGGCAAGGTCGAAAATAGGGCAAGGAATCAGAAGAAGAGTGACAGGAACCAGAAAGACCCCAAGTAACTGGAGAAGCTTTATTCGAGATGACAGCAACAAGACTGAGCCGTTTCACTTCCTTGCACAAAAGATGTGTGAAGCACAGACGACAAGCACAGTCATTATCACAAAAGGATAAGATGCCTTTAGCAACACAAGGAAGTCACTGGATGCTGTGTCTCCATGTTGTCATGAAGAAGCTGACACTCGAATATTTGTACATGCCAGGGATGCAACGACGGATGGGAGCAAGTCCATTATCATTAAGGCTAATGACACGGATGTACTCGTCATAGCAATATCTGTACTGCCATCCTTACAGGAACTAGGTCTTGAGAACATGTGAATTGCCTTTGGCCAAGGAGCCAAGGTGCAATGGATTCCAGTCCATGAGGTAGTTTCTGCAATTGAGCCTGAGAAAGCTAGAGAGATCCCATACTTCCATGCGTTCACTGGATGTGACGTCGTGTCTGCCTTCCGCGGTAAAGGGAAGAAAACTGCATGGCAGACTTGGAACGTCTTTGATGATTTTTCTGAAACATCCACCAATCTCAGCCAGCATCCAACATCGATTCGTGATCTTGACTTTTTTGAAGGTTTTTTTTTTTTTTTTTCAAATTTTTCAAAATTTGGATTTTCAAATGGCCAATCAGGCAGATTTGATTAGAATCCCCTGGAGAACAAATGTGCCAAATTTGATGCTTGTATCATCATTTCCACAATTTTTCTACTATCTACTACACTATAGATACAAGATTGGATTAATTGGTACCTTGGTCAATGGAGCAAGAAAGATCTGCTCCACAGATAAACTCCATGCTGAAATTGAGACCATCAAGACTATTCTTGATAATGGGTATCTTGAACAGATCATCAAGATATATACAATATATATATATATATATATATATATATATATATATATATATATATATATATATATATATATATATATATATATATATATATATATATAAAAACACATTCCTGAACCCACCAAAGAATCCTGTAATCGGACATGGTAAATGTCCCATATACCTACGTCAACCTTGGAAAGGCAAAGTGTCTTAATGGTTTGAAAACCAGATCGAAAAGACAGTGTCCCTTTGTTAGTATTCTGTTCAACCACCTGTGGTTTTCACAACCCGCCAGTCGGTTGCTTCCGTCAGTCGTTGAAGACGTTATGCCCACCTCTCATATAAGTAAGATCATTAATGAATTTCAGCGCCAGTGTGATGCTGGGTTTGTGGACCGCACATCTTTGAGATTGAAGGATCGCATTGACCAACACGTCCCTTTGGGGATCAGACTGGGTCAGTCAACCGAACAGAGACAACCAACTCGAGCTTGTAAGAATGTACACAGTATGACAACTATTCCCTGTGTCTTTGCAATTGGTCACCATTCACTGAATAATCCTCAGTGTGCAAAGCGATATCATATTGGTTGGTTTATAAACCTGAGTAGAGGACGCGGTTTTGCTCACCTTCGTGCAATGGAAGCCACATTCATCAGGTCCACCAATCCTATTCATTGTAGACAGAAATAATTTGTACCTATTTTGACGATGAAGGCTTGACTGTGTGACATCTGCACCACAGTCAAAGTTAAGTCATCATGAAAACCATACCAAGCTGAAAACCATACCAGATGAAGCAAGGTAATATGCCTGATTTCACATGGAGATGATTTGGCATGTACGTACTGTGTATTTTAAAAGCTTCATGTTCATGAAATGTTTAACACTATCTTAGTGCATGTCTCTTTAAATATATGCGTAGTCTGCCATGCCCTTTTAGTTTATCCTGCAGTCCTTGGGCTGAGCTCGACATTTTTTGTTTTATGACACTGGCCTCATGTTAAAATTGCCCTCATTGGGAACTACCAGTTTTCCATTTTTTGGCTCCATGTCAAACCAAACCCTGAGCTGTGTACAGCAACACCACTGATTGAGTCCTATTACGATGCCTGCACGACGTATAAACACCAAGTGGCACCTGCCATGTGGATTGTGGATGCATTGTCTTCATTACCACCGCCACCGAAGGTGCAAGGACGTTGGGTTTTCACCCTCGTCTGTCTTTGTTTGTTTGTTTGTTTGTTTGTCTGTCTGTTTGTGTGCAAGATATCTCAAAAAGTTGTGGACAGATTCAGATGAAATATGGTGGACAGGTTCGGTGTGTGACGAGGACAAACCGATTAGGTTTTGGTGAAGATCCAGATCCGGATCTGACAACTAGGATTTTAAAATCGATTCTTCACCATTGAGAGATGGGGCTAAAAATGATATATAGCATGAAATCTCAAAAAGTTGTGGACAGATTCGGATGAAATTGTTGTGAACATGTTCGGTGTGTGACAAGGACGAACTGATTCGATTTTGGTGAAGATCTAGATCCGGATCCGACTACTAGAATTTTAAAAGTGATTCTTCACCATCGAGAGATCGGGCTAAAACGATATATAGCACGATATCTCAAAAAGTTGTGGACGGATTTAGCCGAAACTTTTTGGGCACAGGTGTGTGACTCGTAAGAATTGATTCAGTTTTAGTGAAGATCCGAATCCGGATCAATATCCGATAAGTTTTTTTTTTAAGTGATTCTTCACCATTTTGAGATGGGACAAAAAAAACAATATATAGCATGATATCTCAAAACGTTGTGGGCGGATTCGGATGACACTTGATGGGCTGGTTGGGTGTGTGACAAGGACGGATTGCTTCAATTTTGGTGAAGATCCAAATCCAAATCCAACAACTAGAATTATTTCATTTTTGAAGGGATTCTTCACCATTGAGAGATAGGGTGAAAAATGAGATATAGCATCCATCCATTGGGACCATACTCTGTGCAGAGCGTTGGTGCTGCCGAAGCAGTCTCCTTGACTCTTGGACACAATCCTGGACGGGTCGCCACTCCGACACAGGACACCAGCATGCTGGCACTCATTTTGCCGACCTCGGAAGGATGACAGGCAGAGTCAACCCCACCTGGTATTAATTCAACAGCCAAGGGGGATTGAACTCAGGATCATAGGATCCCAAGCCCACCACCCTAACCATTGAGCCAACACCAGGCACATATATAGCATGATATTTCAAAAATGTATGTGGCCCGATATGTTCTCGTGGATCAGGCATTGCACGGTGAAGGTATGCACTTCCCCGAGTGCCCTACTAGTTTGTAATACAAACAATGGATTTTGTCAACTGAAAACAGATAAGAGTTTGTGAAAAACAATGGATGCTGTTGGAAGTTAAAATGTAACCATACTTTGCTTCCAACAGTGATCAACATACTTTTACTGACTGTTGTTTGATAAGATCCATTGTTTAACTTATCTGCAAATGCAGACTGGCATGAGCCTTCATAAAAGCGATGCATGCAGTTTGCCAATTTTATAACGTCATTAATTGTAATGACTTGGCGGTAGCTATGATCATTCGAAGAGCACACGGTGGAGTGCATACCTCTGCCAGGTATGCACAGCTTACGTTTTGTATCCCACTTTTGATAGGCTGGATAGACGTGAACCAAAATCTAATCAGCTCGTTATTGTCATCTAACCACCACAACTTTTTGAGATACAGTGCTACATATCGTTTTTAGCCCTACCTCTTAATGGTGAAGAATCACCTTTAAAATTCTCCCATCCTGATTCAGATGTTCACCAAAATCAAATCGATTCATCCTTGTCACACACCCAATCCGTCCACCAAGTCTTGTTCAAATCCATCCATAACTTTTTGAGATATCCTGCTTACAAACAAACAGACAGACAGACAGACAAGGGTGAAAACATAACCTCTGTCCACCTTTGGTTCCTGTGGTGGAGGTAACAAGTCTTCTTGCATCCTGCATTTAAAATATTATCATAACTAGGTACTCTCATTGTGCAATCAAACGGCAGACCAAATACTGTGTTGGCGTCTTCAGAAGGAACACGAATAAGTAATGAGCAAATATGCCGTCATTGGACGGAACCTGGATGGGATTTTTGGGTTTCAGCTCCTTACTCTTCTCCCCTCAAACCCATCCAGGCACAGCCAAGTGAGCCTTACACAAATTTTTCAGTGATAATTCACTTTTCCCTCAACAGATAGACAAATAATGAAACAAGCCGGTAGGCGACATGGCTGCTCGCTCTAGATGGAAAGCTGGCCAACACGACTAGCCGATATTCATGTACATGCTATCAATCAATTTCATTCTTTGACAATCGAATGGCCACGGCACGATGATCATAGTACAAATTAGCGAAAGTTAGAGTATGCATGTATCGGAGATTTTCGTAATTTGTATATTGTTCAGGAATGAGTACATGATCCAGCTGACCAGCGCCACGTGTCGGTCCATGATGGGAAGGAATGAGGTTCAATTGAGTGCAGAAAGCATCAATTTTATTACGTCCGCTGGCTTGTTTTTTTATATGATGCTGTCTGTAAGACATTCTCCTTGGGCACAAAAAAACAGGTCCCTCGGGGGTCCAGTTTCGGAGGTATTGATTTTTTTTGTACAGTCCACAATAAGTGTACGATGTACGATAAAGTATTTTAGCTGTTGCTAAGCAACGGAGGTGTGCATAGCACCCATTCATTTTTGTGTACATGCTAGCCACATTGTACACATTTCACCCAAGTTTCATCAAAATGAGACTCTTTCTCTTAGAGATGTTCGCAATTAACCGTTACTGAAATGTTCGACATGTACTCTCCCAAAACCTATCTCCTCCTACAAATATTTTTTGTTAGGGCTGAAAATTGGCATGAAGGGAGCCTGATGGATTGCGCACAGAACTCTAAGCTTCGATTTTTCGATTTATTTTTATTTGATTTTGTTTTTTTTCGATTTTTTGACCACTTTAAAGGGCCGTTACTGGGGCCCGGGGTCCCATATTTGAAAACACACGATTCCCAGAAATATTGGTCCTACCTACCAAATTTCATTGGAATCGGTTGAGTGGTTTAGCCCCGAGGCTTGACCAAAGTTTCGCGGACAGTCAGACTGATATTGCAGTGATGCTGTCCCACTTTACTACTGTTACCTTCTCCAATGAAGCAAATTCGTGACAGACTGAAATGTCCAGAATAAGGGTGCTCTAAGAGCAGCCAATAAGAATGAAGTCATGCAGAACACGATACATGTGGAATTCCTAAAATAAATTTGACCTTAAAAATAATTGGTGGCTGAATTAAATGACCAAATATGCAAATCTCCTTCAAATTTCAAGTCAATCGGATGAAAACTACGGATTTTTAGAAATCCCACACAAGTTGTTGACCTTTGGCGTACTGACCTGTTGACCTCAGAATCGATAGGTTTCTTGCTTATGACAAACTTGGTGGAGTTTCATGAAGATCGGTTTAAAATTGTGACCTGTTGCGATTGACGAACAAACGGACAGAATCACAGACCAGACCAACCAATATACTTGTGAATCTTCCATGTTGCAAGTAATAGCGAGTAATAGAGATAAAAGAAAAGAAAAAGCAAGAATTGGAATGAATAAAGAGAAATGTGAAAAAGTAGAAAGAAGTTTGAAAGGAACAAAGAAGAAAGATTTGGGGAAGAACCCGGACAGATAGATGTCAGCAGCAACAGGTCCAAGTAACCAGAGATGTGACAGCGGGGAAGCACAGTCCACACAGCATCGGGATATCGGGATATGGTCCGTAAAAGTCCACCATTATTTCTTTTCCTCAATGGGTAAGTATTATATGTATGAAAAGTAAGAATAATAATTATTTCCTTAAGTATATCGGAGCTGGTCGGATGGCTTTGAGATGACACACTCACTTTTGAGCTGTCAACATCATGTTGTAATCGTAACTCAGCTACAGTGCCTTCAGAAAGTATTCACACCCCTTGACTTTTTCACATTTTGTTGTGTTACAGCCTGAATTAAAAATGGACCAAACTGAGATTTTTTTTTTTTTGTTACTGATCGACACAAAATACCCAATAATGTGAAAGTGGATTTTTTTTGTTGTTGTTGTTGTGAGAGATTTTTTTTACAAATTAATTAAAAATTAAAATTTTAAATGTCTTGCATCAATAAGTATTCAACCCCTTTGCTATGAGTCTTCAAATTGAGCTCAGGTGCATCTAATTTCCTTTGATCATCCTTGAGATGTCTCGACAACTTGATTGGAGTCCACCTGTGACCAATTCAATTGATTGGACATGGTTTAGAAAGAAACACCTAAGTTTTATACAAGTGAGATCACACGTGTTTGTTTGAAGATCAAATCGATCACGATCATCTTGGTTGTAAAACTAATGGATTTACTGAAAGAAAAAAACCCCTGTCTGTTGATCCATAAAGAAGCTTGTTATAAAAGCCTGTCTTTCTTTTATGGAAGAAGAAAAAGCTTTCTAACAGCACAAATTTTTATTTTTTTATTTCTTTTAATTCTAAGACAGCAGGAACCCTTTTGAATGAAGTGGGACTTACAAATGGACGCCACTGCTTTTAGTAATAGATGCTGAGCACCAAGTGAGGGAAAAATTTGAGTCTTTCGCATGATTCGACCAGTCACAATCGAACCGCCAACCTTCCAAGCTCAAAAGCTCAAATGGTAAAGTGGAAAGCATCTCAAAATGCAAGCAGACAAAATGAATAAACACACAAGTGGTTACAAAACCTTGCCATCTGACACAGCAGACAGGCTAATGAGGCCTATTTGTACTTACTGTGACTTTGCCCTTTAAAATTCTGACCCAATTATGAATTATTTTCTCCATATTTTCATAGTAAAGGTTTGTTGAGAATTTTATGACAGAAGCTCAAATTGTTAAAAAAGAAAAGAAAAAAAAAGTTGGGGCCTGGAGTCCCTGGACGGACGCGCTGACGCACAAACACACACATGCACAAGTGATTGCAAAACCTCGTCTCTCACTGCCTGGCGGGCGGGCTACTGAGTACTGAACATAAGGATTGTAGTTTGGATAACAAGGTGAGAGCTCTGTTAATTTTAGCACAAAATAGTTTTGTAAGCTCCTGAAAGGTTCCAGCAAAGAGCTAGTTTCATTGTAGATGCGATCCACCAAGGTATTCATTAGCCTGTGCTGCTCAGCATGATTGTGCGTTTTGGCAAAGCAGGTTACAGCTCTGATGAGGTTAACTCTTCCTTGGTGGGAGATATTGTACAGATTGTAAATTTTAAGGAGGCTAAATATTTAACCTATTCTCCATGCTGTAGGAGAGTGCATACACTACCTTTCTAATCATTTGGGATTCATTCCTAATTGAGTACACAAATGTGGCAGGCACACTGCGTGATGCTGTCCCACTTTACTACTGTTACGTTCTCCAATGAAGCAAATTAAATACGACAACATGGCCAAGCTCAGAGCCTTTCACAATGTTGTGCTTTGTGCTGGATTGGAGGTCTCGAAGTGCATTTTGCACACAAATGCCGCATTTCACCTTACACTTGCTTACACTGCAATGCCTCGATTTCACACATACTTGCAATTTTCTTCATTGCCCAGTAAAAGTTGAGAAATTGCACATAAGGTGCAGTTTCCAGCCAGCTTTACCGCAGCAAAATAATAGCTTGTTGTGATGGAAAGCGTTAAATTGCCTCTGGCAAGTGCTACAGAGGTAGTTATAGAATGCAATGGTTTCCAACCTGTTTCTTCCAATCACCAGCGTTAGGTTTTGAGTATCGAGTACCCCCTCCAACCCCCCCCTCCCCCAAACCCTCGTTTCAAACCGACTTTTCTGAAAACCCATTGTTTTCTCCAAGTGAGTGTACACTCCTCTCCCCCCCCCTCCCAAATTTGTGACACACTCGGATTTGAGCCTCGTCTCTTGGTGTACTGCTGATAGATCGTCGCCTCTTGGAGTACACCATTGTTTTGGAAGTGATGTAAAAATTGACCGTCCTGTTGCTAGTACTTGTTTATGGATGTTAAAAATCCAAGGATAGCTTAGGTAGGTCATTGGGTACCGGTACTCTCGCTGAAGTTCAAGTTCCTGCTGTTACCTTTGGTGTAGTCATTGGCTGTCTTTTACAAATGAGAAATGCGAATGAGCAGTCAGTTGATCTTCCAGCTCGATGAGTTAAGACTAGATGAGGCATGACAGATGTTGGCTCATATATGCTTCCTTGCAGTTGATCAAAGCTATTGGTTTTGTTGAACGGATCTATTGTGGTTTTCTGTTATTTTATCGTTCCAGTGTTGTTAATTGTTTTCATCCAGTTTTCCATGTTTTACTGTACCTTGTTGTGTGTTGTCAAATTTGTGTCTTCGTGAGTGTCTGGCCTTGAAGTGTCACCAGCCTCAGCTTGTGAATGTGCCTATTCTGTCTGTGCTCTGACACATGCTTCATATGGCTTTCTTTTTCCTAAGTGTTCTCCTTTTATGCTGGTCAACTTTATTTAATGTTCCCCTCTTAGCTTTAAAAAAAAAGGGCAAAACTTTGTTTAACTCGAAAAAGCCACAAGCTCATTATGCCAGTCATTTCCTTCCTTTGTTCATGCTTTATCCTCCAAATTTAACTAACATTCCTCTTAATTCAACTAATTTACTTCTTACTTTTAAAAGCTTTTCATAACATTTTAAGATACTTTATTTGTCTTATCTCTCCATCAGGAACACCCCACATGTTCTTCATCTTTATCTATCCTCTTCTTCGTCACACAGTTTTCTTCTAAACTTGCCTCTCGCAAACGCTCGGTCCATTGACTGCCCCCCTCCTACCAACAGCATGACTTTCCTCCTTGCCTTTAAAAAAAAAACCTCATTTCATTCCTCTCGTGATTTGTCTTCGTTTATCTAAATTGGAGATCACGAGAAGTCCAGTCTGCAGAGGTCGCTTGCACTCAACTATCAACTCTTCTTCACATCCAGTAACGGTGTCAAACTACTCCATGTCACTACCATAGCCCTTGTCATTTCCTACACGCCCATATCCTCGTAATCCTAACCCCTTCTCTGTTTCCCCCAATTCAATGTCCCTCCACCTCGTGAACCCACTTTCACTTTCTGCTTCCCACTCGCCCCACTTTCTCCCAGCACCAGTATTGGTTGTTGTTTTGCTGCTTCGGATGTGATGTCACCCGACGATGTCCTGTGCATGCTCTGTTTGACCTTGGTCGGTCATGATTATTCATTCGCTCTCTGATTTTCGTGGGCTCCCAGGCAATAATGTTACAGTTAGAACTGCAGTGTATGAGAGTTGTACTCTCGTTCATGAGAAGAAGCCGCACGGCGGTTGGTGAGCCCTGGCGTTGAATACCGCCTCACAAATTACCTCATGTACGTTTACTATTCCCAGAGAGAGGCTCGGCGCCATTTTTGGGTGCATCTTCCCATGCAGGATGACACGGCTCAACCCCACAGTTCATTAAAGACCATCTCTGGACAAAGCTTAGGGCCCTGTCACACCTTGACGTGTTAGCCAGCGTATAGCAACGTATCAAAATGTATGTAAAACGCTGGCGTACGCTGAAGTATTGATTTTTTTTTCCAGTTTTGGGCGTATTCATAACGAGTTGGATGTATGCATAACGTATTAGTAACGTACACCGGACGCTTCGACAACATATAGATAACTTATACCAACGAATGCTGAGCGTGTTGTCGGCGTTCACAACCTTTGCCCAACGATAGTCGAACTTATGCATAGCGCGGCAGCGTATCGCCGACGATCACGTGGCGTAGGCTCTTAATAGGCTGCGGCTCGATGATTCAAATCATAACCGCACTCGACATCGAAGTGTCAAGCCGCTGTCACACCTTGACGTTTTAGCCAGCGTATGCCGACGTATGAAAAATTTGCCGAATACGCTGGCACACGTCGAATACGTTATGGATAAGTTTTTTTTTATACGTTAAGAGCACGCTGGCATACGTCGTAGTACGCCGAGTATGTCGACAAATTTTCAGCATGTTGAAAATTTGTCGACGTATCCAGCGTATGACACACATGTTCCGCATACGCTGGCCATAAGTTGTAGGCACATTACGCGATCCTTGACACACGTCGACACACGTTACTTGTAAGTTACTCATAAGTCGAAACATGTCGAGGTAATGTTTAGCATACCCGAAACTTAATTTTTTAACCTATGAGAAATTTGCTTTGAACCTATGTGTAACGTATCTCCAACGCACATTGACGTATGTAGAAGTATTTGATTGACGTCTTCTGGACGACCACAGAACTTACTGAACGTGTTTCTAACTTACAGCTACCGTATACTGGCATATTGGCAGCGTTTAGGGGAATTGTTATATAAGAATGGGCTTCACAGGAGGAACCCGTCAGTGTTCCAGACTCCATGGTTTTTTTGTTTTTTTTTTCCCCTTCGGCATGACGGTGATTGTTGACACTTCGATTTCTAGTGCGGTTATGAATTAAATCGTTGAGCGGCAGCCTATTAATTATATTATATTATCACCGCACTAGAAATCGAAGTGTCAACATCACCGTCATGCCGAAGGGAAAAAATAAAAAAACCCATGGAGTCTGGAACACTGACGCTAAACATTACCTTGACGTGTTTTGACTTATGAGTAACTTACAAGTAACGTGTGTCGACGTGTGTCAATGATCGCGTAACGTGCCTACAATACGTTACTCATAGGTTAGAAATAAGTTTCAGGTACGCTAAACAATACCTCGACGTGTTTCGACTTATGAGTAACTTACAAGTAACATGTGTCGACGTGTGTCAACGATCGCGTAACGTGCCTACAACTGATGCCAGCGTATGCGGAATGTGTGTGTCATACGCTAGCATATGTCGAAAAATTTCAAGCATGGAAAATTTGTCGAAAAGCTCGGCATACTACGACGTATACCAGCGTACTATGATGTATGCCAGCGTACTACAACGTATGCCAGCGCACTACAACGTATGCCAGCATACTACGACGTATGCCAGCATACTACGACTTATGCCAGCGTACTACAACGTATGCCAGCGTACTACGACGTATGCCAGCGTGCTCTTAACGTATACCAAACTTACCCATAACGTATTCGACGTGTGCCAGCGTTTTAGACAAATTTTTCATACGTCGGCATACGCTAGCTAAATCGTCGAGGTGTGACAGGGCCTTTAGTGCCAGAATAAAGGGAGGATTTTGTTTTCTTTTGTTTTCCCCTTGTCTGTATTATAGTCCGTGTGTAGAGGCGCCTCGACTTTAGGCTTTAATTTACCTCGTGTTTTATCATTACACTTTGAATTATTACCATTGTAAATATTTGATACATATTCATTAAATCCCCGTGTTTATTTTAAGTTGCTGGTGTTGTCTATTTGTTGTGGGTTCGAGATATACCCCATTGTGCTTTCGTCTGTCTGCTCCGTCCATGCCGCCCGATCTCTATAATATATAGCACGATCTCTCAATAAGTTTTGGGTGGATTAGCAAGAAACTTGGTGGTCAAGTTGGGTGTGTGACAAGGATTAATCGATTCTGTTTTGGTGAAGATCAAGATCTGGAGATGAGACTTTTTTGATTTTTCTTCCTTTGTGTGTTTTGTAAATAGGACGTCTTGAAAAGTTAAGGACAAATTTGGACGAAACTTGGTGGACAGGTTGGGTGTGTGACAAGGATGAATTGGTTGGATTTTGCTGAAGATCCAGGTCATATAATATTTTGAAATGATTATTTACCATTGAGAGATGGGGCCCAAAAAACGATATCATGATATCTCAGAGCTGTGAATGGATTATGACAAAACTTGGTCGATAAGTTTGGTCGGTGACAAGAACAAGCTGATTAGATGTTAGTTGAGGTCCGGATTCAGATCTGGCCTATAATTGGGATTCAAACAGGAAACTGTTCAGCCTGGCAGAGGTATGTGCTCGACCAAGTGCCATTCTCGTTGCTGATGGTTCTTCACTCTTCCGTAACATCACTGATCCTTCATACAAGCATTGGCTCCTCTTTTATTTCCCCCACATGTGGATCTTAACTCTTTCCTCTGGGGCTTAAAGACCTACCGTCTCCCGACATCCCCTTCCTCAACCATGATCCTTTCTTTTCATGATCCTTTCTTTTCATGATCCTAACCTTCCCCAAGCCCACCTCTTTCCGTATTTCCAGTTTATTCTTCTATGTCTGTGATTGAGTGTTTGTGGCTTTGTCCATCTTGATCATCCTGTGTATCCTTCCCCTTGCTCTTACTCCTCCCTACGTCCCTTATTTCTCATAGTCTCCCTTTTTTTGTTCCTCAACCTTAATGTTGGTGTCCCCGCCCCTCTCTTTTTACTGTTATTAACCTCCGCCATCTTCGAAGATGGATGGAGGTTACTGTTTTCACCCCTTTCTGTTTGTTTGTTTGTTTGTTTGTGAACAGTATTATGGAAAAACTCCTTGACGGATTTCGACGAAACTTGGTGGGGGGATTAGGTATGGTCCAAGGATCATGCCATTAAATTTTGGACTTGGTCCCCCCCCCCAAAAAAAAATTGTTAGAGAAAAAAAAATTTCTTTTTTTGCATTTCTACATGTTTTAAGTGATTTCCAACCCCCCCCAAATTTTTTTTACCCCCCACCCCAAAAAAATAGAGAAATTTTTTTTTGCATTTCTACATGTTTTAAGTGATTTCCAACCCCCCCAAAAAAGTTACGCCCCCCAAAAAAATTGTTGGAGAAAAGTTTTTTTTGTATTTTTACATGTTTTAAGTGATTTCCAACCCCCCCAAAAATTACGCCCCCCAAAAAAAAAGAATTTTTTTTTTACATTTCTACATGTTTTAAGTGATTTCCAACCCCCCCCAAAAAAAATTGTTCGAGAAAAAAAATGTTTGCAACTTTTTTTTCAACAAAATTTAGATTTTTTTTTTTTTTTTTTGCATTTTTACATGTTTTAAGTGATTTCCAACCCCCCCCCACCCCCCTGCCAAAAAAAATGGAGAAAAGAATAACTCTGTCAGCACTGTTGACATCATATTTAATGAATAAGATATAAGGTTCACTTGAGCCCAGCAGTATTGGCGGCGGAGGTTTTGCACTCTCCCAAGTGCTCCCCCTCTAGTTAACCTCCGCCATCAAAGATGGACGGAGGTTACTGTTTTCACCCGTCTGTTTGTTTGTTTGTTTGTGAACAGTATTACGGAAAAACTCCTGGACTGATGTCGACGAAACTTGGTGGGGGGATTAGGTATGGTCCAAGGATCATGCCATTACATTTTGGACTTCGTCCAAAGTCCAATATTCGTTCGTCCAATATTCGGACGAAGTCCAAACTTCGTCCAAAGCCACCACCTCTATGGTGGCCATTTTGAAAAAATATTTGAATTTTTGTTTTTGCATTTCTACATGTTTTAAGTGATTTCCAACCCCCCCCCCCAAAAAAAAATTTGTTGGAGAAAAAAAAAAACGAAATTTTGCAACATTTTTTCAAAAAAATTCCGATTTTATTTGAAAAATATTTGAATTTTTTTTTACATGTCTACATGTTTTAAGTGGTTTCCAACCCCCCCAAAAAAATTTGCTAGAGAAATTTTTTTTTAGAAATTTTGCAACTTTTTTTTCAAAAAAATTCCGATTTTTTTTTTTTTTTTTGGCATTTCTACATGCGCGTCGATCTAGTTTAGTTTATTCAATCGTGGTTCAGTGGAGTCTGATCCGTTTTGACCTACAATTAATAGGATATCAGGTTCACTTAAGTGACCCAGCGGTATTGACGGCGGAGGTTTTGCACTCTACCAAGTTCTCCCCCTCTAGTTTTTGTTCTGTTACGTCCTGTTTTGTTGTGTTTTAGCTCCTCCATGGGTGCTGACGCTATACAAAAAAAGAAAACACATCTGCATCCTTCCAAGTGCAATTGATCAGTTTAAACTTTAAAGGAACCTCCCCACATTCCCATCTTTCCTAGATATCTTTCAGAGTAAACCTCAAGTTTTAGCATGGAACTGCATATTTTGGGCATTGAGGCTCGCGAGGTCTCGAGGCACCCTAACATTAACATTTTTCTGAACGCCTCTTGTTTTGGGAGCATTTTGCAGCAGCCTATCTGTTGATACTTGTGTGCTATTTTAGCTTCCACCCAAAGCTACCACAAACCACATTTATTCACGGCATAAGACTGAATACTATAGTAATCACAACATTTGTGAAGATGTTTATATTTATCTCGGACTTTTTTGGGATGCAAGCACAAATTTCTGCCTTCCTCGATCACAAAATCCTCAGCACAGCCTGTTCTTCGACATCATACGTAAATACTTCTCATCGGGTAATTCCATTTCTGATAATTAGCAATTTATTTTTTCATTGTCTCATCTTGTGTCACGGTGTCTTTTGTCCAGTGTCTGGAAGGAGGTTTTGAACAGAACAGCTCTCCATGTTCTTCATTTACTTTTGCAACAACCAGCCACAACTGAAGAGATAATAAATAACGATCATGACGTCCACCATTGTTCTATGAACATTATTGTTTCATCAAAACTGCATTGTTTTCGGTGTACATGTATTAGGATAACAGGCACTTGAGCATCGATTTAAACAGTCTTGTCATTAAAATCCTGGTTGTTTCGCTTCCTTTTCAAGGCAGGTTTTCTTTGTACCTACAACATTTTATCAGATCTTATGCACGATTATAAGATATAAAATAATTTTGTTTCATTATTAGCACTTCCTTCATATGAATGCCAAACTAGGGCATTTTGGTTTAACAAAAAAAAGAAAAATTCTAGAAGAAACAAGTTTCAAAAAATAAAAAAGATATAAGATGTCATAGCCCCTGGTATTGTTTTTGTAATTTTGCTCTATGGAGTTAAAGGGCTAGCCCAAATTTATGTACAAAGTTGCATGCTCGCGCCCGTGGTCGACATTTTGTTTTTGCTGGCAATCATATTTTCAGGGTTTTGTATTTCAGGGTTTTCAGGGTTTCAGGGCTGGCAATAATCATATTTTGCAAGTCTGTGGAGAATCCCACATAAAATCGGACAATATGGTGAATGTTCTTTTTGGTAATTTGACCTAATCTTTACTTCTTATTTCTGTAATCGACGACATTCCATTTTCCCATGTCTGATTCAGTTTTCCGTTTCAAGTCACCGATTCCGTAATTCCATCCGTTTTCTGCAAACACGGAAAATTACCGGCTCTGTGGGTTGTATTGCCTTTTCTATGGCCTTTTTTGTTACAATCGAGAATTGCTTTAATTGATTTTTTTTCCAGCCACTGTTAGGAGAGACATTACAATTATGATGCACACATGATAGCTCTGATCCTGGGAAAATGTAGCTAACTATTGTATTACTTGCCATGTGGCTTGCTTTGACAGCATATTGTCTCTTGCTCAGGGGAATTTGATTCCAGATTCGGAGGAAGGATATAGGTGACTTGGATTTTAAAAATGGCAGTCAACAAAGGCAGCACATTGCAGACAGTTGGAGGGTTAAAATATACGCCAATTCAGATGAGACATTGTGTATGTAAATATCACAGAGAATTTAAAATTGTGTTGAGTGTTTGGTGTGACTAATTTCTCCAGGGATCACAGAATTATTATTTTTTTCTTTACAAATACAGTGTTGTCATATAATTATTTGTTGCACGAGTTGATTGCACTGTCGATATCTGAATGCTTGATGCCAGAGAGCAGCAAGAGGGTTTTGGGTGGAGGGAATTGGCCTGGAGGATACTGGTTAAAGGAAACAGCCATAAATTTGTGATGGCAGGGTTTCAGCAATTTCAGCATGTGGGGTGAGTGAATGGTGCAATCCGCACGCTCACCGCTTGCAACCTGTAGTCAAATCTTTTCCCTCATTATTTCTGAGTTAACCTCAGTTAGTCATGCCTCAATTCCAGCTTTATTTGTGATGCAGACAGGCCATCAGAGGTCACATGTTGAAGCGTCAGTTTTGGGGGAAAGCAACGAGAAAATTGTCGGTGTAATTTGTTGAAGTTCTCATTCAGTCTCTGCTACAATTGCATAGTAAACTAGAATGGCACTCGGTAGAGAGTATACCTCTGTCAGGATGAACAGTTTACATTTTGTATCCCACTGATAGTCTGGATCTGCATCCTGGCCTTAACCAAAATCTAGTATCCTTGTTCCTGTCACCGAACCAACTGATCCACCAAGTTTTGTCATAACTCCTCCATAACTTTTGGAAGCATCATGCTCGAGATAGTTTGTGGCCCCATCTCTCAATGGTGAAGAATCACTTGTATAATTTTAAAGAGATCTCTTATCCGGATCCAGATTATGATCTTCACCAAAATCAAACCAATTCGTCCTCGTCACGCACCCAACCTGCCCACCAAGTTTCGTCTGACTCTTCTATAACGTTTTGAGATATCGTGTTATCTATCGTTTTTAGCCCCATCAATGAATGATTAAATCACTTAATAAATTCTCAGATCCAGACCCGTATTTAATGAACTTGTCAGAATTAACCAGAATTTAATTAACTTGTCCTCGTCGCACACCCAACCTGTCCATCAAATCCGTCCACAACTTCTTGAGATATCCTGCTCACAGCCAAACAAGCAGACAGACGGGTGAGAACGTAACCTCCGTCCACCTTCGGTGGTGGAGGTAACTAACATGTGAAGGAGAGAGGAAAATAAACTTTTCTCAGCTTCCATGTGTCGGTAGCAATGACTGACTGACTGCTGCATTAACTCTGTGTTACAAAGCATTGTTTTTTTTTCTGCTGAAGCATGTTTCTTGACACGGATCATGCTGGGCGGTTTGCCATCCCTCTCCCAGAAGTAGGTTGGGCAGGAGTTTTGAATTTGGCCTAGGTGCCAGTTACAGCTTGCCAACTCTTCCTGAAAGACGCCATGGGGTCTTTAAAGTCCACCACCTAATGTCGGCAGATGGGATTCCCATTTAATGTCTATCCTTGGGACGGCACAAACATTGATGAATCTCCCTGCCTGTGAAACACCAGGATGACAGCTGGGTCGTGTTTCAAACCCTGGCTCGACAGCTTCGAGGCAAGTGTGTGTACCCCTTGCCCATCCCTGTCACCCCAGAAGTAGAAATCCTCAAAGGTAATTTGCTCTGTTAAGTGGTTCCACATTATTGTGTCCAATTTGGAGTCGATGCTCGTGTGGAATTGTTGTTGGCAGAAGCGGATAGTTTGTGCTCAATTCTCACCTGAAGTGTCAAGCTCATTCAAAGCATAACCTGAATTCTCCTTTTCTCATCTAATTCTTCATTGTGCATCTCAACAACTTCTTCAGATATGAACCCAGGAAAATGGGAGTAATTTTAATCCAATCCAAATCCAAATCCATTGGAACCATACTCTGTGCAGAGCGTTGGTGCTGCATAAGCAGTCTCCTGGGCTATTGGGCACAATCCTAGATGGGTCATCAATCTGACTCATGGATACTCGAATGGCTCAATCATCCCAGAAAGCTGGTACTCATTTTGCCGACCTCAGAAGATTGACAGGCCGAGTCAACCCCACCTGGTATTTATTCAATGGCCGGGCCCGATTTGAACTTGAGACCCTCGGATCCCAAGCCCACCACCATAACCATTAAGCAAGCCAACACCAGGCATAGTAATTTTAATATTTTCCCAAATCTTCTGAACTCTGACATTCTTGATTTCTTACATGAGAGGGCGTTTCTCTGTCAATGCACCGCGACCTGATTTCGCTCGAGCCTTGAAAAACAGCTGTTATTTTAATACTCCCTTGTTCGTGCATTTTCCTCGGTACATTTATAAGCCAGCACAGCTATTATCTATTTCAATCCATGCAATAATCAAAAACCTAAAGCCTTTTAA
>NC_140964.1:92672786-92690286 GCF_056783735.1 Eptatretus burgeri | reverse complement strand
CAAATGCACAGTGGACATCCCATCCTATAAAATACTTAAGGCATTGACATTTATGGCAAATTGTTAATTTCACTTATGGCTGTGATTCCAGATTAACCATGGCGTCCTGTGGAGAACCATCATGTAAGAAGCGTGCAACTGAACCTTCCATTGACTTTCGAATCTGCTTCATGTGTCAAGGAGACAAGTTCACTGACATTAAAGGTGTTCATCAACTTGAGCATCTGCGACTACCAGAACTGGAATCATACCAATCATTGTTGGACTGTATAAGCAAGAGGGCTCAATATCAAAACCCTGAGTATGTTTGTTTGCATCAACAACTGAGTGGCATATCTGGAAAAGAACTGAACAACCAACATGCAGTGTGCCACAAATCATGTCTTGGTAAAGCAATACACAAGCAACACATTGAGAGAGACAAAGCTCGATATGACAAAGCAGTTTTATCTCAAGAATAAAGTGTATTGTCATACAGCAAAGTCGGTGGTCACCCTCCCGCATCACAAACATCTAACACCCCAAAGCAAGCAACTCCTGCATCTACCAGCACACTAACAAGATCTCGTTACCCTCCATTCCAAAAGGAACACTGTTTCTTCTGTCAAAACGAGAATATTTGTGGTGTTAAGACAGAACGCCTTATTACTTGTCGAAATGTCGATATTGGAGTGTCAATCCAAAACATAGTTGATGTTAGCGGGAATGAACAATGGAAAGTAAACCTGGCAAACATCATAACTGATGGCGACTTTCTTTCAAGGGACATTAAATATCACAAAAATTGCCATACCATTAACTGGCGCAAGTACATACAAGCCAAAGAAAGAGTCAGCAACAGAGAACATCAGGCAGAAAATACAGTGGAATTTATTTCTGCAGAGATCGAGTTCAGTGCTGAATTGCAGGAATCTATAGATCAAGGAAGCATCCCACTACAGACAAGAGCACAGTGATAAAGCTTCTGGAAGATCTGGTGGCCAATGACACAGCTCAAGCTTCTGCACAACCTGCAGAGTTTGAAGAGGGATCTGAGACATGTCTTGTAGTTGATGGAATGGGAGTGGTACAGGAATTAATGGCAGTCAAAAATTTCAAGACTTGCAAAGAATTTTCAACATCCTTTGTCACACTCATTGACTCAAAGGCTCACAGATATTGTCAAGTGAGAGTTATATTTGATAATCACACCAAGAATGCATCACTGAAGGAGCAGACTAGAGAGCGGCGGAAAGGCAAGCTGAAGGGGACTAAATCCAACATTGTTCAACACTCAACAGGCATCAAAGACAAAAAGATGTTTCTCACCAGCAGCAGCACAAAGGATTCACTAACTCTCCACCTTTCCCATCAGCTCATCCACTACAGTACCGTCAAGGTTATGACTGCAACACGGAAAGAGGTCATGACGAATTATCAAGTTCAAAGAATGACCGGTGTCAGCACACAGGAAGAGGCGGACACTCTTATAATTTATCATGCTGTAGAAGTTGCGAGCAATGGAATGAATGTCCATATATATTCACAAGACACTGATGTGCTACTTTTGGCTCTACGAAGAACACCACTAGTTGGCAACCATTCTGCACTAATCATGGGCACAAGCGAAAGACGACGGAAAGTCTTCCTACAGCCTATATATGACAAGCTTGGCCCAGAGAAATCAGCAGCTTTGATCAACTGGCATGCTCTCACAGGCTGTGATACGACAGGACATATCCAAGGGAAGGAAAAGAAGGGGTGCTTTACAACTTTCCTGAAGGCAAGCCCCACCATTCTGAGAGCACTAGCTGACCTTGGCGAAGGGGCTGAACCATCTGAAGAAGTTCTTTGTGGTTGTGAAGAGTTTCTTTGCTCTCTTTTCTCTCCAGTTGGAGTCCACTTTGGGCAAGCAAAGATTCTGAGATGGTTTTTGTTCAAGCAACTCACAGATGAGCAAGGAGTTGACAAACTGCCACCGACTCAGAGAGCATGGATTGAACATGTACGCCGTGCCCATGTCCAGTGTAATATCTGGCGCCAGGATATGGTATTGAACCCAACTTTTCTTGACCCTTTGACCTTGGGGTGGCGAATCCAAGACAAAAAGCTACTGGTTGTTCTTTCTCAGATTGCACCAGCTCCAGTCTCAGTGCTGCAGCTCGTCAGGTGTAACTGTGAGAAATCAAAGTGTTCAAGAAGGTGCTCGTGCAGAGGAAACAGTGTGGTCTGTACCGAACTTTGCAAATGTGGTGGGGAAGGCGACAGCTGTACGAACATAACACCACCAAGGATTGGTGAAGATCTAGAAGATGATTGAAGCAATGACAATTATAAATGTTTAATCAGTAACATTGACACTCCTGATTCATACATGTAGCATTTTCATACCTTTGAAAAAAAACTTATCCATCTTCTAATTGTATAACCGCCCAAATAAATTTATATTGAATTACATGCTCTATATTATTTCTGTTAAATGTTTTAGAGGATTGGCAAAGAGTGTTCCAATCATAAATATGTTGTTATTATTGGAATCCTCCTGTGCCAAAACATATGATTAGACACCAAAAATATCTTCTTATTTCTATTGGTTCAAAAGTAATGGCATTTTACATAGAAAATCCCCAAAATCAGGTGGCCATCTTGAATTTTTTCCAATAATTAGAGTATTTCTAGTGCTCTTAGTTTGCTTCTAATGAATCTTTGTCCCCTTTATATGAGTTTAGATAAAATGAAATAAATATTGTATGACATTTGAATGAATAGTTATGGTTAATTTGCAATATTCTTTTTAAAAGAAGATTTTTGGCGGTGGCCATTTTAAAATTCAAAATTGAGGCCCTAAATGTTAATGGAAAAACTGGCACCCTTTATTTTCTAAACCAGTGAAGTTTCTAGATGTGTTTAGACATGGGTAACACGAATCTACCCAAAAAATGACAAATCCAGAAAATGTTACATACGCCCACGGACTATAGTCCCTTCCCTTTTGTTTAGTGGGACAATGGGACAGTGCGTTGTGTGGACCTCCTAGTTAAGTCTGATTATATCTCTAACTTCATTTCTACTCTTTTCCTCTTCTTCCTGAAATAAATCAAAGCAGACACTGCACTTAGACAGCCGCCTGTAAAAACTGCAGCCACACCCTCAACGTACGTGTCCTCGCAGAGGCCAACACCGTGCAGCATGTGCTGCGGCCGGGGGGAGGGGAATCGGAAAGCTGTGACAACATCGTACGTGCATCGACAGCGCAGCTGTGAGGATACAGAGATACCCTCAAACGAACCTCTGCCGCAAGCTTGAGATAATCATCTGACCTTTCCAATGATCTGGGATGAGATTGCTGGTTGCATTAAAAAGGCATATGAACGAATATTTCTTAGAGAGGCTGCTCGGATGTTGTTTTTCACAACCCAGAAGCAAATCACCCAATATTGGCGAGAGCGTGACTGGCAGCTTGGTGCCAATAACGACACCGTCAGAGGTTGATGATCGAAAAAACAACAACCACGCCACGTTGTCCAGGACACAAGTGTGCAAGATACGGGTGGCGCGTTCTTTACAACGAATTTCTGGATTTAATTATGTCGGCATCTTCTTTTCCCTCCATTACTCCAACTGATACTTGTATCTTTATTCTTTTTCATTCCAAACGTCCATCAAACTATTATATCCGATCGTTCCGCTCAATTCTTGGCACAGATCGGGGTTGGCCCCACGAACACTATAGTAGTATCGTAGAATCAGGCGAACACGAGCACTGACCACGTGGGCCATGGCGGATCCGCACGTACTGCAGAGAACGTGCTCGAAGGTGGACCTGTGCTTAGCTCGTGACACATTGTTATCGTACAAAGCAGGGCACGAATGGCACACATCTTATTCTGGTCTGTGCATGGGTTTATCCTAACATCTTACCGTTTGTGCATGGGTTTACCCAAACACCTTACTGTCAGTCCTCGCTGGCAGCCGCGGGTGTTCCCCACGGACGCGGACGTCTCCTCGCCTCTCCACCCGATGAAGCCGCGATCAGGCAGAGGCGTGCTGTGCAGTTCGTATCACTTGAGCCGCGTGGTGCATCGCAGAGCAGGCATTGATCAGCGTTAATCGGGGGTGCTGGGTGGGCATGCGGGGCCGACATAACCCTCGGTCGGTCACCGGGGCACGGTCCGGGATATTGGTGCGGGGCAATTCATGTCATGGGGCTCGGAGACGATTCCGCAGCTTGGAGTTATCTTGCCAGAAGTGGAGTGGAGCCGCTTCTGTGCCATCACGGCTGGGCCACGCAGTGGTCCGGGCCCAATCAGAGCGGCCAATCAGAGCTGCCTTCTGCCTTGTATACAGTAACCTCCAGCGCAAGCTTTGAGAGATCCAGAACGAGTGGTGGACCAACCTCGCAGAAAGAACTCAGCTTTGCGCAGACACTGGTGACTATATAGGGTTCTACAAAGCCCTAAAGGCAGTGTACGGCCCTACACACCAAGTCCTGTGTCCCCTGCGCAGCACAGACGGCCTGGCGCTTCTCATCGACGAGGCATCCATCCTGAGCCGTTGGTCAGAACACTTTCAAGCTCTCTTCAGTGCTAACCGCACTGTTCAAGATGCAGCAATTCTCCGCATCTCCCAACAGCCAGTGAAAACGGAACTGGATGAGCTACCCACTATCGACGAGATCGCCAAATTAATTGAACAGCTGAAGAGTGGCAAGGCAGCGGGAGTTGACAGCATTCCACCAGAGATCTGGAAGCATGGGGGCCCAATTCAACATACCAAACTCCATGAGCTCTTCATCTGCTGTTGGGAGCAGGGCAAGCTGCCACAGGATCTCCGTGATGCAGTAATCATCACCCTGTACAAAAACAAAGGGGAGAAGTCGGACTGCTCCATCTATCGGGGAATCACGCTGCTGTCTATCACAGGCAAGATCCTTGCCAGAATCGTGCTCAACAGACTGACACCAGCTATTGCTGAAGACTATCTCCCAGAGAGCCAGTGTGGTTTCAGAGCCATCAGGAGCACTTCAGATATGGTGTTTGTCCTCAGACAGCTCCAGGAGAAATGCAAAGAGCAGAACAAGGGACTGTATGTAATGTTTGTCGACCTGACCAAGGCGTTTGACATGGTGAGCAGACTGTGGCTAATCATGGAAAGACTTGGCTGTCCCCCGAAGTTCCTCAACATGGTTATCCAGCTCCATGAAGACCACCGTGGTCGGGTAAGATACAGCAACGACCTCTTCGAGCCTTTCCCTATCATCAATGGTGTCAAGCAAGGCTGTGTCCTTGCACCTACCCTTTTCTCCATCTTCTTCAGCACGATGCTCCAGCAGGCCACAGAAGATCTTGATGATGAAGATGGCGTCTACATCCGATATCGCACTGACGGCAGCTTGTTCAACCTGAGGCGACTTCAGGCCCACACAAAGACCATGGAGCAACTGATCTGAGATCTTTTGTTTGCCAATGATGCTGCCCTTGTTGCTCACACTGAGACAGCCCTGCAGCGCTTAATATCCTGCTTCGCAGAGGCTGCACAGCTCTTCGGACTTGAAGTCAGCCTGAAAAAGACAGAATTCTTGCACCAACCCACACTCCAGGAAGAGTACCACCCCCCTCACATCTCCATTGGCCAGTCGGAGCTGAAGACAGTCCACCAGTTCTGCGACCTGGGGTGCACCATATCTTCAGATGCCAAGATCGAAAAGGAAATCAACAACAGACTGGCGAAAGCAAGCAGTGCATTTGGAAGACTCTACAAGCGAGTGTGGAACAATCGACATCTGAAGAAGGGCACAAAGATCAACGTGTACCGTGCAGCCGTACTGACCACACTCCTGTACGGTGCCGAGTCATGGGTTACCTACCGTCACCACCTACGACTCCTCGAGCGTTTCCACCAGCGCTGTCTTCGCTCCATCCTCAACATTCACTGGAGTGACTTTGTCACCAACATTGAAGTCCTTGAACGAGCGGAGGTTAACATCATAGAGGCCATGTTGCTGAAGACTCAGCTACGCTGGGCAGGGCACGTTTCCAGAATGGAGGATCACCGCCTGCCCAAAATCGTGCTGTATGGAGAGCTGTCCTCTGGCCACCGTGACGTAGGCGCTCCAAAGAAACGCTACAAAGACTCCTTGAAGAAGTCCCTCAGCGTCTGCCAAATTGACCACTGCCAGTGGTCAACCCTCGCTGCCGATCGAGTTGAATGGAGACGCTCAGTCTGCCAGGCAGTCTCCTCCTTCGAGTGCTGCCGCAGAGCCAGCTTTGAAGACAAAAGAAGAAGGAGAAAGAACCGGGATGCCTCGGCAACCATTCCAGACCAAACCTTCGTCTGCAGCCGCTGTGGTCGGACCTGCCTGTCCCGTATCAGACTCACCAGCCACCAGCGAGCCTGCAGCCGACGTGGACCCCACCCTTCTTGATCTTCGCCCGCGAAGCAAAGCCATGACATGATGCATATACAGTATGTATTATTTAAAAAAAAAAAAAAAATATATATATATATATATATATATATATATATACATATATATTTTAGGGTGGTCCAAAAAAGTCGAAAAAAATAGAATGTTGCTCCACAAGCTTAAAATTCTTCTAATATGATCCAATAACGCGCATAATTTTTTTTAGCTTGATCGGAGGTGATTTAGAGGTCGCTCCATATGACGACGTTTAGTCTCATGACTTGAATAAATTAGGGTATGGTCAGGTATGATTACGGGTACTTCTGGATGTCCGAGGTGGAAATGGAGTGCATTTTCGAACTCTACGGGGTCGATTCACTCTAAGAAATGACTGCACCGACATTGATTTCACTACCATTTCGAAAATATGACCTAAAACAAGATTTATCATTCCTGGAGTTGAGTAACTAATCCTACTCATTTCGATATTTCCTCATCTACAATTAATTTGTTGTCCGTCTAAACATTTCTTAGAGTAAATCGACCCCACTGAGTTCGAAAATGCAGTCCATTTTCACCTAGGAAGTTTAGAAGTGTACGGATTCACATCTCACCATACCCTAATTTAATATAATAATAACAAAATAAAGAACTCATATTTTTCGTGAATCATTGAATCTAAAACACTGGATGTTGGGCCGGCTAGAAATAAGTTCAGGTGGGAGTGGAGACAGCAATAGAGGTGGAGATGATAGTGGTATTTGGTAAATGAGACGAAATATTCTAATAGTTTGTAATTCCATTGATTGAAAAATTAGGGTATGGTCAGATACGATTACGGGTACTTCTGTACTTCTGAGGTGGAAATGGACTGCATTTTCGAACTCAGTGGGGTCGATTTACTCTAAGAAATGTTTAGACGGACAACAAATTAATTATAGATTAGAAAATATCGAAATGACTAGGATTAGTGACTCAACTCCAGTAATGATAAATCTTGTTTTAGGTCATATTTTCGAAATGGTAGTGAATTCAATGTCGGTGCAGTCATTTCTTAGAGTAAATCGACCCCATAGAGTTCGAAAATGCACTCCATTTCCACCTGGGACATCCAGAAGTACCCGTAATCGTACCTGACCATACCCTAATTTAACCAACTCATGAAACTAAAAGTCGTCATATGGAGCGACCTCTAAATCACCTCCGATCAACTTAATTTTTGTATGCACGTTATTGAATCATAGTGGAATAATTTAAGGCTTGTGGAGACAACATCTGAATATATATATTTTTGCTGTTTTTGGACCACCCTAATATATATATATATATATATGTATATATATATATATATATATATATATATATATATATATATATATGTATATATATATATATATATATATACACATAATATCTTTTTTTCGTTTTGTGATTTTTACAGCTTATAAAATGTCCTCTGCAACCCTGTGTTTTAAAGTGAAACCGAAACCTCACTCGCAACACCAACAGTGTCCAAGATAAAGCTTCTGACTTGCTGCATGTCTTCGAAAGCTGGCCTCCCCACTTGGTCAAAGGTTGTGAAGAGCACCCAGCTGTGATTCCATTTGTAAATTGCTGATGAATCATTTGACTTGCACTCAGCTCTCTTTCGATGTATAAAATCACACTTTTTGTGTTCTGTCTTGGTATTTTATATCTGTACAGCTTTTGGAATACAACTCTGAGACTATTTCTGTTTTCATTCGTAAATTGTGTTGTTATTTGTGCTCCTTGGCTTGTGCAAAGCTGCACTCTCAAAGTTAACACTGACCTTTTATGTGGACAGTCGTTGAATGCCAACAATTACCTTATAAAATGTTCAGGCTGCAGATGAGCCACAAATAGAGTTTGCAAACAAGCAAGTGGAAGGGGTAAGCCTGGTATTGGCTTAGTGGTTTGGGATCCTCGGGTCCTAAGTTCAAGCCCCGTTGGCTGCTGAATTAATACACCAGGGGGTTGACTCAGCATATCATCCTTCCGAGGTATGCGAAATGAGTACCAGTGTGTACTGGACGAGTGGCACTGCATCAGCGACACAGTCGCGCTTCCAAGAAATTATGGCTACCCCGGCAGCTAAGATGCCATATGCAAGAAAAAGAAGAAATGGAAGTGCTTATCATTTCATGTGTTTTTGGAGATTGAGGTTCCATGATGACTTTATGTGCACTTCACAGATGAAGCATCCATTACCAAGTTGAAGAAGCAGTTGCGGTCATTGGAGGCTAAAACAACGGACCAGGAGGAAGAGCTTGATGAGCAAGCTGGGACCATTCAGTTGTTGGAACAGGTGATGATGGTTGGATTATATTGAAACACCTGATATACACATGTGTATATATATATATATATATATATATATATATATATATATATATATATATATATATATATATATATATATATATATATATATATTTATATATATATATATATATATATATATATATATATATATTACCAAAACTCTCATCTTGGATGTGTATGTATGCATGTTCCCGAAATACAGCCAAAACGGTACATTATCGCGCAAAAATTTTAGGGCCACATTACTCACCATTCGCCTGCGGTGTGCAGTATCAAGTTTTGTTAAAATTGGGCAACAAAAAAATTATTAAAAAATCAATTCCATATTCAGTCAAGTACTGTTTGGGAGAATTTGATCAATGCAAACAACCTCAGTGGTATCATTCGCTGGCGCTATCTTTTTTTTTTTTTTTGAAATGATTCATTAGAAAATCTCAAACATTTAGGATGGAAAAAAGAACGATTTATTTTTAAGCATAAAATAAACCGCCATTTTGATCTGATACTTCCGTGTTCATTAATGAATAAAATTGAGTTTATAAGATTATGCACAATAATTTATTCGACTTTCTTTTCTCTGTTTTTTTTTTTCACATTGACGCGCAAAATCAAGTTTGCTTCAAATCGGGAAACGAAAAAATTATTAAAAAATAAATTCCCGATTCATCAAGTACTCTTCAGGATTATTTGATCAATGCAAACAACCTCAGCAGTATAGTTTGCTGGAGCTATCTTTTTTTTAATTCAATTTAATTTTTTGAATTTTTTTTTTTTGTCAACGGCTGTCACAACGGGAACCCAACGGATTCACGGGTCATCTCGTGTATATATATATATATATATATATATATATATATATATATATATATATATATATATATATATATATATATATATATATATATATATATATATTTTGTGGGCCAGGGGTCAGTGGCGAGAACGACCGCTAGGTGGGGAAGATTACGCCGTCTCCCACCGGTCTCCCTGGAATTATAGGCTGTCGCTCCGGATAAATCCGAAGTCGGCGGGTCGATTAATCGACCGTGAAACGCCAATATCTCGACCGTGTGGCGTAGGGTTAATTGTCTCGATCCCAATATACCTAAATATCCACGCAGTGTTGGCTACCAGGGATTCACGCCCTCGGCACGTCTTTCTCGAACCGGGTCACTCGACCGAATGTATTAGAGTTCTAACTAGCGACTACCAACTCCGGTTCGGTTACAGCCGAGCGGTAACTGCCAAAGCCGTGCCGGCTCGGATTAACGGATTATCAGGGTTGAAACCCCGTCTAAATTCAGACCCGGACCATGCTGGACCAAATAAAGAAAGGACAGAAACGAGCTGGGGACATTTCTAATAATTTATTTACAATGAATTATATGACAGAATTATAAGACTTATCAAGAATATGCAATGCAGTATTTACAATGATGAAATAAACACTAAAACAATTCTACTTATAGACGGGGCCACACGCAGTCACACACACAAAACCAAAGAAATCCCGGAGTTTTTATTGCACCCTCCAGCCGATGAGAGAGACGAACTGGGGGTCAGAGTTCTAATGGGCACCTGTGGGTCTTCGAAGGTCCCAGCCACACGTGTGGGACTCGTTGCTCGTGGCGGCAGCCACGTGGAGCAATCGGAGCTCCGGGGCGGAGATCAGGGTCGCGGACGGGACCCACCAAGGCTCCACGAACAGGCTGGCCCACTCTCTCCAGCCCAACCACCGTCAACCAACTTGCAACCACTCAAGCACCCCAGATCTCCTAGCGCCAACGCCAACGACGATGACCGACAACTGAGTCTCCTCAGGGATATATATCTCTTCCCACACTTGGAGGGGCCAATAACTCAACCACGTGACTTGGGGTCCTCCGTTTAATGGAAACTGGTTACCTAAAATGGTCACATGATCTAATTACCAGGGGACACACCCTCGGTACACCTTGTTAAAACCGGATCACCTTTCCAGATCAGATGCAGCCGAGCGTAACTGCGAAGGACGTACCGGCTGGGAAACGGATCGTTGGGGGATTACGTCCCGGCTAAACTAGGATACGGGCCATGCTAGACCAATGAAGGAAAAGACGAAAACAAGCTGGGAACATTTATATACAAAGCATTTATTTACAATTAGCGAGGAAAGGTATGTGGTATAGTAAATGGGGTTTGTTATTATGCACGATGCACAGCAGAGGATAGTGAGGAATTCGTAGGGTGCAACCAAAGGCAAGTAATTTACAAAAGCAGAGACAGAGCAGACTTATCACGTTATATCTTCAACGATCTGAATTTAAGCTGCGACAGGTGCCATCACATACCTACACACAGACCCAATGAAGATTAGTTAGCCAGAAGGAAGGAAAGCAGATGAATACTAACAGCATCTCAATACTTGACGCGGTCCGTCGACCCCGCAACCCAGTGCGCTTCGGGGACGCTCCGCTTGAGCGATTCCACCTTAAGAGTTTGCACGTTATCTCTTTCTTGATAACTTTGCTTGGGCTTGTGGAAACGTGTGCTCCGCACTGGTCCAGAAGAACGTTTGTCACACACCAACCCCGAATGCAGATGCAGCAACAGGCAGACAAGTAGGTGCAGTGAAGAGAGTGTGGGGCAGAGAGGCGGAGCAGTGGGCGTGGCAAACATGCGGAGACAGTGCGAGGCAGGCAGCTGAGAGGGAGGGGAGAGAGAGCAGACGACTTCGCGATCTGCCTTTTATAAGCCCCGGGCAAAGGGTTGGGCAACGACCTGAAGCGACGCGCCGTCATCTGAGTTTCTATTGGATCCTGGATCCTTCTATTGGATCCTGGCCCCGCCCTGCCAGGCTCCTGGGGCCGGAAGCAGCCTCATTCGCACATCCGGCGTGACGCGGCCCGGAGCCCTGCACCGAACTCCCGGGCCGTGTTCTGGCGACTGGACGAGGGTCGTGTCGGTCCAGCATACCTGTTCAGGGCACCCCCGGCGAGCTGCGGTTGGTGCTGTTAATGTGCTTGGCCCGTCCCTGCGCCACGCGATTCGAGTGGCATGTGATTTTTCCTGTGTGCGGGAGATGTTGGTGGTTGAGGTGGTGCTTCTGGTGAGCGGAGGTTGAGCAAGGTGAGATGCGTTGTAAATCTGCGCATAGATTTGAATGAAAGGGTGCGTCCTGTTTCATAAGGTGGCTGCCTTGAGTGCGGTGCCTGCTTTGATTTGCATCATGGATAAAAGGAAAGGGTTGGAATGAAAATCAGGATTGAATGGCAGATTGAGATACAATTAGACCGAGCTGCAAGACCCACGCAACGCACTTCGTTCCGTTAACCCATCAGACATGAGGGGAAGGTCTCACTGCATGAATACTACTAAAATAACTGCCTGGGGATCACTGTATGTTGGGTGCTGTTGCCTTTGAGGCATGCGGTTTTGCAGAACTGCAACAATATATATATATATATATATATATATATATATATATATATATATATATATATATATATATATATATATATACATATATATATATTAAGAATGTTCCAGAAGGTTTGTCATTGAATGGCACGAATTTAAATGTTTGCTGCAATAAAGGTTTTAATCTCTTACGAGCCAAACCCACGCTCCGCGCGAAGTTTCTCAAGTGAGGATTCATTAGGATGTCAATATATCCAGTGTTCACAATGTGATTTATAGAATTTCTTTATATACAATTTTTCTTGTTACATTTTTTGTGTCAAATACACCTTCTGAGGTAGTCAGCATGTGCAGAAGAGGGTTTTACATTGCAGATGCTGTTTTATAGGAGTGGCATTATGCCTCTCAGCGGTGACGGTCTGTCGACGACAGACGTAACGACGTCAGCGAATGACCGATTATGTCATGACATCATTACGCCTCTCAGCGACGTCATTACGTGACGATGTGTGACGTCACCATGCAAACAAATGTAAAAATTAGAAAATCGCCAAAAATCCCAAACTTGTCCATCTGGCGCGATCTCACATAGCCCATGCTGTACATTAGACCACAGAGCACCCGCATGCCGAAAGTGGCGGCAATCCGTCCAGCAGTTTCGGAGGAGATACGTCCACAACATATGGATTAGTGTATTAATATAATAATAGTTTTGAAGGTGGACTCCTTTCACTTCAGTGGAGGCATGCTGAACTTTATGACTACCGAATATGCTGGCCTTGAAAACGTTACATTTTTGTGGGTTGCATACTCTTGAAAAATTTGTTTTTTTTAAAGTTTACCATATATTTGATTGAAATTTTATCCTCCACACAAGAGCTATTTATTTATGCGGATGTTATATTGAGGAAGCTTTGAATGAAAGGCATGACAATCGCAGCCTTTCCTCATCGTAGGGTGAGGATGTGGTGTGAAAGTTGAAAACAAAGCACTTCTTTTTTTTCACAGAGTTGAGGCTCATGAAAGATCAGAATCGCTTGACAGCAGAGCTTGGCAATTCTGTCTGTTTGCACATTTTGGGAAGGTGACACTTGGCTTTGTTAAGAGGGTTTTTTTTTTAATGCACTCTTGTGTTCAGGCTAAGCTTCGTTGTGAGATGGAGATGGAAAGGATGCGACATGCACACCAAAAGGAACTTGAAAGCAAAGATGAGGAGGTGGAGGAAATGCGGCAAAGCTGTCAGAAGAAGGTGAATGGATTTACTATCACTTTGTTGGGCACCACCGTTTTTGGCCAGAAACTAATTTTCTTTTTGAATTGTTTTGTTATGTGTGCTGTGACCAAGAAAGATCCCTGTGTGTATAAAAATACATATGTAAGTGATGCATTGCTTTGCAAAATGAGAGCTAAACTAACAGGATATGCAATCGAAGTATGGAAATTCATTTTTGGAGTTGATTGTTTTGTGCTGTGCCATGTCACACATATTATATGGTTTTGCATGTCAAGTTGCAGATGATTTGCATGTCAAGTTACAGTTGTATTTTATTTTTTTTTTGAATTATCCAGGCTAACATGCATCAAATGATGTTCAAATAGTCTCTCTGCACCATTTTCTTCATTCCCTACCCAATTTCAGCTCCGAGAGCTTGAGTTGCAAATCGAGGAGGAGCATGACAGCAGGCAGAAAGCCCTGAGGCAGAAGCAGGAGTTGGAGGCTCAGATCACTGATTTGGGCGACCAGGTACCCCATCCCTAAGCATGTGATAATTATTTTCCAAGGAAGGGTTTTTATGGCTCGCTGTCCTCGGCTTCGATGGTTGATTACAATCTGTTGAGGCATCCTGCCATTCAATCATTAATTTGGGTTTTATTTGTGATGACTTGTGGTCATAATTTGAGGAAGGAATCTGATGATCTTTCCGTCATTGCAATGACTGAATCTGCAACAGATGGTGCTTTGAGGATTCACTGCATTGCCTTTTTCATCAGTCGATGATTAGCTTGCTAACTTCGAAATTCTTGTTCTGGGTTTGATCTCTCGCAGCATAAAATCTAACAAACTTTTGTTTCTCGTGCAGGTCACACAGTGAGTTGCTTTAGTATGGATATCTTTATTTTGGGGCAAATGTTGAACCGGTGTCTTCATCTTGCAATCATGTGAACCAAACAAAAAAAAAAAAACAACAACCCTGTGGGGTTTTTGTTTTTCAGATTGGACATTTGTACCATTACCATGTTCTACAAAAACTCAATCAATTGGATGAATGTATTGCATCTAAAAAATGTGATGAAATGATTTTGATCAAATTCATTATAGAAGTTTAGTAAATGTATACATTAATGTAAACTGATAAAGTGAGATAAGTAAATGGTATGGAGATGGAACTGTTTACTGTGACTGTGAACTGTGACTAAACACCTTTAATTGAGTAACGGCACGTCGCTTCGGGTCGTTGCCCAACCCTTTGCCCGGGGCTTACAAAAGGCGGATCGCGAAGTCGTCTGCCCTCTCTCCCCTCATATGACAAGCTGGACGTGATAAACTAAATTATCTCCTTTGTTGTTTACTCCATATACCGGGTTGAGAGAATGGAATGGATACCTACCAGGTCTCAAAGTGTCCACATTCGTGTGTGTGATTACATATATGTAATATATAAAGCTCTTTCTAACGACTGGCTCACAAACTGATATTAAAGATCGGTACCTTCCGGGTGACGTAGAAAGCTGAAATTTTGCGTGCCGATGGACGTCAGGATTGGGGCAACTCACCGGATGACGGGATTGAGACAAAGCCTTCGGGGCCCCCATTCCTTGATGATAGGAGGATTCCAGTTTACATAGGAGGATTACAGGATAGGAGGATTACAGGATTACAGAGTACAGGAGGATCACCACAAGGTAAACCTCCAGGGTCAGATTGCGGTGGTGTGTGGCGGAGTGGTACTGAGGTGTCGGCCACTAGACGGCGGTCTCCTTGGGTTAACCTGAGGTGGTCCCTTCGGCTGGGTGCCTGGAATGTCCAATCTCTAAGAGGATGATCACCCGTCTCTGTTATCATCTGAGCTCAAGTGTTTGAACATAGGTATTGCAGCACTCTCTGAGGTTCGGAAACCAGATAGTGGCGAGATCATGGCGAGTGGTTACACCTACGATTGGTCTGGTCGCTCTGATGGTTACCATACTCAAGGAGTTGCTGTAGCTGTGTCCAATAAGCTTACTTCATCGATAATTGAAGCAACACCGGTCAACAAGTGTATTATGAGACGAAGGATTCGTCACTCCTTGGCTGTCGTTTCTCTGGTCTCTGTATATGCTCCGACTGAGGCGAGTGATCTCACTGTGAAGGACGCATTCCATGCCACGCTCAAGTCTGTGGTTGATCAGTGCCCCAGGCGAGATACTCTTCAGGTTTTGGGGGATTTCAATGCATTGACTGGAGCTGATAGGGATGTTATGAGACATGTGTTGGTCCCCATGTGTTACATCAGTTTAGCCCAATCTCTCATTGGTGAAGAATCACCTAAAAATTATCAGATCCAGATCAGGATTCGGATCTTCACCAAAATTGAATCAATTATATTATTTATTTTCACACACCCAACGTGTCCACCAAGTTTCATCCGAATCCGTCCACAACTTTTTGAGATATCATGCTATATATCGGTTTTGCCTCGTCTCTCAATGGTGAAGAATCACTTTTTAAAAAACTAGAAGGGCACTCAGAATATGGCATACCTCCGCCAAGCAATGCCTGATACATGAGAACATACCGGGCCCAATACATTTTTGAAATATCATGCTATATATCGTTTTTGGCCCTATCTCTCAATGGTGAAGAGCACGTAATGCTGTTTGCGTAAATCTCTTTGCGTAAACTCTCTATCAGATCTTTTTCATTGGGTGTCTCTGAAATGCCGGGTTCTGGAATGAGAAAAGGCTGTGGTTCTGGTTCCGGTTCAAGTTCTGACTCTTCCTCACCTGAAATCACCACTACTGGACTCACATGCCCAACCAGTGCAGATGCCCTTGTGTGCGGCCCCTGCTCTCCATCGCACCACAGTTGTACCTCCATGGGACGGGAGTCTCGGAGACTCGGATTTGGTCCTGGTTGAGACGTGCCAGACGACAGCGTCCTGCCTGTGTCATGGAAATAGCATGCGGAAGATCCAGAGATGCAGAACCTGCTTCAAAATGGCTAAGGTCACCGCCCATACAGGCAAACAGCTCCACGATCAGCCGAATGATGGTGCCAATGCCACTCTCTCCCACAGAGCCAAGCTCCCCGTCCATCACTGCCAAGCCAGATGGAAAAAACTGGCAACCCAATGTGGCAATCAACTTTCTTTATATTCAACATGATGTAGATGGCCACAAGCCAACCACAACGGTCATGATGGTGGTTCCACACGTGACCAAACACCTTTAATTGAGTAACTTGAAGTGACGAATCAGGTGGAACATTGCGGTGCCCACCGCACAAAAGCCCGTGGAGCATATTGCAGAACTTCCTGCTGAGAACAGAGTTGCTGGAAAAGGATAAAGTGCCTGCTATATTCCAGACGGTGTTGGCACCTTGATTTCGGTGGGTACCCAAGACACAAATGCGCACCTGTTTCCCTTCAAAGCCTGCACTTGACTCACTCCGGCCTAATTCAAGATAACCCTCCTGCTCAACCAACTGTAAGCTCCCATTGCTGCAACTCTCCTCCACAACATGTCCTGCAAGTGGTTCAAACGTTGGCTCTGTCATATTTGCTGGACCCTGTTCAGCAACATTCCCAATGTCAAAATGCTGCAAGTCCAAACCAACTTCGAACGAGTCAGTCAGTCCAATCATGGTCTCGACAGAACCATCAACTTCACCATTGAAACCAACAGAAACCTTTGGTTATATCTCCTCTCCCTTTATGGCTTTGTCCCAAGTGTTCAGCTGCTCCTGTAATGGTCCATCCATTCTTTCCCCAGTCAATTGTGGCTCCCGTAAGCCTTTATCAGCTAACACCAGCTCTTGTTCTGTTGCACGAGTTTCCAACTTTTGCTCCAAACTGGCATCCAGGTGCTGATGAAATCTCAATTCCTCCACCTGCTGTTGCAATATGGGATCCACCCAGATGGGATAGCCCTTCAGGTCAAGTTCTCCCATTTCATTCCTTTATTTATCAATTTCGTCTTCCAATCGTTCATTCATTTACCTGACTCAATCAATTAGTGCCCCCCAGTTCTTGTGGTATTTCCTTATTAATTTTGTTCACTTGTTTACTCATTCCCCTCATGTCAATTCTCCATTCCAGTAATTTGTTCCTTCGATTATTTCACTTGTTCCTTCATTTTTTTTCATCAATTTCGCTCTCCCTTCCACCAATCTGT
>NC_140964.1:92657786-92665286 GCF_056783735.1 Eptatretus burgeri | reverse complement strand
TATTTAATTTACCCGAAAAGCTATAGAAATCTTCTTCTCCAGAACGGCTGTACAGATTTAGGGGAAACTTCACACAAATATTCCCCAAGCCTTGGGTGTACAAGTTTGTTTTGGAATAATTAATAGGTCACATGGTTTGGCAGCCATATTGGATTAAAGAAAATGTTAAATAATGTTTTCTCTGGAACCACTTAATCAATCGATATGAAACTTCACAATTATGATCTAATAGTGATGGGGAATATATGTTTTAAATTTCGACTTGATCGGACACATGGTCTGGCAGCCAGAATTATTTATTTATTTTTGATGGGGTTTAAAAAAAAAAGGCTCTTGGATGGGCTGTGCTTGGATGGGTTTGAGGGTGTAAGAGTAGCAGCTGAAATGTGAATCATATCCAGGTTCCTCCTGATGACTATCTTTGCTTTTTTGCTTGTTTGGGTTCCTTCTGATGACTCCAATGCATCACTGTACCTATTTGGTCTTCCATCTGATTTGAATTGAATTAATTTTAATTCCATTCTAAATTTAATTGAATAATAATAAACGTCATGGGTCAGGGTCAGGTGTCCAATCAAAGTGGGACGTCTTGGTCAGTGTGACCACTCCTTGGCTTTTTCACAAGATCTTGGCTATTCGTTGTTCACCTTGGCGTCTTGGTTTTCTATAGGTTTTGTTGGCGTATAGGTTTTCTATCATCATCGCTTTTCCGAAACCTTGTGAATTCTTGGCTTTTTTCATTGGCTCACCTTGGCATTTATGAAAATGCTGAGTGGTCACACTGGTCTTGGTACCCGGTCATCACTGCCAGAAGTTATCAAGTGGCAGTTCCAATTATGTTTCTTATTAATTAGGTGACACACCAGTACACAAACACCACTCAAAATACACCACACAAAACTACACATACGCCACACGAAACAAGTCCTGGCGAGGGTCTGCAATCTTTGATTGCTCTTTTTCTTGCTTTATTTTGGTTTGGATTTTGTATCATCGGAGGTATGGGGATTAAAGCATTCATTTTCCCAAGATTAAATGCTGGCGATGTATAGGATATTAACAAGCTAACTTTTAATTTAAAAATGGAGTCTCTATTCTCATGTCTTTCCGTTAAAGGTGTTGAGTTGGGTGTGTGTCCATATGCTCTACAGGCAAACCAGCATGATTTGAAGATGGAGCGGCGGTTACGTAAAGATCTGCACAGAACTAAAGCCCTACTTGCTGATGCACAGATGATGGTTGAACACCTGCAGGAGAAGACCACCAACAAGAAAGAGATCGCTCAGCTCCGTGGACAGGTTGGTTGTCGTTTCTCACTTCGTTTGAGAAGTTATGACAATTTTTTTGATTTTGATGTGTTTAATATCATGTACAGGCTGACTCAGCTGATGATTAGGTGAGCTGTTTTCCTCTAGTCAGGAGCAATGAAATCACAACTTATCAGATGATGTGTCCAGTGAGTCCATGCAGTGGACTTCAGCCGACAATATTGATCAATCATTTTTGCACATATTTAGTTGTCGAAGCAGGTATATTTTTCAGACAAAATAGAGGTATTGACTGCTAAAAGTAAGCTGCTTGAGTAAGAAAATAAAATTTGAACTGCTTGATCAGGGTTTAGGACAAACCTGGCTTATTTAAAGCATATATTGTACACCTGGCTGCTTTGGTTTGTGTGAGACATGACAATTTCACACATGCACATGCGGCTTTGATATCAAGACTTTAATTGGTTGTTTTGAATGTGGAAAAGCAAATACCATACATATGAAACTTTGGTGCGGTTTTAAAGACCATGGTGATTACAGAGTAATAGAAGAGGTAGAAATTGTGATGGTTTGGTTAGTGGTTAACCGAAGACATTTCCCGAAGCCAACAAATGCAGAGAATTGTTGCAAGTTTAAAATGACGCAAATTGTTTGCTTGTGCCAAAGTTTAGGTTGCCGTATTATAATCTTCAGCTTTCAATTTCTGATTTCTATGCTCAGCTTGAGGAAGCAGAGACAACAGTTGCAATGGCAAGCAAGGCACGACGGGCGATGGAGCAAGAAAGAGATGAGCTCCTGGAACAAACCGATGAGTTAACCAAGACCAAGACCTTGGTGGGTTGGCAAGCAGTGGAACCATGTGTTGCGTAGTAACAGAACATTCCAATTTTAATTGGTCCACTTGATGATGTGCTGGTTAAGCCCACAGTATCTGTGGTCTTGTTATTTGTGTGGGTGATGCGCTCCAGCAGGCAGAGGAATGCTTAATAGCTAAAAACTTTCCAGGTTGTGGCATTAAGATTCTGCAAATTGGCTATCCTTTGAATTATGCTTCGAATGGCAGAAAATAATCCAGCTGGTGAGCTGGGAGGTTAAAGTTCCTATAAAACATATCGGCTGATACCCTTACCATTATAATGGATTTGGAAAGCAAATACACCAATTAGGTGCTGCTTGTAACATATCCATAAGTAATAGATATTGTGGTTGAATTACACCATCCTGCACCATTTTAGGTTTGAAATGTTGGAAAATGTACAACATGTACTTTTTGTAATAGAAAACCTTGCAATATTTTAATTTGTATTTGTCACTTTCTGAGGTTTGTTCTACTTTTTTTCATTAGCTTATCTGGAATTGGAATTCCAGATAAGGTATTGTCGTCTGTCCGTCCTTCCATCTTTCTCCTGTTTTGACTTCTCTGGCCAAACTGCTGCACCGATCCGGCTGAAATTTGGCAGTAACTTTCCGCTCCTGACTGGTAACGGGGATTGCATAGCTCCTTCCGGTCACATGACTTTAAGTAGGTCAAAATGGCAGACAGTGAATTCCTTCAAAAATTTTCTCCAGACTCACCAGTCAGAATGCTACCAAATTTGGGTTGCAGCATTAGGCCAGGGTAGGGATGTTTTTTGCGGAGGTTATGCTGACCATGTGACCAGAAGTGTGTCAAAATGGCTGACAGTCAATTTTTGGGAAAATCATGTAAATTCCTTCAAAAATCTTCTTCTCCAGATCCTCCAGTCAGGATGCCACCAAATTTGGGTTACAACATTAGGCCAGGGCCCAGATAAGCTGCAGGTCCAGTGGTCCTATTTTTTTTTTCTTACCTCTGCCACCAAAGGTGGATGCAGGTTATGTTTTCCCCCGTGTTTGCCTGCCTGTGAGTAGGATATCTCAAAAAGTTATGGACACATTCGGCTAAAACTTGGTGGACAGGTTGAGTTTGTGTTGAGGCCGAATGAATGTATTCGATTTTGGTGAAGATCCTGATCGGGACAGAGAATTTTTAAACTGATTCTTCACAATTGAAAGATAGGGCCAATAATTATACATACATGATATTTCAAAATGTTGTGGATGGGTTATGACAAAACTTGGTGGATTAGTTGGGTCGGTGACGAGAACAAGCTGATTACATTTTGATTAAGGTCAGGATGCAGATCCGGCCTCTCAGTGCGGTACAAAATATAAACTGTTCAGCTTGGCAGAGGTATGCGCTCTACCAAGTGCCATTCTAGTTTTCTTTTTTTCTAATGCTAAATGATTATTGGTAATGGACTTTAACATTTGATTTCTCCTTGCTGCTCTTCTCCCTGTCTCTTTGTCCTCCCCGTAAGATGCCTGTCCTTCTTGTCTCTGTCATATTCTTTTGTGGTTAAAATATCCCAACATGATTCTGCTGTAGTCTCAAGTGAGAGGATGCTTCTTTGTTGGAAATGTTGATGTGTGAAAAGTTGCCTGCATTATTTATTTTCTGGAGTGGGGAGGGTGAAGATGAGAAGGGATGGGGTGACAGTGCTGTAAAAAGAGCTTTGGTATTCATCTACATCTTATTTTATATTTAAAATTGCTTTCCCATCATCGTTATCGTGTGCTGTAATATGTGTAAAAATACCAAATGGAATTCGTGTTCTGTTTTCAGCTGACTCTTGACTGTGCTGATAGCTGTTGAATAACGTGGGCCATTTGAGAAGTTCTGTGGATGAAATGCAATAGTCGAATATTCCAACAAATTAGGGAAAATATATTTGTACTTATTCAATTCCAACAACTATTGTTTTACGACCATTTCCCCCTTTTTCATGGGGTTGGTCGAATTCATTCCTCCATGCAGGTCTCCATTATGTCGGTTTCTTGCAAATCCAAACATTCCATGTCTTTGTGTCTTTGTTGACTGTTTCAATCATGTCTTTTTAGGACGTCCTCTTGGCTTTTTTCCTTCTACGATGAGCTTTGTTGCTTTCTTTCAGGCCTCATCTACAACCATACCAACCAAGACTCATAGTAAAAGAGCTTGAACACAGAACGGACCAGGGCATAACAGAACGTAACAAAAAGTCAGGAAAGGGGGGGGGTGACCAGAGGGACTGATGGACAAAATGGGGGAATGGAGGAATTGGGGGCTGAGAGAAAATGGGAGAGAATGAGAGTAAGAGGAGGACACAGGGTGAACAAGATGAACACAACCGCAAACTTCCGATCACAGAAGTTGAAGGAAACATCTCTCTGGTTCTTCTCAGATTGCTGCCTCAATGCTGGTTAAGGCCCGGTCACACCTTGACGTTTTAGCCAGCGATGGCAACGTATTAAAATGTATGTAAAACGCTGGCTTACGTTGAACTTTTGATGTTTTTTTTTCAAGATTCGGACGTATTCATAGCGACTTGATCTTATGTATAACGCATTAGTAACGGACACAGAACGTTTCGTTGTGTTATAGATAACTTATACCAACGAATGCTGAACCTGTTGTCGGCCTACACAACCGATGCCCAACGATAGTCTAACTTAGGCATAGCGCGTTGCACGCATCGCCGACGATGTCGTGACGTAGCCTATTAAAAGGCTGACGCACAACGATTCGAATCATAACTGCCATAGAAATGGAAGTGTCAACATCGCAGTCACACCTTGGCGATCTTGCCAGCGTATGCCGACCTAAGAAAAATGTGTCTAAAACGTTGGGGCACGTCAAATACGGTATGAGTAAGTTTGGTATACGTGAGTACAACGCTAAAGTACGCTATCATACGTCGTAGTAAGTAGAGTACGTCAAGAAATTTTAAACATGTTCAAAATTTGACGACGTACTCGGCGTATGACACACGTTCCGCATGCGATGGGGATAAGTTTTACACACGATATGCGGACGCTTACACACGTCCACAAACGCTACTTATAAGCTACTCATAAGTCGAAACACGTCGCGGTAATGTCTTTTTTACGCGAAACTTATTTCTAACTTCTGTTTGACGTGCTTTGAACCAATTCTTTACGTAGTCCCAACACACATCGACGTATGTAGACGTATTCCAATGACGTCTTCCGGTCGACAAAAAAAATAAATGAATGTGTTTCTAGCTTACAACTGCCATATAAAGACGTGTTCCCAGCGATTTTGGGAATTGGTATATAAAAATGGTGTTCATAAAAGGGGAACCCAACAGTGTTTTCGAGTCCTTTTTGAGTCGATGTCCATGTCAGCAGTAACAGTATCAGTATCAGTATCAGTATCAGTATTAGTATTAGTATTAGTATTAGTATTAGTATTAGTCGTAGTTTGTTCATGTTGGCAGTAGTAGGTGAGTGTGAGGGGGAGGGTGTGGGTTATGATGGATCCTCCTTGCGTCCGCGTGTCCACGGGTAGGAGACATCTTTGCACCATTGTTCGAAGTTCTTCGTGGATAATTTTTTTATGGGGCTTTTTCAACAATGAGCTATAGCTTGTTTTTACGATTTAGGTCTATTCATAACGGGTTGGACAAATGCACAATGAACTAATAATGTGCATAGAGCGCTTCGATAACTTATAGATACGGTATACCAACGAATAATTATCGTGCAGCCGGCGTTCACAAACTATGCCCAACGATAGCCTAACTTATCCATATCGTGCGGCAGTTTATCTTTGCCGGTGACGTAGGGTTTGCTATTCATAGGCTGCCACTCAACGATTTAAATGGCTGCATCTCCACTATTGAAAGTAGACGCTTGCGCTCAACAATTGGATTTTTTTTACACTCAACGACTTTTAAACGGTACCACTCAGCTAGTTTCATTGTTTACAATGAACGATTTAAATTGCTGTCACTCGCCTTTGTTTTTTGACGCTGGCGCTCGGAAATTTTAATCGTTTCTATTGAACGTGTTAAATCGCTCAAACTCCACTATTGAAAGTAGACGCTTGTGCTCAACAATTGGATTTTTTTTTACACTCAACGACTTTTAAACGGTACCACTCAACTATTTTCATTGTTTACAATGAACGATTTAAATTGCTGTCACTCGCCTTTGTTTTTTGACGCTGGGGTTTGGAAATTTGAAGTGTTTCTTCTGAACGTGTTAAAACGCTCAAACTCGACTATTTTAAATAGACGCTGCCGATGGACAATTGGAATCATAGCCAAGCTAGACATGGAAGTGTGAACATCCTCGTCATGCCGAAGAAAAGTTTGAAGAATGCTGCAAATAAGTGTCCTGGCCGTGGCCGTGGACGCTGACGCAAGGACGATCCATTATACCGACGCCTTTCAGCCTATGAGTAACTTAAAAGTAACGTCTGTCGACGTGTGGCAACGATCGCGTAACGTGCCAACAACACGTTAATCATAGGTTAGAAATAAGTTTCGGGTACGCTAAACATTACCTCGGCGTGTCTCAACTTATGATTAACTTACAAGTAGCATGTGTTGACGCCTGTCAACGATCGCAGACCGTGCATACAACTTGTGGCCAGCGTAGCAGAACGTGTGAGTCATACGCCGGCATACGTCGTGAAATTTCAAGCATGCAAAAATTTGAGGACAACCGAAAAGTACAACGTTTAAAGCCAACGTACAACGACGTATGGCAGTGTTTTTCAGCGTGCTCTCAATGTTATCAAAACTTACCCATAACGTATTCAACGTGTGCCAGCGTTTTAGAAAAAAAATTCAAAAATCGGCATACGTTGGCTAAAACGTCAAGGTGTGACTGAGCCTTGAGTCCAGCAGTTTACTCAGGCAGATTGGCAGGGACTGATCCAGCCTTCTCTCTTCTGAACTGGTCTTCTATATCTACTGTCCCTGATATTAACTCAACCTGGGAATTCTTCCACAGAAACCTGCTCTCTCGAATGTACAGATTCATTCCATCTCGTCTTCAATTATCCTACCCTTCTTCCCTCCAATGGTACAATGAATCCTGTGGTAAGGCAGTTGCTCAGAAACAAATTGCCTTCTCGTCCTCTAAGGCTAATCCAACCAAAGGTGATCTCGGTGCATTCCAAAAAGTCTGCAGCAAGTGTGTGCCCACGCTCTAGAGAAAAACAGAACATCTGCCAGAACACCAGAAAACAACATCTGCCCAACATAAAGAATGAACTTTCAAACTTGTCTCCCTCCTCTAAAACCTGGACGTTCCTTGTTAAGTCTGTCTCTGGTTTATGTATCTCTTTCATCCCTTCCGTCTCTTCAAATGGCATCACAGCAGACTCCGCTCGTGAGCAGGCTGAATACCTCAATTCTGTGTT
>NC_140964.1:92582786-92652786 GCF_056783735.1 Eptatretus burgeri | reverse complement strand
AAGATCTGTATCTTCTCCTATTAGTTGCGTACAAGCAGACGTTGAACACCTTACAGTCGTTTTCACAATCAAGACATCAGCATCACCATCTGCGCTTAGGGTCTTGATGCCGTTTTCACCCATCTTCTGTAACGGAGTGGTATTTGCTTCTCTGTTCTGAAGTTTACACTACAAACTATGTGGTAAATGGCATCTGCCACGTGAAGGTCAATGCAAGATGCCAAACGTCCCTGAACTTTCTCTGTCCTAGGATCGTTTGAGGGCCTTTGGTCGCATGCTTTAAAGATAGACCTCTGGAAGTCCCACGTTCGAACAGGGTAAGAATCATCAGAGTTGGTGTGTGCTGACATCCCACAAAGGAAGCAGTGTTCAAAAAAGTTAAATGTGGGTTCAATAGAACGGCGACTTGGCGGCTCTGGCTCCTCCCAAAACTTTCGTTTTAACGAAAACTGTATAGATTTCTTGTTGCAAAAGTCTAGTCTGCATTCAGAGTGGAACTTCTGCCCCACCATCACGTTGATGGCAACTCCTCTTGATTTTGCAGCTTCCCTCACACTATGGGCACCCTTCTCTGTCAAAGTAAACGTTTGTCGGCCATCATCAAGCTGTTTCTCGCACATGGCACACTGGTCATCCATGGTGTAGATGTCGCCCTGTGGATGAGAAATTAGTTTTTAGGATATTGTCAAAGCTATGCTAAATTCCACGAAAATCAGTCAAGTCATTTACCTAATGCTGTGCGCGTGCATACGACGTCTAATACCCCACACAAACAATCTGAACCAAACACCATATACACAGTACACTCTACAGCAATCACTACACAAAGCATGCAAAATGAAATCAGTCATACCCACACAGATGCCAACCCTCCCGATTTCATCGGGAGGCTTCCGAAAATTCACCCAAACTCCCGCCCGTACGATCACTATCCTTATCCTCCCGAAATTTTGATATTTTTGCACTGTTCACTAATCAGAATGTACTAGTATGAGAATTGAATGAAAAGCATCGTCTGCTACGTATAGCATGTGGTAACTCCATAACGTTCGCTGCTACCAAATTGTACGTAAAAAATTGCAAATTCAAATGAGGAGCAGCGAAACATTGGGTCTGGATCTCGCTTATGCGATCATGCACTGAGATTTAGTGCATGCGGTATGTGTGCAATACAGTGCATGCGGTATGTATGCACAGTGTATATGCATGCGATACGCTCACTGCATGCAGCTGGGCCCCGTACCAGCCCGGCGGTCGCGACCACCGTGCGGTGTTTAACAGCCGCTAGAGTTCTACGAGTCGCGCTGCAGCTGTGGAACATCGACTTCGAAGTTACCGATGCTTCAAGCCCTCGATGTTGATTACAAAATGGCAGAAAAGAAGCTTACGAAGACCAAGAAATGGTCTCAGAAGTACAAGACCGAATACAGTCTCCAATACCCGTGTATTCGAAAGTCTGAAAGAGGAATTAATCATGCGTATTGTACAGTATGCAGCGTTGATATTTCAGTTGAGCACGGAGGTCGCGATGATATTCGGAAGCACGTTGGAAGCAAACGGCACACAGACATTGCAAAGGAGAGATCTTCGAGCACGAGTACCGGTACACTTCTGAATTATTTCACCAAACAAGGGACAAGCGAGGAAGAGGATGTTACCCGAGCGGAACTTCTCTTTAGTAGATTTATTGTGGAACATAACTTGCCCATATCAGTCTCAGATCATGCTGGACCTCTATTTCAAAAGATGTTTCCAGATTCAAAAGTTGCTTCAAAGTATGGATGTGCAAGAACAAAAACTTCAGCAATAATTGGTGAGTTGTCAAATGTTACTGCTTCATCTATTGCCGATATTGCTAGACTAGCTCCATTTAGCCTAGCTACAGACGGTAGCAATGACAGTGGTGAGGCCCAGCTATATCCTGTCCTGATTTCGTACTATGACAACAGTGCTGGGATTGTGAAGCAAGGTTTGTTAAGTTTGCCTGCGTGCAAACAAGATTCCACTGGAGAAAACATTTTCAAACTGCTTGATCATGAGTTCAGTGACAGGAAAATTCCGTGGGGAAATTGTGTTTCCTTTTGTGCTGATAATGCCTCTGTCATGGTGGGCAAGCACAAAGGAGTCGCTGCTTATATCCACAAACAAAATCCAGAGTGCTACATCATGGGATGCCCTTGCCATATGATGCACAATACGGCCAAGAAGGCGGCCTTACCCATTGAATTAGATGACTTTCTCATCGATATTTACTACTACTTGGACAAAAGTAGTAAACGCGTCAAAGGAGTGAAAGCACTGCAAGAACTCTGTGATGCCCCGACACACAAGATTCTGAAGCATGTCGCAACAAGGTGGCTGTCCCTTGGTCAGTGCCTAGACAGGCTGATTGAACAGTGGGAGCCACTTCGCCTCTTCTTCAAAGAAGAAGTACGAAGAAAAATGCAACCAACTGTAGCCAAGACTCTAACAACGAGCAAGAAGGACGGCACTGTATCTACTGCCAGTACTGGCACTGCAGGATCAAGCACTAGTGGAGCAGCATTCACCACTACCACTGCAGTATCTGCTGCGAAGAAGACAGCAGGGACAGCACCAAAACCAATGCTGAGAGCAGGTAGCATCACCGGCCCTTCATCACGTTCATCTACAAAGCAGATCCCTTCAGAGTCGAGAAAGACTGTGATAGTCCCATCTACAGGCAAAGAAGGACCCAAGTTAAGTTCTGCTTTTGCCAAATCACTTGATAGAAGCTCAGCAAAACCTTCGAATCAGAGGTCTTCTTCCTTGGCTGCACCTACCTCAAGCTCTCTCCTCAAACGTAAAATTGGATCTGGTACTACGAGTCTGACCTCTTCTGCTGGCAGTAAACGCAAGTGTGATCGCCCTGCGGCTAAGTGTACTACGAGTTCTACAACTAAAAGCGCATCTTCCTCAAACACTGTGCAGGAATCTAGAGAAAAACGTGTCAACAGGATGTTCTTGTCTCCACAAACAAAACTCTATTGTTTCTTCCTTCGATATGCTAACAAGCTTTTTGAGGAGGGGAATCTTCTGCTCCAAAGAGACGAACCCTGTATTCATCTCCTGCACGGAGAATTGAATGGTCTTCTGAAAGATATCTTCGTACGGTTTTTGAAACCATCGGTGTCATCGGTTGCTCTGGTAAATGTACCCTTCTCTGACAGAAATCATCAGAAGAATGATGAGGACCTCATGATTGGGAACGATGCCAAACTGTATATAAGGGAACAAAGGAGTCTCAAGAAATCCACCTTCACTCTGAGTGAGTCAGACATCCAAGGTTTCTTCAGTGCTGTTCGCTCATATTATGTGAAAGCCTGCAATTACATCTTCAAAACCTGGCCGCTAGATGATGAATTAGCCAAGCATGCTCAGGTGCTGGATGTTAAGCTACACCAAGAAGTGGGGTTTGACTGTGTGGAGTTTTTCATCAAGAAATTCCCCTGTCTGTTCAGTGGCGGTGATAGTGACATAGACAGTCTTGAGAGTGAATTCGCTCACTACCAGGCAGACGCCTCCATAGCTACAATTGCTACTGAGACAGTGAGAGTGGATGAGCAGTGGCATCGGATTTCACAGCTCACAGATCCCTGCACTGGTGCCAAGAAGTATCCTAATTTGAGCAAAGTGATGAAGGGAATCTTGGTCATTCCTCATTCGAACGCATCATGTGAGCGGGCACTCAGTCTTGTACGGAAGAATCATACTGAATTTCGTCCCAATTTGAGTGTCAAAACCCTGGAAGCTCTCTTAATTGAAAAACTAGCTCATAGCACCCCTTGCTACCAGAGAGAATACAGCAAAGACATAATCAGAAGGGCGAAAAGAGCCACACAGCTGTCACTCAGCAAAGCTGCCATGGAAAAAGCAAGCAGCAGTAGTACCAGCCAGTAAGGTAAGAAAAATATTGCTTCTTTTGTGCTTTTTGTTAATCTTTGATTGTCCCCTAACTTACTAATATTAACATACATGTAACATTAAAAAGTGCACAATTTTCCCCTTTTTTTGTTCAAAAAGTGGGAATTCTTAACATGTTAAATGCTCCAAAATAGGGCTCAGAGGGCACTAGAGAGCGTCGAGAACCCCAGAGCTTCCAGGGCCCTAAGGCGGGCCCTGGACCCCGCCGCAAGGGTCGAGCGCTACACGCTCGAGATGTGCGCTTCGCGCACATTATTTGGTGTCGGTTGCAAATCCTCCCTAATTCTGATTTCCAAAAGTTGGCATCTCTGTACCCACAGTGTAAAAATAGCCGCATAAATCTGATGTATTGTACAGATACACTCATGATCACCTGAACAAAGAGTCACCTGGCCGTTGACTCCATTTACCTTAGGTGAAATGTGCTGGTGTAGGTTACCCTGATGGGGGGGGGGGAGGGGTTTGTTGTGTTCCATGTTGTGTTGCATAGTTTATTTGTCAATCCCGATGTATACTATATGATAAGAGAAAATAAACTTTTGAATTTGTTTGACACCTATGACGTCATATGTGATGCCTATGACGTCATTTCTGACATATATGACATCATATACAAATTTTGACGACATATTTGGATTCCTTGGGGTCACTTTCCTATCTGCTAATAAGACATTTATGGGGTCTAAAACGCACCGTTTAGGAGATATCAGCCCCCCAATTGCTCAATGGCGGCCATTTTGAATTTATGCAAATTAGGGCACTTCCAGTGGTCCTATTTTATATTGGGACATTCAGAGTGACCCCCTGAACAAGATTCAGCAATAAAAAAAAACTATTGCAATTTGTTTCAGGTTCAGCCATTCTGGGGCTAAATCTACTGGACTAAACCTTTGGTGATATTTTAGATCATATTTCTCCAAACATCCATCCTCCACTGCTTTCCGGTTTTACCTTTTGGATTTCTGATTTGATTGTTTTCTTGTCATGAATGAATGTGGTTTGCCATTGCCTTCTTCCAGGCAATATCTATACCAGACGGTTGATCCTAATCATTGTTGTCCATAAGAGAATATTTTTCTGAGTATCAAGGCTATGCAGCCATTACTGGCAATAGATGACAGCTGCCTGCATTGCCATCTACCACCTGTTTCCTCCCATGGGTTTACATAACCCTGATCGACCTTGCTCAAAGCTGACCCATGGTTTAACGACTGGAAAGGGTACCAGTACCTCCTCCAAGAAGGATTACTGATTTAGCTCATTAAGCCTTTAGCCTTTGGGTTCAAAACCTGAATCTCAAGGCAGCATTGAATTTGGATTCAGAATCTCTTTCTCCTGGAAGAGCTGCCTACCAAGTCGAACCAGACCTCTCTGCCCGAAGCCACTGGTTTTAAGATTCCAGCGATTCACCTTTCATCTCCATAATCCATTGATGAGAACAACCCTGCCACAAGAAGGCCAGTGTGGTGGCGAGACTGTCAGAGGCTGTTTGAGACATTGAGCCATTGGAGTATCTTGTATATATTGTAAGCTTATTCTCAAATATTACTATGGCATAGCACTCCAATCTCCATGGAGATCCATATATGGGGCAATTCCATGAGGCCATGGACATGACCTTGAAAAAAAGTGTTGTCGTTCGGTTTAAAACATCGCCTTAATTTGTTGTGCTTTCCCACAGGTGTATGAAACAAACATTCACGCGTGTCACATTAATTATTTTTTTTATCGCAATGACTTTCATGATGTACTTGTGTGTATAAGTTCCAAAATTGTGTTCAATAAGTGCCAATTTTGGAGTCTCTTATTTTACTCCATTTTCAAATTACTATTCCATGGAATTACTGATTTTTCACTGGTCTGTGACATTATTCCAGACAAAAGTAATTTTATTCATGACTTGCTCAAAAAGGTTTCGGAAACATCTAAAAGTTGACTTGTTAGACTGTAATAAAAATGACCTTCTTGTGCTATTGTCGCTCAGATTTCACATCTGGTATTTGGTTTTCTCCTGTACATGCTAATTATCTGAGAAATAATACAAACTAACAACATCCAACTCCTTCATAAAAAAAGCAACAAGAATTAACAAAAGTTACAGTATAATGAAAGTTACTAATATGTAACTAAGGTTACCATGATGATTGAAACTCTGTGGATGATCGCATAACGATGAGTCGATGAATGGCACGATAAACATTAGAAGGCAGTGATGAACAAAAGCAGATGAATTTACCCATAATCCAACTTTTTTCTTGATCGGTCTCTTCACTGATATTTTGTGCCACTGGATCACTTCAGTCAAGTGTGATCACATAAAACAGCCTGATCCATTCAAAGGATATAATTATTGCGTACCAGAATAATATTCTTGAGGCACTACCAGAAGAGGTAAAGCTGGTGTCGGTGCACTCGGATGACCTATCATCTCGGTTCACGAATCGGTTTATTGCAGCAGCCATTCCTGTTCTTGAGAGGAAGTACAGAGTGAAGTTAGAATGAAACTTTTTCTTCACCTCCCATGGCAAAGGTACAGTCGATGGCGTTGGAGGATCTGTCAAGCCCTCCGTCTCGTTGCGAGTAGACTGTTAGGTCACGAAAGATGATCCCGACAGAGGCTGCAACTTTGTGGAAACCACTTCTGGTATGCACAATGTGACCATCAGAGAGTTGTCCCCATCAGTCATCCAAAAACGTAACGAGACATTGCATCTGGATGCTATCTTCAATGTGACTGTGCCAATAAGAGGAATTTCCAGATATCACTTGATGAAATTTATCAATGGAAAATTGGCACCTTTCATTTTGTCAAGGGATGGCAAGATGGCAGAGGAGGTACCAAGCAATCACTCTGATGAAACATCACAAGTCAGAGTCGGAAACTGGTATGTGGTGGTGATTTTGCCTTGCTACCACCTCCCTGGAAGACCCAAATGGAGTTGTGTAAGAATCTGTAAGTGTAACTGTTGGCTGCTGGATGCAGCCGAACTGAGCATCGATGAAATGGGAAGGGTCTCAGCCCATGCTAGTGGACACTCGCTTCGCTCCGATTCCTCGCTCGGCCGCGCTGCCTCATGGTATTGTTCGATCGGCACTGGAGAGCTCTTGTCTGGTCTCCTCTGCTGAAGTCTGGTGAAATTTGGCTCGAGTCTGCCGAATCTGCTCCTTTTATGAGCTCTGAGTGAGGGAGGAACTAAGAATCTGTTCAAATGAGGCTGTAGGTGTTTTCCAGTTTTCCTATTTGCGCACAGCGGCTCCCGCGCCGTAGTCGCACCCCGCCAGGCCTCGGAACCAAAAATGGTCCCATTTGCTCCCTGACCTTGTCATGCATTGGTGCTCCGAGATTAACATGGGGCGAGAGTCTTTGAAGGTGCTCTCTGGACCCGAATGTGTGCTGGCCTCCATTCAAGTGTATTAATTTAGGGAAACCCTGGCGCTATCTGTACGTGTTTGAATGAACCCCAGCGCATGCTCACACTTCGAGTTATTCCTCAAAACAACCCGTCTCTCATTCCTTCAGCATCTCCCGAGGCTGTGATGAGCGTCCAAAGAATAGATGGCAGTTCTGGCAGTTGTAGAGAGGTTGTTCATAACGGTGGCGTACCGGTGAAGAAGGAGAGGTTGTTCGTAACGGTGGCATTCCAGCGAAGAGGGAGGGTTGTTTGTAACGGTGCCGTTTGTAGTGAAGATGTGGAAGTCGGCTGTTGTGGGGATTTTTAGGAAACGTGTGGAGTGGTTGTGGTGTCCAGAATAAAGGTCTGAGGTGAGACGGCAGTTGGATTTTGGTGCGCAGTTTGAATGGAAATTTGGTGCGCGTACTGCGAAGGATCCATATTGCTTATTTGCTTGGGTCTTTCCATCGTTATTATTCTGTATGCGTGCTTGCTTGCGTGATTTGTGTAAGAAGTAAAGTAAGATAAAAGAGTGACATTAGAGAAAGGATTCAAGATTGAAGACCTAATGAAAAGCTTGACGCACGGCATCTTTCCCTATTACCGATTAGACATATGGAAAGTACCAACTAAACGAATACTAATGAAATAACTGCCTTGGGATCGCTGTTTGTTGTGTGCCATTGTCTTGAAGGAATGCCATTTTTACAAAACCACAATATCTTGCACTTTTGTTATAAAGTGCTATCTATGAGATTTATGAATTAAAACCTCCATAAGACTCTATACTTACATGCATGCATGCATACATACATACATACATACATACTCGACCAGTCAAAAGTTTTAGAACACCCCCATTTTTCCAGTTTTTACTGAAATTTAAGCAGTTCAAGTCCAGAGATTAACCTGAAATGGTACAAAGCCAAGCGGTAAACTGCCAGAGGTTAAAAATAAAAGTTTAGGTTACCAAAAACTGAAAAATAATGTAATTTCAGAGTTGTTAAAAAAGGCCCTTTTCAGGGAACAAGTAATGGGTTTGCAACTGCAGCTGTTATGCAGCATTGAAAGTAAATTAAGCCTTGAAAGTTGATGCAAACAATTCCTCAGGTGTCCCAACTTTTGTTGATTAGTTACAAACCCTCTGTCTGTATAAAAGCAGTGTTGGAACAGACTGTGTTGCTGCACCCTCTGAAGCATTAATTGGACAATATTGCACTGCAGGAAGTAGTATATTGTGATCATAATGGTGAGAAAAAGACAATTAACAAAGGAAGACAGACAGACCATTATAACCCTTAAAAGTCTTTCCTTTAGAGAAATTGCAAAGCAAACCAAGATGTCAATGAGTACAGTTTCCTACACCATCAAAAGGCACTTGGAAACTGGAGGAAACTCTGACAGGAAGAGGTCTGGCAGACCCAAAGCCACAACACAATTAGAAGACAAGTTTCTGAGAGTCAACAGTTTGCATGATAAGCGGCTCACAAGACAGCAAATTCAAGCACAGCTTAACACTGGTCGAAGTAAGGAAGTCTCAGTTTCAACTGTGAAGAGAAGACTTTGAGCTGCAGGTTTGACAGGTCGAGTGGCAGTAAGAAAGCTATCACGAAGATGGCAAAATAAGAAAAAGAGGCTTGCCTGGGCTATGAAGCACCACCAGTGAATTACTGAAAACTGGAAGAAGGTCTTTTGGACCAATGAATCAAAATTTGAAATCTTCGGTTCATCACGCAGGATTTTTGTACGCTGTCGAGTAGGTGAAAGGATGGTTCCTCAGTGTGAGACACCAACTGTCAAACATGGAGGAGGAAGCGTGATGATCTGGGGCTCTTTTGCTGGATCCAGAGTCTGCGACTTGAACATAGTGACTAGCACCCTGAACCAAAAGGGCGACCACAGAATTTTGCAGCGCCATGCAATACCCTCTGGTCTCCACCTCATTGGTTAGGGATTCATCCCACAGCAAGGTATCGACCCAAAACATACCTCCAGGCTATGTCAGAACTACCTTAGAAGAAAAGAACAAGACGGTAGGTTTCAAATCATGGAATGGCCAGCACAGTCTCCAGACTTTAAACCCCATCGAGCTGGTTTGGGATGAACTGGACAGAAGGGTGAAATCAAAGCAACCTACAAGTGCAACACATTTGTGGGAACTTCTGCAACAGTGTTGGGAAGAACTTTCCGAACAATATTTGATTTCCATTGTAGAAAGAACGCCACGAGTATGTTCGGCTGTTTTATCTGCAAAAGGTGGCCACTTTGATGAGTCAAAAAATTAGATTAAGTTTTGTTCAACAAAACGATTCCATGATTTCCTTTTTTTTTATCTGTAATTGTTTATTTGATGCCCGACGAGGAGGAGTGATGTCAGCGACATATTTAAATGATATGATGATGATCGGCTCGGATGATAGCGTAAGGGTTAAAATAGTGCTATATGGCATTAACTCCAAAATGGCCGATGTGTCCCTAACATCACTCCTCCTTGCGGCGCCTCATTTGTTCTATGCTTAAATTTCAGTAAAAACTGGAAAAGTGGGGGTGTTCTAAAACCCTTGACCAGTGGCGTACATACATACATACATACATACATACATACGTACATATATACATACATACTGTACACACACGCACGCACGCATGGGTTGGATGAAGAAAAAAATTGGAAACACCTGTGAAAACGTGCAGTTTATTTATTAGTTGTGAGTCAGAATGCCCTTTCCACTCCCCCCACCCTCCCCCGTATTGCAGACAATATAGCATCAGTCCTTTTTCATGATTGACTGGTGTCCTTCCGATCCCTCAATCAGCCTTCAAGTTCATCGAGTGTATTGGAGCATTGTCATCTTGGAAAAGAGCAACTCCTTCAGAAAAAGTTTGTATCATTGGATGCAATTGGTCAACACGGATAGTTTCATAGTCGTCAACACTTTGCCCGTGTCCTGTAATAATCGGGCCGAAAGGTTTTCTGTGAAATTGCGACCAAAATTATTACAGAGCCTCCTCCATGCTTGAGTGTTGGGAGAAGGTCGTCAAAGTTGTTGGCATCTTTGGGCCGTCTCCAAATGTAGATGCTACCATTTGTTGGAAATAGGGTGAAGGAGTACTGGTCTGACCATATGACATTTATTCATTGCTCCAAAGTCCATTCCTTGTTTATTTTTTTTTCCACTTTTTGCAGGATAATGCATTTTTGTTGTCATGAGTTTGTGCACGGCAGCTCTGCCATGAAACTCAATTTTGTGAAACTCAAAACGAGTTGTTTTGATATCAATTGGTTGGATTAGGTGTGTATTCAGTTCTGCAGACATTTTTGCAGTTGTCCTGGGATTTTTCGTCGCAATTCTTGACAACACACGTCTGTCCTTATTATCCAGCTTCCGCTTCCGATTACTGTTTGACTTGCTTGTAGATGTTTTTCTTTTGCTGTCTTTAATTTGTAGACAGTTCCTCTCAATACCTTAAGTTTTGAGGTTTCGGTCACAGAACGTGAACAGGTGACGATCTATTTACATTTTGTTACGAATACGCCTTCCACTCAGAAGCCTGTTATGTTCTTGTAAGGATAATTATTCGAGAAATATTTATGGAGACTATTCCGAGAAAACAGTCACAGCCAGCTCTACAAAACGTTAACTTGTTGATAGATGTTGTGGTGGAGAGTGGATGGGAGATGCAGGAAGTATTGGGGGAGTGGGAGGAGGCATTTGGGAAGCATGAGCTCAAGATGTGTATGGAGAAGGCTGAGGTGATGTGGGTTTAGCAGCAGAGGAAAAAAACATATGAATATCAGGTTAGAGGGGAAGGAGATAAGGCAGGGAATAGGTTTGAGTATCTGGGAGGGGGGGAACAGTGACCGGCGATGGTAAGTCCGAGGCAGAGGTGTGGAGGAGGATTCGGGTAGGTGTGAATGCATGGAGGATGGTGGTGGGGGTAATGGAAGACAGAAAGACATCAAGAATATTGAAAGGGAAGGTTCTGATGTCGTGTAACGCCGGCCTACCTTTACAGCCTGGAGATGGTGGCACTGACAGAGAGATAACAACAGATACTGCAGGTTTACGAGAACAACTGGACCAGGAGGATTGCGGGAGTGAATAGGGTGGATAGAAGGAGGATGGATGAACTGAGGAAGGAGACTGGTGTGCAGATGAGTTTGACAGGGAGATTGGTGAAATGCCGGCTGAGATGGGCTGGACACTTGGTGCGGATGTAAGAAGAGAGAGTAGCAAAGGGAGCAGCCAGGTTGAGGGAGCAGGTAGGAGGAAAAGAGGTCGACCACGGTTGAGATGGGAGGATTTTGTGAGGATAGGAGGGATATCTGTAAGGTAGGGGTGGTTGGAGAGTGGAGAAAGTTGGCAGAGGACAGAGGGAGTGGAGGAGTATTGTGTTAAAGGCAAGGCAGAAGTGTGGGGCCATCAGATCCCACCCCCTATAAAGGGAAGAGGAGGAGAAGAAGACTATATCGATGTAAACTAGTGCTTGATTAATTTTGTTTTTTGAACTCTGACCTTTTTGGTCGCCATATTGGATTTAACGAAAAACTTTAAAAATCTACTCTGAAAGTGCTGAATGGATACAGGCAAAACTTTAAACACATAATATACTACCCATGGGGATACAAGTTTAAAAAAAAAAACCACATCATCAGTCACATGGTTTGGCAGCCATTTGGATTGAAAAAATAAACTTTAAAATACTTCTTCTCCGAAACTGCTGAACCAGTCACCGACTGGGCAGTGGCCTCCAAAGCCAGTCACCGACTGAGAATCCTCCGTCATGCAAAGTCCTTCCTCGGCCCACCTGAGCTCCTGACCAGGTACAAAGCTTTTGTCCACAGCCTGATGGAGTACTGCTCTCCCTTCTGGGCTGGTGCTCCTGCCTCTCACCTTTCTCGGCTTCACGCTGTAGAAACCAAGGCATTTAGGATCATTGGTATCTCCCGCAGTGAGGCTGAGTCTTTGGGCCTCTCACTCTCTCACCGCAGGCAGGTCGGTGGTCTTTCTGTCTTCTACCGTCTCCTCTCCAGTCTTGCCCCCCTGATTCTGTCTGCGATATGTCCCCACCATATTTCTGTAGGTCACTCAAGGTCCGCCAGCAACCCCTTTCTGGTAAAAAACTACCAAAATCACGAATCACTGCTCACCTTCACTCTTTTATTCCTCTTTTTCCCCGCCTTTAGAATAACTCCCACACTCTCTTCACTCCCATTCTTCAAGCTGATCATCACTCCTGGCAGTTCTGGTTATATTTGCTCTTATATTGAAAAATGAAAAACCTTGGACTATTGGATCCCATTCATATTAACTTAGAATGCTCCTCATACTTTGCTTCTGCTTGTGTGAAGAAGTTTGGAAAGTGTTCGCCATTGTTCTCTTTGACATCTTTGATCTTCGTTCCTTTCTCTTTCACATCTCTTCAGTCCTTCACACCTCATTGCTACTTTTTCCCATTTCTCTTTATTTGTGCTATTTCTTACTTTTTACTTCTACCACCGAAGGTGGACGGAGGTTATGTTTTCACCTCTGTCTGTCTGTTTGTCTGTCTGTCTGTCTTTGTCTGTGAACAGGATATCTCAAAAAGTTGTGGATGGATTCGGATGAAATTTGGTGGAGAGATTGGGTGTGTGACAAGGATGAAACGATTAGATTTTGGTGATGATCCAGATCCGGTCTGGATACCAAGTGATTTATTTATTTATTTATTTTGCATTGAGGGATTTGGACAAAACTTGATAGACAGGTTGGTTGTGTGACAAGGAAGAATTGATTAAATTTCCATCTCGATCCGAATCTGGATCCGAGAATTTATTCAGTGATTGTTCACCATTGAGTGATAGAGAATAAAACAATATATGGCATGATATCTTAAAAATTTATGGACAGATTCAGATGAAACATGGTGAACAGTTTGGGTGTGCGACAAGGATGAATCGATTCGATTTTGGTGAAGATCCAAATCCGGTTCTGGATACGAGAATTAAAAAAAAAATTATTTGAATCTTCATCATTGAGACATGGGGTCAAAAACGATATTAACATGCTATTTCAAAAAGTTGGAGATGAGTTGGTTAAGTGACGAGAACAAGCCAATTATATTTTGGTCCAGCCTGGTAGTGGGACACAAACATAAACTGTTCAGTCTGGCTCTTGAACTTCTCTGCTCTTGAAAATTTCCTTGGTCATCCACTGGAAGAGGTTCAGTCGCTCTTGAACTTCTTGCCCTTACCATCAGCCATGACCTTTCCTGGGCCGACTACAACAAAGCTAGCCTCCATGCCAGGCACAGACTTGGTATCTTTCTTTGAAAAATCAGAGCTACTCAGTTTATAAGGCCTTTGTCTGCAGCTCAATGGATTACTTCTCTATGCTGTGGGCTGGCACACCAGCATCACATCTTTCTCTCCTGGATTCTGTGGTTATATCTCACCAAAGCCCTCAACATCATTGGAATATCCCATATTGAGGCCGAAGCACAGGATATGTTTCCTCTCACATCACAAGCATGTCTGTGGTCTCTGTTTTCTCTCATCCATTTTCCAAGATTGCTCCCTCTGCTTCTTCTGCTCCCTCTGCTCTCTTCGTCCTCTGATGGTCATCTGACCTACTCCAAGATGGATGCTTTCTTCTAGTAACCTCCTATGGGGTTGGCTGGCAAAATGCAAGCTGTCTGCACACCTAAACTCTTTTATTCCTCATTTCTCCAGTTTATGAACCAATTTCCAGAGGATGTTCTGTCTCGTCTTTCCTTCCAAGGATTCAAAGGAGCAGTGCACTGTCCTCTTTTGCATTCCCCCCATCCAGACCCATGCTCTTCATTACTCTCATTCACCTTTCATAACCCAACCATCTTACTTACTCGTTTCATTGTTTCCTCTCTCTTCCCCCTCCATCTCCTCTCTATCCATTCGTTCATTCCCTTGATGTTTGTTACACCTCATGAGCCTCACTCCTGTGAAGAAAAAAATAATTTCTGCACATCTGTTCCAAAGATTTATGGCACCAACGCATGAGCATATTCATGGGATCGTTCTGCACAATGCACATGTATCAAGGGTATACCTTGATCATTCGGTGAGGGTTCATCAATGTCCATGTGCACTTTTGATTCTCCATTTTGAAACGCCCACGTTAACTTGAATTACCCTTCTTCATGCTGAATGGCGAACATATCTGTCCCTGATTGTCGCTCAATGGTCAGGGGATAGATTTCTATAAATGAATTTTATTTGTAGGAAAACCTTTTGTCTTTTTCTTTGTTAACCCTCTGTATGTGGCAAGTCTGATCACCATACATCATTACACCCTTTACCTTCTTTCATTGTTTTGCTCCTGATTTGGGGGAATGAAGAAAAAAAAAAAACCTGTGATGACCACTCCATCTGTTTCATGTTGACAATGTCTTCAATGTTTGTGTGAAAATACCAAATGACATCTTAGAATTTGAATTCTCCAGGCTAGCAGGATATCTTGGAGGTATGCACACTTATCTCTGACCTGTCTTGCCCGAGTTTGAATCTCGACCCAGTTGTTAACCATCGGCCTGGCGTTCCGCATGCAGGGTAATGCATTAATCAATGCGTGCACCATCCCTTGGAAGAAAGGTAAGCCAAAGAGCTTGTCTGCCAGCACTGAGATCATTGGTGAATATCATAGATCGCACAGTGTCTTTCGCGAAGTCGGTGAGTTATCAGTTGATATCCTGGCTAAATTACGATTTCCTACCCAGTCGCCGTCAGGCCTGGCCAGCCGGTTCCAGAAACTAAGGCCAGCATCATTCCTCCCTGGCAGACCACACACTGTAGGAATATTTGGGCCATTGTAGAGGGAGAAGCTGAAATTGGAATTTTCCTGTCTATTTTGGTTTTCTGTGCGAGCATCGTTTGCCTCTTGCTCATGTCCTTTGCCCATAACGGAGTCGTTTTATTAACAAATGGAGGTTAAAACTGTGACTTCATGTCACGCTAATTGCTGCAGAATTCCACGTGCAGGGACTTGCTTGCAGATTTCATCTGATTTTATTTGAATTGATAACAATAGCATTTCCAAGACCACCATTATTTCTTGTGGTTGCACTGCAATTCTGGGCACAGGGAAGTTTATTTGGGGCTTTGGGCACAGAAAGGTTGGGTTTTTTTTTTTTAAATATTTTATTTTACCTTCTGTGTCTAATAGGTTTGATTTTGCTATTTTGCCAAGAATACTTGATACCTGGGGTGGAACGTGATGAAAAGATTTTTTGTTCTCAGATTTCCAACACCCTGCCCTTTGGAGCGACTACATTTAACGAACTAAAATTGCCAGTGGGGAGATAATTAAAATCCAAAGGTGTGAAGCACTGTGGATCCTTAACGAGCAGCTTAATGCTTACTCCGGCTCTTTCCTTCGTACGCTCTCAATTCCGGATCCACTTCCAAACGGCTGAGTTGGCAATCTCTGGTAAATCCAATCTGCTGTCTCCACATCCTTTCATAAAATTTATACCATCTCTGACCAGCTCCAGCTGCATCTTCTTCCTCACCATTTCAATCTCCCCTCCCTATCCTCCTTGGTCTCAAAGCCTTCAATGCTGCAGGAAAAACTCCTATAATCCTCCGGTATTATAAGTGCAGTTTTCTGCTTCATGCGTCAAGTTGTCTTTATACAGATTTATGAATCGTGTATACCTGACGGTTCAAGTGTGTGCCGTTTAAAAAAAATCTTGTATAATTGTTGTTCATATTGATTTTTTTGTTGTTGTTGTTGATGTACATTTTTGTTAGGACGGCATAGTATTAGAAATACCTCGTGCCATGTTTCCTTTCTAAAAAAAAAAAATTGGTTAATAGTTTGCCTTGAATGTTTAAATTCATTGTAACGCTTTTTGATTTTTGCATTTTGAATACTCGTTTTCTTCTGCTGGTTTTGTCTTTATCTTTATTATTTTTTTTGTCTTCTTGAATGCCCATGAGCATTCACTCCCCTCTGAGCTGTCTGTCTGGGTTTGAACCTTGACCCAGCTATAAACGGTCATCCAGGTGTTCTGCATCCAATGTGATTCATCAATGTTTATGCCATCTCTCGGATGTAATGGAGATTAAACTGGGCATACCATCTGCCGGCATTGGTTGATGAATGTTAAAGATCCCGTGGTGTCCTTCATGAAGAGTAGGCGACGTATCACCGGTAAACTGAACAAATTACAATTTCCTGCACCCTTCGCCGACTATCTTGCATCAAGCCAATCCAAAAACTTTTATTGGGCAGAACCAACACTATAGTGCATTGTGCATGATGAAAATGCTGGTAATAATAATAATAATAATAAAGACAATAACAATAATAATTAAGAGCATTAACTTGTTTGGAAACTCCTTGCTTAAATTGGCAAAAAAAAACAACAAAAATAATTGGCAACAGCCTCCTGGATTCTTTGTAAACCATCTTGGCTCTTCCACATGTTTATGGAGCTGTCACTGCCCACACGTCCTTACCTGCCACTTAAATGAAGCTCTTCCTAAGATGGTTATATTTCAAGTTTCCATTGCTTATTCATTTTTAAACGTCTGTGTGCTTGTCACAAGGCCTATCTCACTGTCGTTCGTGGATCTGTTATGCATGTAAATTCTGTTTTGCTTCAAAAATTTTGTCTTACTTTTTCTCTGCCTCTGTGGAACGTGCCTGTTCTGAATGACAGACACGTCCCAGTTTCGTTGTCTTTGCCTCGAAATAATGCATCCATTATTTAGTCTAATTGGCAGCGGAGTAATGACGGGAAATAACAGTATGGGAAATTTTCATCAGTTTGCAAAATGGGCATTCAGGTTTGTACGTTGAGAAACTGGAAACCTTTCTTTAAGTGATCGGGCAACTCAAAATTCAGTCTGTCATTTCTCTCTTCTCTCACCAATTCCTTATTTGGTGGACCTGGCACTGTTCCAAGAAGCTGGCACTGTGGTGCATTAACTTTCCATCTATCAGTCAACACCTTTTGTTAACATTTTAAACTCGCTCTCTGAAATCGAGTGTTGAATGTTTTTTGAAAAACTTTGCAGAAACTTTGTTGATTAATGTCATTCTCAGGTTTGCTCAAACCATCTCCCAAATACAATTTTGGGTCATTCTGAATCGAAAAATATCCTTTTCGGTCTTGAATCAAAATTTGTGAGCAGCCTTTTAATGCCAATGTATCAAAGATAGCCAAGACCTGCTCAGGTGCAGGCCATTTTGCTTATTGCTATTATTATTATTATTATTATTATTATTATTATTATTATTATTATTATTTGATGCCTTTCGATAGAATTACCTCCACCACCTAAGGTGGATGGAGGTTATGTTTTCATGGAGGTTATGTCTGTCTGTTACTTGTGACATCAAAGATTCTCAAGTGTATTGGTTGTTCTGGTCTGTTATTCCGATTGTCTGTTTGTCAATCCTTACAGGTCACGTTTTTACTCCAATCTTCATGAAACCTCACCACCTGGTGGAGGGAGTGATGACCTGGAAGCCTTTTGTTTTTAATGTCAGTCAAGGTCACATAAATCAGCAATTTTCAACCGATTCATTTGATGTGTGTGTGTGTGTGTGTGTGTGTGTGTGTGTGTGTGTGTGTGTGTGTGTGTGTGTGTGTGTGTGTGTGTGTGTGTGTGTGTGTGTGTGTGTGTGTGTGTGTGTGTGTGTGTGTGTGTGTGTGTGTGTGTGTACACAAATATATATTTGTATAAGATTGGGGTGGTTGGGATAACACATTTCTGAAGAAGAAGAAGGCGCTTCAAACAAAAAGTAAAAACTTGATCGATTCTGCTAATTTGAGCAAAAAAGCAAGAGCAGACCCAGTCTCAGGGCTGGCAGCGGGTCTGCTCTCGGACCCGGACCGGGTCTGCTCTCGCTTTTTTGCTCAAATTAGCAGTCGATCTAGTTTTTAACTTTTAGTTTGAAGTGCCTTCTTCTTCTTCTTCTTCTTCTTCTTAAAGAATATATATATATATATATATATATATATATATATATATATATATATATATATATATATATATATATATATATATATATATATATATATATATATTTACTGAATAGAAAACTGAAAAACATGGGTGGACATATTTAGGTTATGGAATCCATCATCGCTTCAGGCATTAAATCCTTCCTCTTCTCCAATGGCCTGATTTCCAATCATCAATTTGGATTCAGACCAGGTCACTTTATCCTGGATATGCTGCTTTTGCTCTCCCAACAATAGATGGAGATCCTCAATGCCAGACATGAAATCAGAGCCATCTCCCGAGACATATTGCTTGCTTTCGATACGGCCTGGCGCCCTGCCCTACTCACCAAACTCTCTTCCAATGGTATCCAAGGACATCTCCACTCATGACTCGCAGACTTCCTCTTCTGTCGCAGTCAACGTGTGGCCCTTCAGGAGTTCTCTCATCCCTCTTCCTGTGCAGGCTGGAGTTCCTCAAGGCAGCTTTTCTTGGCCCTGTTCTTTTTCTGATTTTCATAAATAATCTCTCTGACTCTGAAAAATCCTCTTTATCTCTTTCCTAATGACTCCACCCTCTGCCGTACCATCTGCCATTCCTCAGATTGGCAAGCAGCAGCCTATTCATGCTCTTCAGATTTGGATAAAATCACAAGCTGGTCCATCACGTGGAATATGTTTTTCAATCCTGACAAATCTCACACTCTGACGATGTCTCTCCGAAAGTACCGTCTGGAACCTTTCAGTCAAGCTTCTGCGTCTCACTATCTGCCATGATCTCTCGTTGGAAAGCCACATTTCCAAGCTGGCCTTCAAAGCCATTGGCCGACTGGGCACCTCCATTGTGCAAAGTCCTTCCTTGGCACACTTGAGCTCCTGACCACATACAAAACTTTTGTCCACAGCCTTATAAAGTACTGCTCTCCCCTCTTGGCTGGTGCTCCCATGTCTCACCTTTCTCGGCCTCACGCTGTGGAAACCAAGGCATTTAGGATCATTGGTATCTTCCACGATGAGACTGAGTCTTTGAGTCTCTCACTCTCACCACAGGCAGGTCGGTGGTCTTTCTTTCTGTCTTCTACCGTCTCCTCTCTGGCCTCGCCCCTCCCCACCCCCACTCTCTGCGATGTCCCCCCCCCCCCCCATATTTTCGCAGGGTGCTCATGGCCCGCCAGCAACCCCCTTCTGGCAAAACTACCAAAATCAAGAATCACTGCTCACCTTCACGTTTTCATTCTTCGTTTTTTTCCCCGCCTTTGGAACAAACTCCCACACTTTCTTCAATCCCGCTCTTCCCTCCAGGTCTTTGAAACAGCTGTTCACCACCATCTCTTATCTTCCCCAAACCAGAATCTTTTCGACCCTCATTAATCCACCCCAAACCCACCTCCTTCAAATTCCCTGCTTTCCTTCCTGAAAGTTCCGTGTAAGTTTCCTGTCGTGTAAGGACCTGAAAGTCCCTGTAGTGTCCATCTTGTTTATCCTGTGTACCCCGACCCATCCCTCTTCCTTCCACAGATCTCCTCATGTCTCTGTTCCACACTGTTTTTTCCTTCCCTCTCCCACCCCTCTTGTCTCCTGCTCACCTTGTTGTATGTTCTGTATGTTAGCTCTCATACGAGCCTCGATATTGTTTTGAAAAAACAATCCAAAAAAAACCCCCTCATTGAGGCGCTCTTGGTCGACCCCTGCGAGTGTGTCTATTAATTAGGTGCTGTTTGAATATGAGTGAGCATTGATTTGTCAGGTCAGGTTCGATCTGTGACCTGCTACAGGTACCATGTAAACCTGTACTAACCTGTTCCATGGTCGGGTTGTCGGCGACTAAACCGTCTCCCCCACCAGGTTTTCTGGTGAGGAGGGTGTTTGGATATGGACACCCAGCAGGATTAAAAACAAAACCTGTCAAAGGGCGGAGGAGCTCCTTGTGAGCCAACGGCCATCCATATCTAGTGCCCAACTGTGTCTGTGGACGTCCTCCTGCAGTTGGGTTACTTCTTATTAGGAGGTTGGTGGCAGGATTTGCACTCCAGCCACCGTAAAACGCTTCATTCCGCAAAACGCAAAAACGCAAAATGTGAAAACCCACTGCGTGGGAGTAGGTCCTGTGCAGGTTGTGGTCGCAGGGCAGCTCACGGGATGATGGGATTGGGGCAAAGCCTTCGGGACCCCCAGTGTTTGATAGGGGGGAAACCACGGGGTAACATCCCTGGGTCAGATTGCGGGAGAGTGTGTCGGAGTGGTGCTGAGGTGTCGTCCACCAGACGGCGGTCTCCTTGGGTTAACCTGAGGCGGTCCCTTCGGGTGGGTGCCTGGAATGTCCTATCCCTAAGAGAGGATGATCACCTGTCTCTGTTATCATCTGAGCTCAAGCGTTTGGACATCGGGATTGCAGCTCTCTCTGAGGTTCGGAGACCGGATTGCGGCGAGATAATGGTGGGTGGTTACACCCACTATTGGTCTGGTCGCTCTGATGGTTACCATACCCAAGGAGTTGCTGTAGCTGTGTCTAATAAGCTGACCCCAATGATAATTGAGGTAACACCGGTCAACGAGCGTATTATGAGATTAAGGATTCGTCACTCCTTAGGTGTCATTTCCCTGGTCTCTATTTATGCTCCGACTGAGGCGAGTAATCTTACCGTGAAGGATGCATTCTACGCCACACTCGAGTCTGTGGTTGATCAGTGCCCCAGACGAGATACACTTCTAGTCTTGGGGGATTTCAATGCATCGACTGGAACTGATAGGGATGGTTATGAGGTGTGTGTTGGTCCCCATGGGTCAGGAACTATGAACCAGAATAGCACTAAGTTCCTTGACTTTGCAAGAAGTCATGGACTTAAGGTGGCTGGTTCATGGTTTCAGCGCCCGCAAGCTCATCGCTGGACTTGGTATTCCAACGCTGGCGGTGTGGCAAAGGAGATTGACCATGTCCTCATTGACGGTCGTTGGAGGATGATCCAGAACTGCAGGGTCTACCGGAGTGCTCAGTTCCTCAATACTGACCACAGGCTTGTTGTAGCAACTCTAAAGCTGCACTAAATCCTGGAGAATGGTACCATCCCAGCCTAGGCTGGATGTTGCCAAGCTCAGGGATGAGAGAGTAGCTGAGGAGTTTGCGAACAGGCTGAGTGGACACTTGGGGGGTCTGGGTGCTTTGGGGGTCCTGAAGAGTTGTGGAGCACCTTCAAGACCACCGTCCTTGATGTTGCCGGTGGATGCCTTGGAGTTCACCGCAGGGCAAAGAAGAATTTTGTCTCTCAAGGGACACTGGATACCATTGACCAGAGTCGCAGGGCCAGGCTGAATGGCAGAGCTGAGCTGTTCAGGGAGCTGAGGGGTAAAACTGTACGTGCACTGAGGGTGGACAAGGAGGCGTATGTGCGAGGAATCTGTGAGGGGGTAGAGCATCACCTGTGGACAGGTGATTCTCGTCCCGCTTACAGGGGAATTCGCGCATTACGTTCATCCAAGCCCATCCCTCGGAGCACTGCAGTTCGAGCAGAGAGTGGTAGGCTCTTGACAGAGGAGTCTGAAGTGAAGGCCCGCTGGGCCGGTTACTTTGAGCGGTTGTACCAGGCTGATCCCCCAGCTGTCGAGTTGGACGTCAAGGGTGTTACAATCCCTGTTGCTGACCCTCGAATCAACTGTGGTCCACCATCGCTTGTGGAAACACGGGCTGCGGTGAACCAGTTGAAACAGGGCAAAGCTGCAGGGATCTGTGGCATCCATGCTGAACTTCTCAAGGCTGGTGGAAATGCTGCACTCGCGTCGTTGCATGCAGTTTTGTGCTCTGCCTGGAACACAGGCATCATCCCAACTGACTGGAAGAGGGGCCTTGTTGTCCCTCTCTGGAAAGGGAAGGGTGATCGCCAAGACTGCAACAACTACCGAGGGGTGACGCTGCTCTCAGTGCCGGGCAAGGTCTTTGCTCGGATAATTCTTATAGGGTTCGCCACCATCTGCTTGAGCACCAGCGTCCAGAGCAGTCAGGCTTTACACCAAAGAGGTCAACGATTGACCGTATCCTTGCTCTTCGTGTCCTCACTGAACGCAGACGAGAGTTTCGGCAGGGGCTGCTTGCAGCCTATGTTGATCTCTGTAAAGCGTTCGATTCAGTGAATCGGGATGTCCTCTGGAGGATTCTTGGTCTTCGTGGGGTGCCACCGAAACTGATCGATCTGATGTCTGAACTCTACTCTGGTACTGAGAGTGCTGTGAAGTGTGGTGGTACCGCCTCTGACTTATTTCCAGTTGTTACTGGAGTTCGTCAGGGATGTGTACTTGCCCCCACACTTTTCAGCACTTGTATGGACTGGATTTTTGGGAGGATGTCGGAGAGATCAAGTTGCGGTGCATCGTTTGGCAATGTCAAGATCTCGGACCTTGATTTTGCAGATGATGCAGTCATCTTTGCGGAGACTTTAGACATCCTCTTGGGGGCCCTCGAGGTGCTGAATGAGGAGTCGGAGCCGTTGGGATTACGGATTTCTTGGGTCAAAACAAAGATCCAGGCTTTCGGTGACATCTTGGATGCTGCTGTCCTGTCTGTGTCTGTTTGTGGTGAGGATGTTGAGGTCGTGGATAGATTCACTTACCTTGGCAGTGATATTCATGTCTCCGCAGGTTGTGAGCCGGAGGTCAATAGACGTCTGGGTCGGGCCTGGGGAGTCATGGATTCACTCGATCATGGGGTGCGGCGCTGCCGGTACCTGTGCGGGAGGACGAAAGTCCGAGTCTTCAGGTCCTTGGTACTTCCAGTCTTGCTCTATGGGTGCGAGACTTGGACTTTGACCAAGGATCTGAGACGGAGACTTAATTCCTTTGGTACCAGGTCTCTTCGGAGAATCCTTGGCTATCGCTGGTCGGATTTTGTGTCCAACGAGCGGTTGCTGAGAGAGACTCGGATGAGATTTGTTACCTGCATAGTCCGTGAGCGTCAGCTGCGGCTGTATGGACATGTGGCTCGTTTTCCTGACGCTGATCCTGCTCACCAGATTCTCTCAGCGAGGGAGTCTCATGAGTGGAGGAGGCCAGTGGGCCGACCACGTGCCTCATGGTTGCAGCAGGTTGACCATCATCTCAAGGAGATGGGGATGGGCCTGGCATCTGCCTGGGGGATGGCCAGACGGAGGCCCCTGGAGTACCGGCGGAAAGTGGACGCAGCGACGCGCTGTTCTGGCACATGCTCCCATACCTGACCTGAGCATTGATTATGTCTATTAATTACCTCTATTAATTATAGACTATTGAACAATACTTTTTAGACATGTAGACCTTTAGAGCCCAGACCCCAAGGAACGTTGAGATCCCCGAAGACCTCAACAGACCTCTTAGACCCTTAAGAGATTTGACTTTATAACACTTAACACCCCAAAAACCATAAATAACCTTCAGACCCTCAAAACCCATTAAACCCTTTTGACCCCTAAGATCCATTTGACCTCTGAGACCCTTTGGAGCCTTTATAACCCCAATATCCTGCAGACCCCCATGAAAACCATTAGTCACATAAGACCATATAGACATCGTTGGACCTTCTGTCTGAGGTTCTTCTGCAATAACACTTGAAGATCTCCAGTCGTAATCAAAAGGCCCCTCCATTGCTAAACCACCTCAGTACCAAGCTAAGAGGATGCAAAATATAATTGATTAATTAAATGTATTTTCCTTTTTTTTTCAGGTTCTGGTCGTCTTGGTTAGTGGCAAAGAGAAAACGGTGTCCATGACCACAACCATTTCACCCCATTATAATATAATCAAATGGGATCTTTTTGTGATTTTATGATTGCCAAAACTCAGAAATTTTTCATCATATCAGATTGAAACTTTTACAGCTTATTTGTTTGAATGTGTAGTATTTACCTATAAAAAGACAAGTGTGTATTTGTCCCCCTTCATAAGGATGATTTGAGTTGGGTTTTAAAGGCCAATCGTTTCACACAACTGTGTGTTCAAAAGAGTCGTATTTTTTGAGGTTAAAAAAAAAACTCGAAAAACATTTTTCATATAAGATTAATTACATCTCCTTTATTGGAATTGTAGACGGTGACTTGCAAACCAAGCCTCAAGGTTGGTGCACAGCAATGCTTTTTAAAAAAAAATAACAATAAATACAGGGCACAGGGAGGTGAAATTGCTTGCACGTGACGTGATATTGCGCAGAGTAAAATAAGTGATGCTTGGACGAGGCTTCAGACTTTGGCATGCTCACGAGGCTGTTCCGTCGAAATGAAACGTCCCAGAAAATAAAGAAAATCTGGTCACATTTATACGTGTAATGTTTAAAAATGACGCCTCTTGCTCCGAAACATCATATCTTCCAGTCTCCTTGAATATTTTGAATAAAATCATTCCAACCTTTCATTATTGATGGGCTTTTATGCTCTTATGTTTGTAAAATATGATCGGTCAAAGTCAATGGTCAAACAAAACATGTAAAACACCTATTTGGTGGAACAACTGCACAACACCCATGGTAACGATTGTCTATTTGGATTTCACAAGTATCGTGCTGTGCACGACATTTCTTGTTTGTTTGTCTGTGAGCAGGTTATCTCAAAAAGTTATGGACGGATTCAGACAAAACTTGGTGGACAAGTTGGGTGTGTGACAAGGAGGAATTGTTTCAATTTTGGTGACTATATCAGAATGCAATAATTTTTACAAGTGAATCTTCACCATTGAGTGATAGGGACCAAAAACGATATACAGTACAGTGACGTGGATTTTTTTAACCCACCTTGTTGTGATCGTTGAAGGATTCTACCTGGCCGATTGTGGAATCCTATTTGACTTCAGACAGAGTTTAACGTTTGTCCGATTTGGTTATAAAATCCTGCATAAAACCCATTGACACTGATAAAACCGATGTCCACACAAGTCCTTCCTTGTGAAACATTTTATTTTCTAATTATCCACCATACACTTTTCACCCTCATACAATGAACTTAAGAATCCCCATTGATTGCAATATTATTTGGTTCTATTTCATTTATTCTTACTTTAGTTAACAGTTAGACCAACCCAATTCAATTCACTTCCACATTACATCAGAGAGTTTTATTCTAACTTGGTACTTGGTCAGTTCCAAGGAGCACAAGCCACTGAGATTCTAACACTTCTTCAGGTACTTGCACTGAAACAATTTTACATTTCAAAGCATTTTATACTTTCATGAGAGAGTGATGGGGGCTATCAACCCAGACTGCAGACGTGTCCTTTAGACAAGAAGCCACTTCGTACATTTCGAGGCAAAGGTTCGCTGTTATCAGCTCAGGTCACACCGCTCCAGACCAAGACATTTATCATCATTTACGGCAAATGTCTTTTGGCCAGAAATGACAGCCAATTCAACTTGTAGCATAACAGTTGCATTTCTAAAACTCCATTTGTTACAATTTAGAATACATTAATATAAATTTTTCCCCCACATTCCCCCGTTTTTTTTTTTTTAAGGAAAATTTGAGTAATTTTTCTTACACATCATTACCATGTCTCGTTCCTGAAGGAGAAAAGATTTCCATTACTCAAGTTCAATCAACAATGGCAGCGAGTGCTCTTATCAGAAAATGAGCGAGTTTCCATTTAATTTATGGCCTATTCATCAGCATGTGTCACACATTGAAAATATGCCACCCGAAGTCAGAAGATAAACAGGTCAGGGTGTGGATAGAGCAGCACCCAACGGGAAACACAATCGAAGCAGTCCTTGAGCTGAGGAGAAGGTAGATGTGGGCAAGTACAAGTTTGGGCCAGACACTGGGTTGAAGGAGACGAAAAGGAACACATACTGTAACCGACTCGCAGTGTGGAACTCCAGGCCTGTCGTACATTGAAGCAACCACAGCAAGTTCACGATGCATTTGCAGAGCGGCAATCGAGAGTGTGGCTGAGAACATTCCTCCATTCAGGCACCACACAACGCCGACGTTAAGACTTTGCTCAACCTTCTCCTCAGTGGGTTTTTTTATCCCCCGCCGTGTGGCGGAAGGGGGATATTGTTGTCACCCAGGTCGTCCGGCTGTCCGTCCGTCCGTCCGTCCGTCCGTCCGTCCGTCCATCCGGGCGTCAACATTTATAGCTGTGAGTGCGATAAGTCATAAACTGTTCGCCATATCTATTTGAAATTTGGATCACACATGTACCACCTGAAAAGGAAGAATGCTATTGATTTTGGGCATGGCCAGATCCAAGATGGCCGACTGGGGTGGCCATCTTCAAAAAATGTTTTTTCGCCGTATCGATTTGAAATTTGAGTCACACATGTACCACCTGAAAAGGAAGAACCCTATTGATTTTGGGCGTGGCCGGATCCAAGATGGCCGACTGGGGCGGCCATATTGAAAAAATGTTTTTTTAAATAAATGGAAAACCGCTTATGTGATTTCAATTAGTTTTGGTTACTACGTTCCTCACCCCTGGGGAACTTTTTTGAGATGATGACCAAATGGTGTCTTGTTTCCAATTCACTTCCCTCATTATCTGGAATATGTATGACCTTTTTCATTCAATGGCGGGGGATTCCCCATCTCTGATGTTATATTTCTTTCTTTTTCCCACATTGCTCCATCTTATCTCCTCAGGAAGGGGCATGATCATGTGTTGAATATTCAATCACCAACATCTGGGTTCTCCCATCATCCAATCTTTGTGTGGAAGTTCTTGCCAAGCTTCATTTAGACGAAATCATACATTTCATAGTTTAACTGCATTCAACACTCCGAAACAAACAAAACCAAAGTTAACATCGAGTAAACATCATGGGTCAACATCATGGGCTCATGTATTTCCACAAGACTGACAAAGGCTCTTCCAAAGCATTCAACTTACATTATCGATATTTTATCTCTTTCCTTATTATTTCCCTAAATGACAACTAAAATATTCAGATATCCCAGTTGTACGTATAATCAAAACATTCATCTCATTTGCTATTTCCATGTAAAGGCAAACAGTCTTAATCAGAGTTCCAATTTGCGATCAATAATTCTTTTCACAAAAATATTCCATCATTTATCCCAAAATATGAAGGTAATCTATTTCTTCAAGAACCAAATCCAAATCGATTTTGCACAGTTACCATTTTAACATTCACATCTGCTGAACAATTTACAGTTTCTTTCACAAATAGTTCCAGAGCAACTGCCATTTTTATCATCTTGATTCAATTCTCAGTAATTTTCCTTATCCTCAATTAAGAGATGAACAAGGGTTTTTTTTAATGAGCTTAGTCTGAAAGTAACTAGCACAGTTACCGCACAACCCCCAATTTGAGAGTTCCACTCCGCTCGGCCATCCTGACATCGAGTTGCCGATCTGCAGAGCGTCTTTGGCTGCAGAGCGTAAAATATCTCAAAAAGTAACGTTTAACCAATCTCTCTTAAACAACACTGAATTCCATCGACATTTTAAATCTCTGACATTTCTCCATCTGTCCACTTCTCTCTCACCAAAACAGCAAACATGCTGCCATTTTTCCAACTCACATACACAAACCATCTATCACTTCTTCTGACCTTCTCAATTACGAATCCATTTTCCTTTATCAAAACAAATAAATCATTTTAAACAGTTGTACAAAAATTGTCAAATCACTTGTCAAATCTGTCATCAGGCGAATATCATTTAAATTGCAGCTCAAACACTCTGTCTACACATGTAGCTAGACCCTCCCCAATATTTATCCCAGTCTTGGAAAAGCATCTTAAACTTCAGACAAATAAACATCCAAACTCTCTAAAACAACTTTTTGGTCAAAACAATAAAATATTTCCTTTTAAAATCCATCAATCAAAAATAAAATCTTCAGCGTCTATCCAATTAAATCATGAATTTACCTTAACTGAATCGATCAAAGGGTTACACTGGGTTGGTTGCCATTGCCTTCCCAGCACAAGTTCAGGCAACCTTAACATTTACAGACGAATAAAACGGCACGCCTATTTCAACGTCCATCCGAGGGAAATAATCAATTATCTGTGAATCGCCCCACGTGATAAACATCATCAATCAATTTTAAAATCATTCCAAATCACGTTTCTACATTTAAATCACATCTTTTAAATACAATGGTTACAACTCAGATCAAATCTTCGAAACATTTCTGACACGTCCTCAGAGCTTGCCTAGCACTTAAACTTGCCGGGTTGTGTAATTACAAATCATCACAATGCCAGCGAGAGCTCAACTCCCAAGACTTCACATTCCGAATACAGTATATCCCACATTCACAATTGTTATTTCAATTTATTCAAAATCACTATGGTTTTTTAAAATAAAACTTCAACACTTTTTCCGAAATGGACTTCACTTTAAACAGATTCAGTAGAGAGGGTGCGCCACAAACACCAAGTAACAAGGAACAGGAAGTTCTCTCCACATCCGGTGGGAAGAAAAAGGAAAAAAACTGACAGGCAAAACCCACAGTTTAGCTTTACTCTGTCATGGCTTCAACACACACACACACTAACGAGCATTGCATCTCATAGACTCGCGTGTGATCACGTGACAAATACCAATCACATTTCTATCTCATTTTACAGTCATTGCCAACGGCATGCACACTTTGACACAATGGCCGCCATCCTCTTGAATCTGCATATGAATCGAATTTCACACTTAAAGCAAAGACTCAAACACAGACTCAGTGAAAAGACATGCCACCCCCCACAGATCCAGTGGAGGGGGCGAGCTGCAGTGTCACAGCTTGTGACCTTCGCGTGGAAATACAATGCCAAGAATGCATAACATGCCAACCCAAACAGACCCACAGCTTAATTCAGCACGAGTTAAAATATCGTCAAAATCCCAACAGAACACGTTTCATTGCAGTGAATATTGGACTCGCACAAGTTTCATTTTTTTTACTCTCAGCAACACATGTATCTCAATTCAAATCACCAACCACGCTCCCAGCCGGTCAATCTTCTCCTGCACTCCACAAAACGTTTCGTGCAAATCATTGCATTTACAAATTTATAAACCTCCACACAATATAATATAACAACCTCACTGCCAATAAACTTCCAGTGAGTTCAATGAACAAAAGGTAACTCTAATAACTCTTACAAACAGGTAACTTATAATATTTATCTATTTTAACCCTATCTCGGCGTCTCAGCCGTGTCCTCGGCCATCTCTCTCACAGCCGGTCTGTATCAATGCAAACATGTGGCATGTCGCTTCATCATGCCCATTTAATTACGCGTCTGGCTCCTCATTGAGCCTCTTCTTGTCATCTGACTCCTCTTCTTCTGCAGCACTTTTCTAAAACAACTACAGTACTTATCGTTTACTTTAAAACGGACTCTCTCCGCCGGATCCTCTTCTTTCTATCAATAAAATTATCTGACAATGAACTTTTCTTTGTTCGAAATGCGTTACCTGCTGAGAGCGCTCTCCCTTACCTTCGCTCAAGCACTTGTCGTTCCTCCAGGCACTGCCTCCGGCAGATTAAGCACCTCCGGTCACGAGCACCGCAGCAACCTCGGTTCGATCCGAGTCACGGCACCAACTGTTGTGGATTTTTTAACCCACCTTGTTGTGATTGTTGTCCTCCTGAAGGATTCTAACTGGCCGATTGTGGAATCCTATTTGACTTCAGGCAGAGTTTAACGTTTGTCCGATTTGGTTATAAAATCCTGCATAAAACCCATTGACACTGATAAAACCGATGTCCACACAAGTCCTTCCTTGTGAAACAATTTATTTTCTAATTATCCACCATCCACTTTTCACCCTCATACAATGAACTTAAGAATCCCCATTGATTGCAATATTATTTGGTTCTATTTCATTTATTCTTACTTTAGTTAACAGTTGGACCAACACGATTCAATTCACTTCCACATTACATCAGAGAGTTTTATTCTAACTTGGCACTTGGTCAGTTCCAAGGAGCACAAGCCACTGAGATTCTAATACTTCCTCAGGTACTTGCACTGAAACAATTTTACATTTCAAAGCATTTTATAGTTTCATGAGAGAGTGGTGGGGGCTATCAACCCAGACTGCAGACGTGTCCTTTAGACCAGAAGCCACTTCGTACATTTCGAGGCAAACGTTCGCTGTTATCAGCTGAGGTCACACCGCTCCAGACGAAGACATTTATCATCATTTAGGGCAAAAGTCTCTTGGCCAGAAAGGATAGCCAATTCAACTTGTAGCATAAAAGTTACATTTCTAAAACTCCATTTGTTACAATTTATAATACATTAATATATATTTTTCCCCCACAACAGTATAGCATGATACTTGAAAAAGTTGTGGACGGATTATGCTAAAACATGGTTAATGGTTTGGGTAGGTCACACGAACAAGCTGATTAGATTTTGGTTCAGGTCGGATTGCAGATCTGGCCTATCGGTGGAATCCAAAATGTAAACTGCTTATCCTGCCAGAGGTATGTGCTCTACTGCCTGCCGTTCTTGTTCTTCTCGTCGTTCCCTCAAACCTTGTGTTTTACCTCTGCAAATGTCTGCCAATAACGAGAGCCACTCTCCTGCTGGCTACCAAGCTAGTTCCCTCTCATTATCTTTCTTTCTATCCGAACCGTTTTCCTCTCCTTCACATCTTTATCTACCTGTGTGGAGATCTCTTCTTTGGTTGATGATTCATCTTGATTTGTTTCTCCCATTTTAATTTGCTCTTCCATATGAGTTCATCCACTTGTGAGCACGAGTAATATTTGCAAGGGGTGTTTATTGTCCATTGTTCACTTCCTCTGGCTTTTATTTTTGTTCTTGTGAATTCATTTATTCCTCTGCTCTTACTTTTTTTTTTCCTCCTTTTATTTTTCTCCTTCGTTTTCTCTCTATTTCTGACTCATGATGTTTTGCTACCTTTGCTGTCATTGCGCTTTTTATTATCTTGCTAAAACGAAGTTTTTGCAAGATATGTTAGTCAGCTTGTATGTTTTTGTTTTTTTTTTGTCTGTAATCACGTATAAAAAATTCTGCAGAGCACAGTTATCATTGGAAATTTTTGTAACTTTGCATATCAGAGGCTTATAGAGGTCCCTTTCAGTGCACAAAATGTTGAAGGTCAAGGTCAAAGGTCAAGGTCATTTTGTCGCAAATCAGGGGAGTCGACGAAACCCTTATTTTTTGAGTAATTTTGATCGGATCATCTTCAAACTTCATGGGAATATAGTTCATGGTCTGGCGCTCAGCTGATTAATTTTTGGTGGCGATTGGCCTTGACCTTCATGGTTAGCGCCTAAGGTCAAACATATTTGACCCCAAGGTCAAATTTTCAAGTTTTAGGAACCATATCGTGTAGTACCTCAAATTGAACACCTCGATGAGTGCTTTCTGGATATGTCAAGATTGAGACATTATGACGTCATTTGGTGACGTTATGAGGCAAAATTGTTTTTCTTCGTTATTAATTATTTTCTTCCTTGTTTGAATCCCCCCTTTTTATTTTTCAACTCTTTTCTCTCCCTCCCTCCTTTCCTCCCTTCCTCTCCTCCCACCTAATAATCTATTTATCCCTCCAGGGTATGATTATCTTCTCCCACTGCAACTACCTTAAATTTTCTACTTTACACACAAATCCCTCCGTCTTTCATCAACTGCTTCACTTAATTCTTCACTCTCTCCATCTATTAAGAGAGGCTGTATCAACATGTTTTTAAAATGTCGATGAGTACTTCTGACCCAGCTTGAAAGCCCAGGTTACAATGGGCCATGTTGAGCCAAAGACGAAGTGGTATGTTGTAGTAATATGTGCAAGTTGGTTGTTAATGCTGCCGTTTCATTTGCAACTCGCACTTCATATCGGGGGAAAAGTCACAATCCTGGACGGGTCGCCACTCCGACACAGGATACCAGCCAGCATGCTGACACTCATCTTGCCGACCTCGGAAGGATGACAAGCAGAGTCAACCCCACCTGGTATTAATTCAATAGCCGAGTGGGATTTGAACTCAGGACGCTAGGATCCCAAGCCCACCACCCTAACCATTAAGCAAACACCAGGCTTTCCCTCGGATGGACGTTAAGCAGGCGTCCCATCTGCCGACAATAGTTAGACCCACCGTGTTCTTCGTGAAGAAGAGGCAAGTTCTTGCCGACACCCTGAACAAATTCCAAATTCCTGTCCTAACTCCTGCTGGTCGGGCATTGGTAAACAACCCAGTATAATCCTTCCTTCGGAAGCTGCTTCAGTGGAACTGACACTCTGTGAAGAGGATGACACATCAGAGAGAGAGAGAGGGAGAGAGAGAGAGAGAGAGAGAGAGAGAGAGAGAGAGAGAGAGAGAGAGAGAGAGAGAGAGAGAGAGAGAGAGAGAGAGAGAGAGAGAGAGAGAGAGAGAGAGAGAGAGAGAGAGAGAGAGAGAGAGAGAGAGAGAGAGAGAGAGAGAGAGAGAGAGAGAGAGAGAGGGAGAGAGAGAGAGAGAGAGAGTGCCCTGGATGTGGATGTTGGCAGTATCACAAGGAGGGTTGTGTTGGAATTGTATCTGCACACTAGGGGGGTTGGGGGGGATTAGGAGAGACTGAGGGAGCAAGATCTGAATCGAGACATTAAAAAGACTGGGTGTGATGAGAGAAAGAGAGAGAGAGAGAGAGAGAGAGAGAGAGAGAGAGAGAGAGAGAGAGAGAGAGAGAGAGAGAGAGAGAGAGAGAGAGAGAGAGAGAGAGAGAGAGAGAGAGAGAAGAAGAAGAAGAAGAAGAAGAAGAAGAAGATAGAAGAAGATAGAAGATATATAGAGATATATAGAGATATATAGAGATATATAGAGATATATAGAGATATATAGAGATATATAGAGATATATAGAGATATATAGAGATATATAGAGATATATAGAGATATAGTAACATAGTAACAGGCACTGTGCTTCCAAAATCATCAACTGCCCATTTTGGCCACCGATACGAGAATCATAAACTGAACCACGTTTATGCATTTTCATAAATGACACGCAATCACAGTCAAACAATAGATTTGTAGAGAAAAGCTAATTGTGCCATGCCTGGTCATGTCTTGTTTGAAATCTGTTTTGTTTACTAGCTTGTGCCATTGTTATTATAATGGTTAATTATGAGCTGGTATAAAATGCATCCTTTTATGTCTCATCTCTGTTAAATCGATGCTTTTTATCTCGAGAATAAACGAGCCAACAGTGCCCAGGCAAGCACGTAAATTTTCCTTCATGTCAATAATCAAATGGATGTTTGCTTTGTATTCACCCATGAAAATACTCATTAACAGAGTTGTTTTCTCCGCTCTACTTTTTATACTGCCCTCACTTCAAAGTATGATTGCTGTCAATTTTTATTTGATGGGTTGCATTACTTTTTATAGACAGTATCTTTGTGGCCATCTGAAATTGCTTTGAAGGCATGTGAGAGTTGACTATGAAGTGGACTGGTATAACTTATAGGCCCAACCAGGTGAGCAAGCATGTTGTTAGTGAGTCACCTGAGAGTTTTTTTAAGCAGTGTAGCTGCTTCAATACTTGGTACATCCTTCCTTCCATCCATCCATCCCTCTGTCAAAAGTGAAGAAGGGGCACCTTTCCAACCCACCGTGTTGACTTCTAAAAGGTTCTCAAGTGTAATTCTGGAGGGTTCTATTGGGTGCGAAACGGAAAGTGTAATGGGGTTTTGTTTTGCTTTTTAAAAATTTTCGAAGTCTCATTAGCTTAGTTGTTCAGACACTCAATCATCTTGAAATGGAAATCCACAATATTGCTGCTTTTCGTGATGTTTTAACCCACGTCTCTGGATTGCCCCCCCTTCACCTGTTTTTTTTACGACTCTGTTGTGCAGTGCTGTACCAAAATATTCTTTCTCAATGATCAGAAATTTTACCAGCACAGCTGATTTATTGTCGTAAAATGATGACGTGTAACATTCCATTGTTGTTGTTGCAATGATTCTAAAGTGTTCTAAAGGGATCTAAACCGAATTTGTCAGTCTGTTGTTTTTATTGAAGCAGCTTTTGTGGTGTGAACAATTGTGCCGAATCTTTTACAACATTGAAAAAGCAAAAGATTAGGTGAGTAGATCGAGGAAATATTTTGTTCTTAGAAGGGAACCGAAACGCTCAGACCAGGTCAGGTATGGGAGCATGCACCAGAGCAGCTCGTCGCTGCGTCCACTTTCTGCTGATACTCCAGGGGCCTCGATGTGGCCTTCACCCAGGCAGATGCCTGGCCCATCCCCATCTCCTTGAGATGCTGATAAACCTGCTGCAACCATGAAGCACGTGGTCGGCCCACTGGACTCCTCCACTCATGAGGCTCCCTCGCTGAGAGAATCTGGTGAGCAGGATCAGCGTCAGGAAAATGAGCCACATGTCCATACAGCCGCAGCTGATGCTCACGGACTATGCGGGTAACAAATCTCATTTGAGTCTCTCAGCAACCGCTCGTTGGACACAAAGTCCGATCAGCGATAGCCAAGGATTCTCCGAAGAGACCTGGTACCAAAGGAATTAAGTCTCCGTCTCAGATCCCTGGTCAAAGTCCAAGTCAAATCCATAGAGCAAGACTGAAAGCACCAAGGACCTGAAGACTTGGACTTTTGCCTTCCCGCACAGGTACCGGCAGCCCCATGATCCAGTGAATTCATGACTCCCCAGGCCAGACCCAGATGTCTATTGACCTCTGGCTCACAGCCAGCAGAGACATGAATATCACTGCCAAGGCAATGAATCTCTCTGCAGCTTCATCACCCTCACCACAAACAGGCACAGACAGCACAGCAGCATCCAAGATGTCATTGAAAGCCTAGATCTTAGTTTTGACCCAGGAAACCCATAATACCAGCGGCTCCGACTCCTCATTCAGCACTTCGAGGGCCTCCAAAAGGATATCCAGAGTCACCGCAAAGATGACTGCATCATCTGCGAAATCAAGGTCAGAGACATTGACATTCCCAAACGATGCACCACAGCTTCATCTCTCCGACATCCTCCCCAGAATCCAGTCCATACAAGCGTTGAAAAGTGTGGGGGCCAGTACACAGCTACACACCCCGACAAGCTCCAGTAACAACTGTAAATAAGTCGGAGATGGTATTACCACCTCTCACAGCACTCTCAGTACCAGAGTATAGTTCACACATCAGATTGATCAGTATTGGTGGCACCCCACGAAAACTGAGAATCCTCCAGAGGACATCCCGATTCACTGAACTGAATGCTTTGCACAGATCAATAAAAGCTGCAAGCAGCCCCTGCCGGAACTTTCGTCCGCGTTCAGTGAGGACCCGAAGAGCAAGGATACGGTCAATCGTTGACCTCTTTGGTGTAAAGCCTGACTGCTCTGGGCGCTGGTGCTCAAGCAGATGGCGGTGAACCCGATCAAGAATTATCCGAGTAAAGACCTTGCCCGGCACTGAGGCACTGATGTTAGAAAAGTCAGTTTCAGAAATGGCTGCATTTATTAAAATTATTTTATTCTTTGGTGACCGAGTTTGTTTTTTTTTTTCCTTCAAATGCATTTTTTTTTGCTTTGTGCTGAGAGTTCAGTAATTATGTTCTTCGGTATTGGTTCACCCACCCTTATCCCCCTCCCTTTCCCAAATCTTTCTTTCCCCAAAGTAAGACCTATCTCTTATCAGTAATTCATCCCTGTTCTTGTGGCAAGATACTGGAGTTGAGAGCATTTTCCTCCTCTTTGTGAAACACCAGGATGACTGTTTATAGTCGCGCGGGAACTGAACCCAGAAGAGACAGAGTGTTGCATCCAATTAGTATTCAGTATTTCAGAGGGGACTTTAAGCTCGCTGTCCCATCTGCTCGCATTTTGTTGTGTACATTAGGATTGCTTTATTATTTACTGCTACATTGGCCAAATTACAAATCCTTGCCTTGATTGAGGGTTACATTGACAGCACAATGCAATGGATTTGTGACCTGTCGAAGATGATGGAAACAGTTATAGAAGCAATCATCTGCAAATAAAATAAATGCTTTTGGAAATAAGGCACAAGTTTCCTTGTAAACACTTATTTTATTCACCTTGCCATTTTCCTATGCTGCCCCCTCCTACCTTTTCCATGCAGGCAGAAGAGCAGGTGTCACGGTTACAGAGAGAGCTGAACGAACTTCAAGGCCGAATGGAGGAAGATCAGGAGGACAACAATGAGCTCCTTCGGAAGCACAAGGCCCTTGTAACCCAGGTAATAACTCGAAGGGCACTCGGTAGAGAGCATACCTCCGCCAGGCTGGTTGGTTCACGATTTGTATCCCACTGAAAAGCTATATCTGGATTTGGACCTGAACTAAAATTTAATCGGCTTGTTCTCGTCACCTAACCAACTCACCCACCAAGTTTCGTTCAAATCCGTCCATAATTTTTGAAATATCCTGTGACACACACACATATATATATATATATATATATATATATATATATATATATATATATATATATATATATAAATATATATATATATATATATATATATATATTTTTTTTAATCCTGTCACTCAATGGTGAAGAATTAATGAAAAAAAATTCTCAGATCCATATCCGCATTCGGATCTTCACCAAAATCTAATAATCTCGTCCGTGTCACATACCCAAGCTCTCCACAAATTTTCGACCAAATCCGTCCACAACTTTTTGAGATATTTTGTTCACAAACAAACAAACAGACAGGTGAAAACATAACCTCCTTCTGCCTTTGTTGGCGGAGGTAAAAACCTTTGTCTTTGCTTCTGGCTCTGCAATTTCTTCGATAAACTTTAAAGATTTTCTTGTGATCTGTCTAATTGATCATTGAAATCCTGTCAGCTTTGGGAAAATAAAAGTAAATGTCTTGCTTTTCTGAAGATGAGATTGCAAAGCGCAACTTATTTTTTGCTGTTTTTTGTTTATTCCCGATGAATACTCGCTCTGAGTTCCAAGTGGCAGTAAGATGAAGTGAGCTAAACGAGTCAGAGTGGCTTGAGCTTTCACACTAAAACAAGAAAAGTCAGGATGTCTACGGTGAAACTGAATTTGAAGGTCGGCTGACATTTCTCGTCCACCGATGCCATTTTATTAAACACTCGAAAGACGCTAACCCAAACTGCAAAGTTTATTCTTAATGTATTGATAAACTGTAAACATTGATGAAATTTTTCATTTGGAATCGATTATATATTATTGAAGTTATTAAAGTTGTCATTACTTCTTGATAGTGTGATGCAACATTTTGATGACATGGAAGCGATGTAATTTTTTTTTTACAAGTGTATGAACTATGGCTATATGTCACGGGTTTACATTTATGCTCTGACAATTCTTCTCTTTTTGTATACTATATAATCCACCAGCCAAACATCGTTGGCCACTCTCTCACATACTTCTTCCTTCAAATGTTTTTGCTTCACTCTTTTACTTGTGTTTCACTCATTCAGCTGGATCACAATCATATATACATAGTTACATACTTTCCTTCCTCACTAATAGATTGATATTTTTCAACGTATGGTGAGCCCTGCTGGTGTAATACGAAGGATTTATTGTCATCGAGTGCCCCTGCATTTTATGCCAGTGACACGACATTCAGAATTATTTGGAAATATTGTCACTACTTGTATGGCAAGTGCATAACAGTCAAATCTTGTGGACCTACAACTGTCAGTTGTCAAATCAAAAACCTTGTGATCTTTCGAATGACAGAGTTTCGATTCCACCAAAATTGAGATGAACAACTTAAGATACTGATAAAAAGCACAGCATCCAACTCTGCATCTCCAACCTATTGTTCATACCTCAAAATTCATAATGACAATTCTTTCTTTGGTTTCACTATTAAACACAGACATACATAAAAATTTTCCTGACATCAACATCTCCAAATGCTCTAATCAAAATTTCTAACTTCCTTCTGATGGACTCGCCGTTCATGACTATGAGCTATGATCTGTTTCTAAACCTCTCTGTCACTTACTGAGTAATTTTGTCAGTGATACTCCTCTTTAACAGGTGTTAGCAGAGTTATTTTGCACTTCAACTGCTGTGTGGTCTTGCTGTCTGGAAACAGTATGGTTCGAAGTTGTATGTAAATGCCTGCTACGGTTACAGGCAGGTTGTGTTTGGCTGCACATAAGTAGCACAGAACATGTGCTTCTATGAAGGCTTGGTTCTGATTTCCTTTTGAACATGGTCATGGTTATTTCCCTCTTTGTGTTTCACATTGTCCATCTAAAGCTTAGTTGGACTTCTTTTGTAGGAATGGTATGGAAACGCCACAGGTTTAATCCAACACAAATCCTCAACGTGATCCACCAAGACAAGTTTATCAACCTGTAAAGTACTTACCAGTCATCTGTGAAGGATTTCATGTCCAATAACACTCATTAAACTTTTGAACAACATCGCTGAGCTACAAATCTGATGGATGCCAAATAGCCTGTTTGTAATTCTTCTTATTCTTCATATTCCTCTTTTCAGACAGCCTAACTAAAATTGGTTTAAGCTCAGGATTTGGTTTAAACACAAATCTTCTGTATTTTAGAGTGGGAATGTCGATGACAACTCAAATTTTTCACAACCTGAAAGGATTCCATGAAAAGTAGGTATAACTGCTAAACTATATGCATGGGAATACAAAAGGAAACGAGTGGTGGGCGGGACCAAGCCTGACAATCAGGCTGGTGGGTGCAGGGCCATGGTGACACAATTGCCCAAGGGCCAATCACATCGAAATGGGTGAGGTAAACTGTGGAAAATAATGTACAGTCTGACAGTAGTGACAACAGAAAACCACTTTTAAAAACAGGTGTGGTTGATGGAATATTATGTACAGTCCAACAACCATTCTTGCAAAACATACGGTAATTTTCACCACTCTGTGGACTCGTTTCCTCCGCCTCCGCTCTGACCCGTTTGCTCCATTCCGCCTCTCTCCACCAAGCGAAGAAATCACATGCACCATGAGCCAGCCAAAAGCCAACCTGTCGTGCGGGACGCATGGTTCATGTGTGGATAACTTATTTAGAGTGTACAATGCACATGTACATAATAAAAACTGAATATATCAGGAATTTCCCTGGCCTCCCGCAGAATGAATTATGGTTTCAAGACCAAGCCGATTTTCATTTATTTACGTCACTTCATATGTGAATTACATGTCTATCAGTTTGTTTATAAGCCTTGAAAAGTCAGACGAAAACCAAAAATTCGTTTTTAGCTCGCCTGTTCGAAGAACAGAGAGCTATAGCGGTACCCCCGGCGTGAGCGTCAGCGTGAGCGTGAAAATGTTTAAGTTTTTGGTGCAAGTTATTTAGAAGCTTGCCATTCATTTAATATGTGTACTCGGATGCTGATCTTTGGCATGGAGGTTCCTTTGGGGTATACTATTGGTGTAGTGAAATTGGAATTAAAAAAGAATTTCAAATTAAAAAAAATTTTGACCTGTTTTGAACTTAACTTTTTTGAAGCACATCAACGTTAAAGTTTTTGGTGCAAGTTATTTAGAAGCTTGCCATTCATTTAATATGTGTACTAGGATGCTTGTATTTGGCATGGAGGTTCTTTTGGGGTATACTATTGGTGTCGTGAAGTTGAAATTAAAAAATAATTTCAAATTTTGTAAATTTTTGACCTGTTTTGAACTTAACTTTTTTTGTAGCACATCAATGTTAAAGTTTTTTTCCTTTCTGATGTTTTTATCTACCACACTATTTTTTTTACTGATTACAATATACAAATACATATATTGCTTTAAAATTATTTGGATCAGACTTCAGTGCAATGCTTTACAAAAAATATTATTGGACTAGTCCTTTAAAAACGATAAATGTATAAACAGGCGAGCATTGGGTGGCCTTGATACCAACTCTCTGGTTTAAAATTAAAGACCATGATTTTCTTTGTTCTGCATTTTGAGAACATACCTTCATTGGGCTGTGTATATGAGACCGTTGCCATGATTGCTGCGAGCAAAACATGCATTACCTCGTTTTAGTTGAAATCAAAATATACCTTTGTTTCCTCAAAATAGTACCGTCATTTAATGTGAGAAGACTCATTCAGTCATCACATGTTCACCGGAGGCCTATGAACCCTCAGACCTATGCGGAGCGAAAAAGATGGCGGTGATTTATTGACGGCTGGAGGGAAAAGCATAGCCGAGCTAATGGGTTGTCCTTGTGAAGCTGGGGAAGAGAGGGGAGGCATGGCCTGTAGAATGGGTGGTGCTCATGACACACCGACACAAACATGTCTTTGTACAAATATATATATATATATATATATATATATATATATATATATATATATATATATATATATATATATATATATATATATATATATACATAGAATTTGTGTAGGTTGTAATTATGTAAAAACAAAATCTCGAAGTGGTGGGGTGAAATTATTTATGAGTGACTGTTATGCTGTGTATTGGTACATTGCAATGTTAACGCTTATATGCGTATTATTTGACATGGAATTAATTGTTGATGTACAACTATTATTCTTCACTCGTATGTAGCACAAAGCTGCATGAAAGCATCATTGGCTGAGGCCATGGCTGTGCTCTATAGATTCTGGCAGGAAGTTGTAATTTGGCTGTGGTTCTGGCAATAGCTCACCTACTCTTCTTGAAGGACACCATGGGATCTTTAACTTCCACCAACTAATGCTGGCAGACGAGACAACCGTTTGACAACCATCCGAGGGACGGCACACACATTGATGAATCACCCTGCCTGTGAAACACCGGGATGACAGTTTATAACTGGTTCAGGATTCAACCCAGGCGAGACAGCAGAGAGGTGATCGTGCGTACCTCTCGGCTATCCTTTCAGCCCAATAATTGTGTGATGTTTGTTGAGGTTAGATGTTTCTTCTAAAAGTTGAGTTGAGTTGCAAAGTTCAAAATTAGAATGTCATTGTTGGACTTTGCGCACTGTGGAAAGATCGCCAGTGTTTTTTTTGTTTGCTTCAAGATATGCTGCAGAATCATCTCATAAGTTTGAGCAGTTTCGGGAGGAAGGAACTTCGTGAATATTCTCTCTCCGAATAGATATATTGGGAAAGCAGAGTGAAAAGCGAAGATGGGTGGGGGAAGGAAGGCCAGTCATCAGTTATTTTTCTATGTTTATCATGGAGGCCATGATAAACCAGAGACTTCCCAATGGTACTTGCAGGTGGAAACGCAAAAGCAACGACTGGTCACAACTTTTTGAAAAATTCAGGGTCTTCCATCACCAAATATATTTTTGTTCGATGATCGAGATAAAACTCAGCACCATCTGAACATTGCTTGCAGAGCAGAATGTTGATGATAATTTTGGAATTGAAAATCTGAACATTGTATATTTTACACTTTATGTCAGATTGTCACACTGGATGACAATATGCACAAGGGTGAAAACATGTCATACCAAACAACAATCAGAGGCAGATGGGAGTAGTTCTTAAATCCTCTTCTCAAGGTAGCAAAGTTGTATATACAGGGGGCTGCAAAAGTAGGTATACAGTAATGAAAAATGAAACGTGTGCATAAAACGTATTTTATTGATTATACAAGCATATCAATAATAACATACCAATAATAAACACATCAATAATAAACATATTAATCCCTCAAATGTTCAAACTGTTTGCCCTGGTATTGATCATTGGTTCTCGAAAAAATATTTTCACGAAAAATATGTGACCACTATATTCGTTATTGTTGTGTGTCTGTATGTCTGTCTGTATGTCTGTCTATGTCTGTCTGTCTGTCTGTCTGTCCCGAGCATAGCTCCGTGGGTTTTGATCCGATCCTGATGAAATTTTGGTGGGAGGTTTATATCATGATCTGGTTGTGTTTTCCTGAGAATGGGCATGGTGCGCCCATTTCGTGGTGTTTTTAGGGGGGAGCCGATTTCAATTTGCATCTTCTCCGAGGGGTTTTGTTCAATCTGACAGGGGTTTCGGTATTTGGTTAGCCCAATGGCACCTGCATAACCCCACAGAGCTCGATTTTTCATTTTCGTCCCAAGGTCAAGGCCACAAGGTCACGAACTTAGAAAATTGTGATTTTTACATAAAAATCCATCTTCTCCGAGGGGCTTGTCGAATCTGGCAGGGGTTTCGGTATTTGGTTAGCCCAATGGCACCTGCATAGCCCCACAGAGCTCGATTTTTCATTTACATCCCAAGGTCAAGGCCACAAGGTCACGAACTTAGAAAACTGCGAATTGTGTTTTTAGGGGGTAGCCGATTGCAATTTGCATCTTCTCTGAGGGGGTTTGTCGAATATGACAAGGGTTTCAGTATTTGGTTAGCCCAATGGCACCTGCATAGCCCCACGGAGCTCGATTTTTCATTTACGTCCCAAGGTCAAGGCCACAAGGTCACAAACTTAGAAAATTGTGATTTTTACATCTTCTCCGAGGTCTGATATATGTTACTGCAGTAGCACATTTCCAAAAATCTTCAGGTTTACATCTTACAAAAAATCCATCTTCTCCGAGGGGCTTGTCGAATCTGGCAGGGGTTTCGGTATTTGGTTAGCCCAATGGCACCTGCATAGCCCCACAGAGCTCGATTTTTCATTTACGTCCCAAGGTCAAGGCCACAAGGTCACGAACTTAGAAAACTGCGAATTGTGTTTTTAGGGGGTAGCCGATTGCAATTTACATCTTCTCTGAGGGGGTTTGTCGAATATGACAAGGGTTTCAGTATTTGGTTAGCCCAATGGCACCTGCATAGCCCCACGGAGCTCGATTTTTCATTTACGTCCCAAGGTCAAGGCCACAAGGTCACAAACTTAGAAAATTGTGATTTTTACATAAAAATCCATCTTCTCCGAGGGGCTTGTCGAATCTGGCAGGGGTTTTCGGTATTTGGTTAGCCCAATGGCACCTGCATAGCCCCACGGAGCTAGATTTTTCATTTTAGTCCCAAGGTCAAGGTCACAAGCTCATGAACTTAGAAAATTTCGAATTTTGACATAAAAATCAGACGACCGCCCAAACTTTGAGAGCTTCGGATGACAATATTTTTTTATGCATAATCTTGAGGTCATTCCCCACCTAAAGTCTTGAAACCATTTTTCTCTATCTCGAACACCTTGCCCATGGCGCCCCTACAAGTTTGTTTTTACGCTGATTTCATCAAAGTATTTGTAATTATCCGAGGAGTGTGAAATGCCATATAGCCTATATGACGTTATATTGTTCCTGGAATTTTCCAGAGGAAGTTTTGCACCAAAGGTCATAATCCTTGACCTTTGGCCTTTAAAGTTCACAAAGGTCAAATTTTCAAAGTTGTGGGAATCGAACCGGGTTTTCGACCTTCTTCGACGAACTAACTCCATTAAGCTATAGCATGTATCCTGTTTCCTTATTTTAATGTCCACAACATTGTTTTGGGACCTTAAAAGGTTATGCAAAGGTCAAATTTTGAAAGTTGTTGAAAGAAACCGGGTTTTCGACATTTTGCAGCTAATAACCTGTCACTCGTACCACATCATGTTGATCATTTTTATAACTTGGTCAAACGTTATAACATTGTGTCATCCTTGACTTCTGAAACAATCGACATCGTCAAATACCGCTCGTGAACCATCGTCGTCTTCAGACTTGTAATACTATTATAATACTGGTGATACTGGTATAATCCTTACTGTATACCTACTTTTGCAGCCCCCTGTATATATGAGTGTAAGAGCTAGCAAAACCATGTGGGGATAAAAATTTATATTCACCCACCTTCAATATGACATCAGCCCATTAGACTTGCAATGGTTCATTTCTTACATCACTAGACGGTGAAATGAGAGTTCAAGATCACCCCCTGCTTCAATCTGAGCCGTCATCTTCCTTTAAATGTTTCATCACTTTGTGCATTAAACATCATTACCTGGACACTTTTTTTCCTCTTCTCACAGACGAGTGTGTGCAGAAGCGTCTCAAACTTGTGCAACATCTTTTCAGGATGTGATTTTTGTAGTTTGGCCCTGAAATAAAAAACACAAAGTTAACGCAACTCCCAACAGATTAGCCTTTTATCTTTCAGTAGACGAGGCAGTCTGATATATGTTACTGCAGTAGCACATTTCCAAAAATCTTCAGGTTTATATTTATTTAGTTGTTTGAAGATGAGTCGTACAAGATCATAATTAATTATTTTTTTTTACAGATCAAGATCATAGCTACAGCCTCTTCACCAGCTGTAATCAGTTCGTTGACAGCTGGTGCCTGTGTCTGAAACACTTGTGCTTGTTTAATGAAGTGGTCTTTTGTCCTTACTCTCTTAAGGACAACCAAAGACTCGTGACGTTGTATTGCATCCAAGTAAGGCATGAATGAACAGTATATGACTGCTCTCATGAGGCCCAAGTACTTCTTTTGTGGACCTGATCTTCCATATTTTTGGATGGCTTTTCACAACTTGCCTTGACTCTAATGTTGGGGATACATCAAACAGTTGTGGTTTCTAACTTGGTAGCAAAGCACAGCCAGAAAATCAGTATCTTCCCCAATGAGCACTGTGACCATTCTTTCGGCACACCACAAAGCAGCCTGTAGTGTCACGAGATCAGTGAAACATTGGCATGAATGCTGGTGCAGTCAGATTCTTGCAGTCTTGTGCTAACGAGCTTGATAAAATGTTGCTTGTTCTGAATACTGGCAAGGAATTCTTCCTTCTTCATTTGGAATTGCATGTCACCTGTAAAATGCACTGTTGCTCCGATGCAACCTTTCGTCTTTCTCACGTGGGTCATTTCCTTATTTCATAGACCAGACTCGTAACCATCGAGGACAATCACTGCACTTCCATATTTCCTCCCAACACAGCTAACATACCATTGACAGAGAGCATTATAGGTGTTGCCACAGCCACTCAAACAAGAATTGTGATGCAGAAGAGAACCACCATCTAACACATATTGAACATCACCAGCTGGACTTTGTGGGGGGTTTTTTGCATACTTTGTCGAGGTTCATATATGAGCTGACATGCTGAACATATAACAAAGGGAGAAGGAGACAAGAGAGGTGGGAGAAGGAAGCACAACAACAGTAGGGAACAGAGACATGAGGAGATCTGTGGACGGGAGAGGGATGGGGCGGGAAACATGTGGCATACAAGATGGACATCACAGTGACTTTCAGGAAGAAAAACCAGGAATTTGAAAGAGGTGGGTTTGGGGTGGATAAACGGGGGTAGAAAAGATCAAGATTTTCGATGGGGGAAGATATGAGATGGTGGTGAACAGCGGTTTTGCAGACCTGGAAGGATGAGTCAGATTTATTTCAGAGAGCGAGTGAGTTCGTTCCAGAGGCGGCAAAAAAAAAGAGGAATGAAAGAGTGAAAGTGAGCTTGATTTTGATTTTCTTGATAGAATTCAAATTCTTGATTTTGATATTTTTACCAGAAGGGGGTTATTGGCGGACCTTGAGCACCCTGCGGAAATATTGGGGGGACATAGCACAGACAGAGATGGGAGGGGGCAAGGCTAGAGAGGGAGTCTGTTGAAGACAAAGACCACCGACCTGCCTGCGGTGAGAGAGTGAGAGACCCAAAGACTCAGCTTCATCGCGGGAGATACCAATGATCCTAAAAGCCTTGGTTTCCACAGTGTGAAGTGGAGAAAGGTGTGAGGCAGGAGCACCAGCCCTGGAGGGGAGAGCAGTACTACATCAAGCTGCGGATGAAAGCTTTGTATATGGATAGGAGCTCAGGTGTGCCAAGGAAGGACTTTGCACGACGGAGAATGACTGGCTTTGGAGGCCAGCTTGGAAATGTGGCTTTCCCAGAAAATATGGCAGATGGTGACACCCAAAAGCTTGAGAGACAGTACTTCTTCAAGTGGATTGTTGAGAAAGTCGGTAGGGGAGGGGGGGGGGTGTTGGGTAGGTTTACCAGTCCTTCTGGAGAGACGTGTTTGGCTATGTTTGTCAAGTAAATCCCATATGGTGTCTCCTAATGCAGGATTGCTTGCTTGTCACATCACACCAGGAGCGTCAAAAAGTGCAGAGGTGCAACTGCAAAGTGTATGTGTCACAGGAATGGAATATCATCACATCTCTCACCAGCAATGATCAGATGCTGGAACTACACCTGAGCATCAACTTTCAACTCATCATTAATCTTGATGAAGGATTTATCTTTCAGTGTAACTGCCTGATTGCTCCTCTTGAGTTTGTACTCCAAGGTGTTTCTTCTGACCACACTGGCAAAGATTTTAGTTCACACTGTCAACATTGCCTTCATTGTCAGCAATTCTGCCACTTGCACTGCTGCATCGTTTAAGATTGTCAGTGAATGGGCTTCAATCTTCCAGATATTTACTTCCGCCACCGAAGGTGGACGGAGGTTATGTTTTCACCCTTGTTACTTGGCGAAAAAATTTTTTCGCCAAGTATGTTGGTCTGTAGCCTTTGTTTTGTTTTCTGTCTGTCTGTCTGTCTGTCTGTCTGTCTGTATTGGGAAGTCAATCTAGTCGAAAAAAAAAAAAATTTGAGATTTGTTCTACCCTTATTATCAGTATTTAAAATGGCGATTTCAGTTAATACAATGGTGATTTCGATGAAACTTGGTTGGTAGGTTCATACCCCGACCTAGTGTGCAAATGAGAACCGTTGCTATGGACACCACCGTTGCCTAGCAACGGGACTTTGAAATTTTAGAAAAATCATAAAAAAATTATTTTTTCGAAAATCAAAAATCGGGCCACGAGCGACTGTGGGCAGGCAGTACATTCAGCCATATTGTCAAAAATTTCCAGCCGGATCCTATGAAAACTGTCGGAGAAGATAGACTTTGAATGAACCCTGGTCGAAAACAATAAAAAAACGAAGTTCGTTATATCTCAGAGACTATGAGTCAGATATACATGAAACTGGTATGGTAGGTTCATGGTATGTCCTAGTTATGTGTGAGAAAGAACCGTTGCTATGGACCCCTCCCTTGCCTAGCAACGGCTGAAAAACCTCTAAATGTGGAGGTATTTTAACGAAAAAACAATCTGCAGCATTAACCCTTGAAGCGAGAATCATGAATTTTCTTGTGCTTAATCCTCAGGTCATTCCCCATCGAACGGGCCCATCACGTCAGGTTCTATTGGGTAGGCGACTACCCATGTCCGCCTACCGGCTTGTCTGTCTGTTTGTCACATGATTTTTGTCCACAGTTTTGAAGCAATCGTTTTGAAAACAAAATCTTTTCTGTATGTAGGTGACCGGAAGTGATTCTTCACCGTTGAGAGATAGGGCGAAAAACAACATATATAGCACAGTATCTCAAAAGGTTATCAATGGATTTAGATGGAACTCTGTGGACAGGTTGGGAATGCCACTGGGAAGAATTGATTCAATTTTGGTAAAGATGCAAATCCAGATCTGCATATGAGAATTATTTAATTTCTAACTGATTTTTCACCATTGAGAGATGGGACTAAAAACGATATTTCTTGATATCTCAAAAAGTTGTGGATGGATTTGAATGAAACTTGATGGACAGGTTGGGTGTGTGACAAGGACTAATTGATTTGATCTAAACCTGGGGGGGGGGTGGGATGGCGTGCTTATGTAAGCAATCTCTGTGCCAATTCTGAACAACATCGGTAAATTCATGGTCCGAGAAATGCTTGGGGATTTCTTGCACACTTTGAGATACCTAAGACCCATTAGAACCACTTGACACTGAAGACCCTATGGATGCCAAAACTCTGGAGACGCATCAGACCCTTCAGACCCCTAAGACCCTCCAGACCCCTAAGACCCTCCAGACCCCTAAGACCCTTCAGACCCCTAAGACCCTCCAGACTCCTAAGACCCTTCAGAACCCTAAGACACATTAGAACCCGATGACCATTTAGAAACTTCAGACCCCTTATAGTGGGGCAACTTCGCTAAATATAGCATAACAATTGTGCATTTTGTGAGTAAAGCACCAAATTTGGCACACTAGTAGCCGATCATATTATGAACAGATTTGGATATTGGGCCATCTCAAATTCAGCTGCTGATGGCTGTGGCAGCCATTTTTCAAAATGGCCACCAGTGGTTACTGTTATGACACATATCTGCTTTACTAGAGAGGAATGCAGGTTGATAGTGAAAGTTTATTTACTAATAAAGGTCCAATAATGGTCAACGAAAGTAACAATTTGATTTGGTTGAGAAAAAAAAGTGAAAGTGGATTAATTAGTCTTATTAAGACACAGATTCTGAATGAAAACCAATGATAAACATTCATAGCACTATTGGCTTGGCACATGGTAGTAGAAGTGGTGTGCGTGCATATTGACCCCGGAATCGCGCACGGTTGAGTTGCCAGCTTACACTTGTTGACTCGATTCATTGTTATTTTGTTACGTGCCCATAGAGTTCTCTATGCTATCCCATTGTTAACCATAGTTCATCAAGTTGAGTTTGGTTTGCGAGGTGCAGTTTGGTCATAGGATTATCTCAGTCACAGATTACCGGGTTACGAGGTTCTGCATGTATTTCCGTTCTGCCTTCACGGCGCCAGTTCCAGTTTGTTACTGAGTGAGGAAGTTCTCTGTTCGTACCGGCGTGTTGGCGAGATATCTTTACCATGATAACTCGTTAGTTTTCGGGTTATCTTCGTTTGAATGACGGCAATGCCAAACCATTTGTAAGTAGTTTTCCATTCTAGTTTCCATTTTCATGGCTAAGCTAATTTGTTTTGGTCAATTTTTAGAGTAACCCTTCCGTTTTCTGAAACTGCGTTTTTATTGACTCTTACAGTCAATCGCAACACATCTCAGCACATCGGCTCAAAATAACCTAAATATGGATGAATTCGGTCGTATTGGGAATGAAGCCTTGTAACTCAGATGATGAGTGTGAATTGTCTATGTGCCGTCACAAGTGGCAATAGTATTTATGACTCTGGGCTAGCTAGATGTAGCTGGAGAATTTATGGCTGGCAACTTCACTGTACAGAAGACGAAGAACGTGTTCTCTTCGATCCCAATCGACCAGGCACATGAACAGAACAACACATGCATCAAAGGAGATGGTGGAGCAGTCGGCCTCACTGATAACCCAAATGCCCTGCGGCGTTGGATGATTACTGGGCCAGAAGTTGCCAGGGCAATAGAAGAGTTCCAAGATGGCCGTCAACACTGGGGGAGGCGAGAGGACACACGTCATCACGACCAGACACCAAGTGTGCAAACCTCTTTCGCCAAGGATGTCCGTGCCCTTGTCAGCGTCATAGAAGAGCTTGGCAACCCCTTTGAGGAAGAGAGCCTGGATCTGGTTGTCCTTGACACAAAGGAAATTGCAGGTCCTGCTGCAGTTGAGAATGTCAGGAATGTGAAGAAGATTGGCCAAGTGCAGTTCCAGGCTTTCACCAGAGAATGCCCGGTGGAAAGGACCAAGCCAATTGATGATGCAATTCGTCGGAACAAGCTGAAGGTGTTTAGCACTTCCACCCCGAGAAGTGTGAGCAAAGGGAAACAGCAGCTGGCCTCTCTCAGGAACGACGTGGCACTTTTCTCACGGATCTACATCGGTTGCCAGATGAAGGATGGAAACCTTGAAGAGTTCTTTCGTCATGAGAATCAAGCGTGTCCTCCAGCTCTCTCCGATGGAGAAAGTCTCCATCTAGGTACGAAGAGTGATCTCCTCAAATGCTTTGAAGAGTTCTCCAATGCCTAATCAGAGGCTCCTGATACCACCAGCCTAGTTCTTGATGGGGCAGTCATTGTCCAGATGCTGAAGCCTGCAGTAGCCAAGAACTTTGATGACTATGCCAAGGATGTCTTCATACCGTACCTGTCAACAAAGCTTCAGACTGTGTCACGCCTGGACCTGGTCTGGGACCGCTACGTTGCTGATTCACTGAAAGGCAGTGCAAGATCAAAGCGTGGAAAAGGAGTGCGTAGACGCGTGGTCGGAGCAGCAGTTATATTTGGAAACTGGCAGAACTTCCTCCGAGTGGACACCAACAAGACCGAGCTGTTCAAGTTCCTATCAGAAGCTATCTTCAGGTGGTTTGACCAGGATGACAAGCAGCTGGTTATCACTGATGGAGAGGCAGTCCTGAGCAAGCCACCGCTGCTAGACCTGGCCTTGCTTGCCCCATGCAGCCACGAAGAAGCTGACAGTCGAATGTTGTTGCATGCATCCCATGCAGCCAACCATGGTCACCACAAGATACTGATCAAGACAGTTGACACCGATGTTGTGGTGTTGGCTGTGTCAGTGGCCCAGGGACTGCAACCAGAAGATGAACTGTGGCTAGCATTTGGCACTGGGAAGAGTTTTCGGTACCTGGCAGCCCACAGAATAGCAGCTGGCCTAGGACCAGAGAAGGCACAGGCACTCCCAATGTTTCACGCTCTGACTGGGTGTGACACTGTATCTAGCTTTGCTGGACATGGTAAGAAGACTGCTTGGACAATCTGGACCGTTCTGCCAGAACTTACAGATCCAGTGCTGAAGCTATCCTCTGCACCAAGTGGCATACCAGACGATGTCATGCACACCACCGAGAGGTTCGTCATATTGCTCTATGACAGAACCAGCACGTGCAACGACATTGACAAGGCCCGGAAGAAACTCTTCACGAAGAAGAACAACGTGCAGCTGATCCCGCCAACCAAGGCAGCTCTGGAGGAGCATGTGAAGAGGGCGGCCTACCAAGGAGGCCATGTGTTGGGTCAAACACTGCTACCAACGCCAGAGCTGCCTCCTCCATCCAGCTGGGGCTGGGTCAAGAATGACGAGGGGGTGTACGAGCCACACTGGACGAAGCTACCCAAAGCAGCCCACACCTGCTATGAGCTGGTATCGTGCAAGTGCAAGAAGAGCTGTGTGAAGCGTTGCAAGTGCAAAAAGGCCACACTTGAATGCACAGCTTTGTGTGTGTGTGTGAGGGAGAGTGCTCACAAAATTGAGAGAATATTAACAGAGCAGACTGTGTCAGTGATTCAGAACATTTAAATCAGACATATCTCGATCAATTTCTATGAGTGAGATGTCGGTATTCATATGAATGAGACGCAGCCCATGATTCGTTTGCCACCATTCTCAACAACCACTGACTTTACATAAGCGATGTTGGTATTCATATCAATCAGACACAGCCCTTGATTCGTTTGCCACCATTCTCAACAACTACTGACTTTACATAAGCGATGTTGGTATTCATATCAATCAGACGCGGCCTGCGATTCGTTTGCCACCATTCTCAACAACCAATTTCTGTGAGTGAGATAGTCGTCTAATACAACAAATAATTAGCAGCCATCTTGCAAAATGGCAGCTATCTTAAAAACTTGAGGTGGCTACAGGTTATGTTTTTCTTAATTCAGCTTTTTATAAATGTTCAAACCAATGTTGGAGTGAAATTATAGTAACCGCTAGCGGCCATTTTGGAAAATGGCTGCCACAGCCATCAGCGGCTGAATTTGAGATGGCCCAATATCCAAATCTGTTCATAATATGTTAGACTACTCGTGTGCCATATTTGGTGCTTTCCTCACAAACTGCACAATTGTTATGCTAAGTTGCCCCACTATTATACCTGTGAGACCCCAAAGACCCTTGAGATCCATCAGACCCTTCAGCCCTTTCGACAATTGGACCTTTCTAGCTTTAGACCTTGCTAGATTTAGACCTTCAGACCTTTTCAGATCTTTGACCTTTCATTTGCAATCAATGACCTCTCATTTAGTACATCCTTCCATTTACTTGCCATACAAAAAAAATCACACAAAACAAGTCCTGGCGAGGGTCTGCAATGTCAGATTTCTTTCTTGTAATTCTTTTGTTTATTATTTGCATTAAAACAATTTATTTGTAGTCCCTTTCCTTTTTGCCGTTGGGTATATTGAAATGGAAGGAGAAGAGCTGTCTGCCCATTTGATACACTACTCAGTCCCTCAAGGCCTTCCTGTGTTAACCTAAGAGCTCACACCAAAGACCCCTCTAACTAACACACACACACACACACACACACACACACACACACACACACACACACACACACACACACACACACACACACACACACACACACACACGACGTTCACAATATTTTGGAAAATAATTACAATCGAAAAGTAGAAGACACGACAACTCTTCTTTTCAATTTTGTATATGTAGGATGATCAGTTGATTCAGCTGCTTGAAACTACAGTCACGGCTGTCAGTCTGCACATCATAACATGGGTCTTTTGTACATGTGTTGTCGTGGTTGTTGGCTGGATTTGCATTCATCCGTTTGAGAAGCAAGGGATATGATGGTAGCTGTTGTTGTCGATTGTGAATCCTGAGGTTATGTGGTCCCATCTTGCTGAGTCCTTGGACATGCTCAAGTGGTTGAGGTTGATGTGGAAAATACTGCTTTGAGAAAGTCAAATTGCTGTTCTTATTTCGGTGACCTCTAGCCGGCAATCCTTCGTGATCAATACCTCAATCTGGGAAACAGTTTTTGTGGTTGATCGCATCTGCCTGCCATTTTGACCTGAAGTCATCTTGAAGGGACTGGTGTTTGATTAGCCACTCTTTTATCTACAGTATAACAAGAAGGTGCACCTTTGCAAAACGCAGCCATAATGTGCTTGTAAATTTATTTGGAGGTGGCTCTTTTGCATAAAAGGTTGTTCACACTTCAATGCATAGCTTTCTGGCTAGATTCATAATTGTATGATGTAGCTAAATTCTGGATTATATTCTGAAACAATAATGTCGGGTTTATGCCTCAAATTTCATTTTACAAACACATTGAACTTTTTAATGAGCAAATTAAAAACTGTAGCTCGCAGTTGCTTGCAAATACACCATTTTTTTAAAAAAAAGTTTTTGAACATTCCTTGTACTTGGGAGCAAGTTATTCTCTGCAGACTACTGTAATTAGAACTGTAATCACTTAGGTTTCTGGCAATCCTTACTGCAGTACATAAACCACAATTGCGTAACCTATCATGAGTCTAAAATTAACTTAAACTGCCAGGAAGTTTGTGAGAATACAACTAGTTATAACTTTTGGCCTGGGAAATCATCGACACAAAATGATATGGAATCAAATCTGAACATTATAAACATGTTCACAGTCAAAACTCTTTCTTTGAGCCATTTTACGCTCCGACGTAACCGTATCATCTTTCTGGTCTGAAGTGTATGTCTCAAATGTAGGTGATTGTCCTGGCAGCCACAATTGCCCTGCAGCACGCTCGCTGTTTGCTGATGCAGCTTATCACGATGGCTGACCCAGCTTAGAGGGCTTTCATGCATCTTCGTTGATTTCCCTTGTTCCACCTCCATGCGATGTTGCAAATCACATTAGATGACTTGCTTAAGCCTACGAGTGCAGGCAAGGTGCCACTGGGTTACAACAATGTGGGACAAGGGTGGAAGATTATGGAACCATTTGAAAAATGTCATCATTCGAATGAAAGTGAAAACCAGACTTGTCAAAAAGAAAGAATGTATTCTTCAACTCAAAACTGATTACTTAGCTTGCCTTCACCAAATTCTTGTTCGCAAAGAATCTTGGAACGCATCCTACCGAGTCGTACATTCTTGTTTGTGAAAACGCGTCGTGTTGTGTTCGATTTAATTATGACCTTTAATTTTAAACTTGTTAATATAACGGGGAATGCGGGGCTTGCAGGATGGTCCAGAAGGATGCGCACGCGCCTCTAACATGTCTAGCCTGAGATTGAATCTCAGCCCGGCTATAAACTCATCCTGGTGTTTCACAGACGGGGATTCATCAACGTGTGTGCCATCCCTGGGATGAACGCAAAACTCGGCGTCCTGTCGGACAGCATTAGTTGGTGGATGTAAAAGATCCCAGGGTGTCCTTCGCGAGGAGTAGGCAAGCTCTTGCCCGCACCCCGAACACTTGCAAATTCCTTCCCAAACCTTCGTCGATCGTCAGGCCTGGTTAGCCAGTTTGTGGAAGACTTGGGCTGAGCTTCACCCAGCCAACCCCACAAGAATGCCGGAATAATTGTGGCATTTGACAAAGTACACCAAGAAGAAGAAGAATATGATACGAAATGTCGCAACTGTTTTCCCCTCAAGTGTTTTTTGTAAGCTTGCGTTTGGATATGACAATTTGTTTGTCAAAAATACCTGATCATTTGGTGGGATAAAATAGACCACAGTGGAATGGCTACAAATCTTCTATCGCATTGTCCTTTTAGCACTGATAAATTCAAGTTGTGGAGAAGAAAGGTTAGGATGGCTTGCAGTCGCACAGAAGTGAATGTAAAATGAATTGATTTTCACCTGAGTGAAAAGGGTGTCTTTGCTTTTCCTTTCACAGTATTAGCTGAGAGTTGAGAAAGGAGGCATGAAACTGAGAGCTAACTCATGTTAAACTGAGAGCTGACTCATGTTAAACTGGGAGCTGACTCATGTTAAACTGAGAGCTGACTCATGTTAAACTGAGAGCTGACTCATGTTAAACCGAGAAACTGAGAGCTGACGAGTAGTTGAGAGCTCATTCGTAATTTTTTTTTGGTATACCTTGTCGAGGCTTGTATGAGAGCTAACACAACACACAGCAAGGAGGGCATGAGACGAGAGGGGTGTGAGTGGGAAGGACATAACAATGGGAAACAGAGACATTAGGAAATCTGTGGAAGGGAGAGGGATGGGGCGGGGAACATGGGGTATATAAGATGGACATTGCAGGGACTTTCAGGAAGGAAAGCAGGGAATTTAAAGGAGGTTGGTTTGGGGTGGATTAACGGGGGTAGAAAAGATCGAGGATTTGGATGGGAGACGATAAGAGGTGGTGGTGAACAACCGTTTTGAAGGCTTGGAGGGAAGAATGGGATTGAATAGAGTGAGGGAGTTTATTCCAAAGGTGGGAAAAAAGAGGAATGAAAGAGTGAAGGTGAGCAGTGATTCGTGATTTTGGTTGTTTTACCAGAAGGGGGTTGTTGGTGGACCTTGAGCGCCCTACGGAAATGTGGTGGAGTCAGATCGCAGACAGAGCAGGGGGGGCGAGACCAGAGAGGAGACGGTTGAAGACAGAAAAACCTCCGACCTGCCTGTGGTGAAAGTGAGAGACACAAAGACTCAGCCTCATCGCGGGAGATGCCAATGATCCGAAATGCCTTGGTTTCCACAGCGTGAAGCCAAGAAAGGTGGGAGGCAGGAGCACCAGCCCAGAGTGGAGAGCAGTACTCCATCAGGCTGCGGACGAAAGCTTTGTATGTGGTCAGTAGCTCAGGTGGGCCGAGGAAGGACTTTGCACGACGGAGGATTCCCAGTCGGCAACTAGCTTTGGAGGCCAGGTTGGAAATGTGGCTTTCCCAGGAAAGATCATGGCAGATAGTGAGACCCAGAAGCTTGAAAGAAAGGACTTCTTCCAGAGGATTGTTGTGGAAGGGAGTTTTCCAAACAGTCCTTTCGGGGAGACACAGTGAGAGTGTGAGATTTGTCTGAATTGAAAGGCATGTTCCACGTGTTGGACCAGTTTGTGATTTTACCCAGATCTGCAGTGAGCGATGAAGCTGCTGCTTACAGGTCTGAGGGATGACAGATGGCACGGCATTGGGTGGAGTCATCAGCAAAGAGAAAAGAGGATTTTCCAGGGAGTCAGAGAGATCATTGATGAAAACCAGAAAAAGAACAGGGCCCAGAACAATGCCTTGAGGAACGCCAGCCTGGACAGGAAGAGGGGATGAAAGAACTCCATTTAGGGCGACACATTGACTGTGACAGAAGACGAAGTCTGTGAACCATAAGTGGAGATGGCCTTGGATACCATAGGAAGAGTTTGGTGAGCATGGCATGGTGCCAGACCATGTCAAATGCACACGTTATGTCGAGCGATACGGCTCTGATTTCATGTCCGCATTGAGGATTTCCATCCATTGTTGGGAGAGCAGAAGCAGCATGTCCAGGGTAGAGTGACCTTGTCTGAAACCAAATTGATTCTCAGAAATCAAGCCATTGGAGAAGAGGATGGACTTAATGTCTGAAGCGATGATGGATTCCTAAACCTTGCTGATGATTGGGAGAAGGCTGATTGGTCTGTAGTTGCAGGGATCTGTTTTTGCACCTTTTTTATGCAGGGCAGTGATGTTTGCTGATTTCCAAGCAGATGGCAGATGACCTTGAGCAAATGAGAGTGTGAATAGAACAGAGAGAGGGGGAGCAAGAGCAGAGGAGCAGGTTTATAGGACATGTGGGCTGATGCCATCTGGACCAGTTGCACAATCTGAGTCGAGGTTTGACAGCAAGCTCGCCACCTTGTCAGGAGAAAAGGACACAGAGTCCAGGGACAGTTGGTTGTGACTGGGTAAGCTGGGAACAGAAAGTGATGCGTTTTGGACACAAGATTTCGATGCTAACACCGAGTTTAGGCATTCAGCCTTTTCACGTGCGGTATCAGCAGTGTGGCCATTTGAGGTAAGGGAGGTGATGGAGGGGGGACATGCACCAGAAACAGACTTGATTCGATGCCACCAGGATTTGGAGGAGGGAGAGAGGTTTGAGAGTTCAGACTTAAGCTTAGAAAGATGTTGTTTTCTGTCTCTCCTGAGGATAGATACACACTTGTTCCGAGCTTTATGGAAGGAACTGAGATTACCCTCAGTTGGGTTTGCTTTCCATGAATCAAAGGCAGATTGTTTTAGGACAACTGCCTCACCACAAGCTTCAATGAACCATGGGTGGGAGGAAGGGTAGGACAACTGAAGACAAGAGGGGATAAATCTGTGCATGAGGGAGAGCAAGTTTCTTTGAAAGAATTTCCAGGATGAGTTGATGTTGGAGAAAGTAGCGATAGGAGACCATTCTCGAAGTTTGATGACTGCTTGGAGACCCTGCCAGTCAGCTTGAGTGAAATTCTAGACTCGACGGTGCTGAGGTGGTTCTCTGATAACAGCCAGAGAGATGTCCACTTTGACAAGCACGTGGTCAGAAGAACCGATTTGAGCAGAGGAAGAACAGATATTTTCAGGGAAGTTTGTCAAAATCAGATCCAGAAGAGATGGAGTACCAATGGTTGAGATCCAGGTTGGGACATTGACCGATTGAGTCAGTCCCAATGAGTCGCAGAACATTTTTGCTGAAGTGCCATGACAGGTGAGAGAGGTACCATTTTTATGTTGAGAAAACCAGACACCAGAAAAGGTACCCACAACAAGACACCAAACCAACTGGCATGATGACACTTGAAGTCACCACATATGAGGAAGAGGGAGTTTGGATGAAAAGATAGAAGTTGTTCCATGTTTTAATGTTAAGAGCTGACAGGCATAAACCTGAGAGCTGCTGGTAGTTGAGAGCTGACACACATAAACCTGAGTACTGACTCGTAGTGGATTGCTGACATGCATAAATCTGAGAGCTGACGAGTCGTTGAGAGCTGACATGCATAAACCTGAGAGTTGACTCGTTGTTGAGAGCTGACATGCATAAACCTGAGAGCTGGCATGTATGTCACTGAGAGCTGACACGCATGAACCTGAGAGCTGACTCGTAGTTGAGAGCTGACATGCACAAAAATGAGAGCTAATTAGTAGTTGAGAGCTGACACGCATAAACCTGAGAGCTGACTCATAGTTTATTGCAATGGCATAGCATTTCCAAGGACATGAAAGGAAAATTATTGGTGAATGAATTATTGATTTGGTTTATTTTGGTTGTGGATGAGATTCTACTTGTTTTTCAAGTTTTGCTACTTTGCTCACTTCTTCCTTTTGCTTGGTCTTTTTGTGCCAGACCAATAATTTATTTTGCAACATGTCGCAAATGATGAAATACTTGTATAATTGTACAATATGTGTATGCCATGTATCAAGCACATAAAGGCTCTCTTATAGTAAACTTCTTAAACATTCGTATTTTGTAGCCTTACGTGAAGTGCAAGAATGTTATGGTGTGGCTTTGGAGGCTTGTGTAAAATATAACTATCACGGCAAAGTGTGAAACCTCTGTTGCTGACCAAAATGATGATAGTGAGGAAATCAATGTCAGAAACAAAGAAGGTCTGATCCCTGAAACTATGCAGGCCGTGTTTGAGGAGAGGTAATTGTACTGAGATTAGATGGGAGGCACGAGCCTGGCAGATACGCTCGCTTTATGCTCAAACCTCACGCATGCCGGGGGCGTAATGGGGCCTGGAACATGGTGGTTAGCATCCCCTTTGCCTCGCTCCGTTGCACCCATCAGCGACCTCTTTGGATTTGGTGCCCACTGGACCATGAACTTAAACTATGGCCAATGGCATGGTGGAAAAAAAAAGGACTGAATGTCTTCCCAGAAGACAGGAGGTGGGTGACAGGATGTGGATGGTGGTGTGGGGGGTGCTCCCTGAACAAACCAACCTCACCTCCATTACCTTGAAGTGTCATCCTCACCTCCATTACCTATTCCGACTAACTCCTCTTGCCCTTTATTTTATATCCTTTTCCACCTTTTTCTTTAGACATGCAATCATATTCGGTTTGTCGATCTTGCCATGCACAACAAGACATCATTATATCATCTCGATTACAAAATGAGTAATTGTTCATTCTGCTATTTAAACCCTGGTCCACTGTTTGAGCTCAGCAAGAGGATGTGGATAGATTCTGCTGGTGTGTAGGTTACACTTCTCTTTCGACATCCTCTTCCCAGCATTCGCTCTGGATGTAGATGCATTTGTGGTGTGAGAAGCTTTTTGATTTGTCCTACTCAACCTACACATTATATCCTCTTGCTTATCAAAATGCTGTTTCCTCTATCCTTTTGAATTTTCATTCAACCAACACACCCAACCTCACCCTTTCCTAGGCTGGAGCTGAATCATTACGTCTCGCTGAGCTGCAGACTCAAGTGGACGAGCTGTTGCATGAGAAGCAGGAGCTACATGAGAAGGTTTGAACTTGAGCAACATAACAAAACCATAAAAAATGTCATTTTTTGGAGTATACACTGGTAGCTTTTGAACAGCATTCCAAACATTCACTGGTAATGGAGCTCTGCTGTTCTGTACCCATATGCAACATCATCTGGTGAAAACGACAATGTATTTTATCAACAAGAAGACTATGTTTATTGCCTTGGTCAACGAGTCAATGCTGACATTTCAAACGTTCGCTCTTCATCATAGCAAAATTGGATGAAGGGATATTGCCGGAAGTGTCATCCTCACCTCATTTACCATGCCACCAAATGTCTTCTTATCAACCATTAGTTGATAACACCCAATGTTTATATTGTCCACGAATGCAGACTGACATTGCCTGTCAAAGAGGATCCGTCTTCTATGGAAAATAACAATTGAAAGGCATAACAGCAAGTGTTTTGAGATTATTTATTTTAACCATCTCTATTATTTCATTCCCTTTTGAAAATTTGTTGTTGGTGAGAGTTGCTCCCTTTTTTATTATTACTGAGGAAATCTAAAGATTTCGTAAGTATATTGATGACTTCCGTCCTCTGTGTGTTTGTTTGTTTGTGTGTGTTTGTTTGTAGGCACGATAACTCTAGAACGGAAGAAGCTACCAATGTCAAATTACACCACTTGATTCAGGAGGGTGATGGCTAGCGCTGATTAGATTTTGGTCAAAATCGGTCAACGGTCAAGGTCACAGTGAGCTCAAACATAATTCCGTAAATTCATGTGGAGAAATGGAGTATTTTTGCTTCGGTCGACGTTACGAGTTCGTTTTAACTTCGATTTTATTTTTGTCTTTGGTTTTTGCGATCGCTTAGGACGCTTAACACTCGGTTGTCAAAATTCTGGTAAAAATCGGATGTTTTGGAGACGTTTTAAGATTGTATAAAAAATATTTCACTCACCGCGTCATGGCTCGTCACGTGGTGCTGCGCGCTCGAGCAGACGCGGCGTTGAGTCACGTAAAGGTTTTCCGTGTGCGCGCTGACGGTGTTTTCGATAAAGATGGTGTTTAAAAGTCATTTCTAATCCCAATAACGGTTATCGTCGCATGCCTGACTCGCTAAGCTGTCGGATTATGTAAAGATTGTTGGTGGATGGCCGAATATTACGGTTTTGTGACTTTGATAAAATAATATTAAATAATTGTGTGGAGAAATGGAGATTTTTGCTTCGGTCGATGTTATGAGTTCGTTTTAACTCGGATTGCAATTCTGTTTTCACTTTTGGTAACGGTTAAGTATGCTTAACACTCGGTTGTCGAAATTCTGGTAAAAATCGGATGTTTTATGAGATTTATGTTGGGTGTCGTGTCTGAGGCTTAACTGAAGATTAGGCTAATGAGGGGGATTGTAACACACGGCATTACGTGCTCGTTTTAAAGTCAATTTCAATCCTGTTTTTACTTTTGGTAATGGCTAAGTATGCTTAATACTCGGTTGTCGAAATTCTGGTAAAAATCGGATGTTTTATGAGATTTATGTCAGGTGTCGTATCTGAGGCTTAACTGAAGATTATGCTAATGAGGGGGATTGTAACACACGGCATTACGCGCTCGTTTTAAAGTCAATTTCAATCCTGTCTTCAATTTTGGTAACGGTTAAGTATGCTTAACACTCGATTGTCGAAATTATGGTAAAAATCGGATGTTTTATGAGAGGTTTGGTACAGAATCATCGTAGAAACTTCTGGTTTGCATCGCTACCTTCTCAAGAGACAGCTTATATTAGACAAGGTCAGAGGTCAAGTTGACGATTTCCTAAGTACCAGTCTATGACTGCTTGTTATTATTATTATTTTTTTCCCAACTGAAACTGCAGTTCTGGTGATACACATGCTGCATTGTGGAGTATGATTGTTTAATATTGTCACAAGGTAAGAAATGAACCACAGCTGTCTCCACTGCTTTGTACAAAATACTTATGCTGCATATTAATGACGGCAAAAATATCTTCCAAACGGTGAGGAATAAAATGTGAATACATGGCTTTTGAAGTCATGTAAAACATTGGTTATCGAGATTACTATTTAAACATTAATCCTCTTTGCACAGCAGTGCGCACACTTGGCACTCCACAATCCACCTAACAATACATATTTGTGAGTGTGGAAGATTATAATTATTATTGTTAGTCTCGCAAGGGGTTGCGAGAGTATTGTAACACCCCTTTCTGTCTATCTGTCTGTCTGTCTGTGTCCATATCCGTATATTTTTGCTTTAAAAATTTTTCTCACTGCAACCGCTTGCCGATTGATGTGAAACTTTAAACATGCGAGACACTCCCCATGGAGAATATTTTATTGATAACTCTGATATCATAGGTCACATGGTATGGCAGTCATATTGCATTAACAGAAATATATTGGACATCTCTAAAACCACTCAACGAAAAAAAATTGAAACTTGCCTAATATCACAAACTCACTCTGGGGTATATAGGGTGATAACTCTGTCATCAGTGAAGTGGTATTCCAATCATAATTTGTTGAATTGAAATCCTTGTCCAAAAAAGCTGAAACTTCATATATCTGATCTATGACCTGATGCGATGTGAGTGAGGAATTAAATTTATATCATCACTCACGTGGTCTGGCCGACATATTGGACTGAAAATAAAACTGTAAAAATCTTCTTCAGAACCATCTAACCAATCAATGTGAAACTTCATACATATGATCGACGAGCCGTGGAGAATATTGTTTGAATTTTTTTTTTCATACTCATCCTCATTGATGCAATTTAGTCTTAATGTGCACAAAAGTGGTCAATAAATATCCTAATAATCAATCAGTAATCAGTAAAGCATTTGGATAGTGGTATTGTATGTGACGTAATTGGATACATAGATGATACAGGTATGTGGGCCATCATAGTAGCTTGTTCAGTTAACGATGGTACTTTTGTTCAGAATTAGTGCACAAGGTGAGATTATGTGCTCTCCCAAGTGCTGTTATAGTTATTATTTTCTATCACTAGCGCTGCACTCGAGAGGAAATTGCAGCGGCCACTTTTCAGATTGCGCATATTTTAGAAAAGTGCTTTGTTGAATACAGTTGACACTTGGCACTGTGTTTCATGTCAACCCATCTGTTTACGACGCGATTTATCTGTTTTTACACTCTCCTTTGCATCAATCTCCTACGCTTTCTACATTTTTTCATGAGATCTGATCAGAAGCTAATGCGAATTTGATGAGATCCCATGACAAATTCTGTAATGTGTGTTAAACTAAGTCGGATGTAAATGGATATGCATTTCTCTGGCAATTAACTTGTATTTGATTCTCTCCTTTGGATGATCTATCTTTGGAGTGTCCTGTTTGTGAATGGTTCGTATCAAGCCACTATAAACAGGTGTTTCATGTTTTCTTGCCTGTGCTGTTTTTGGCTTTGTCAACCATCTTATTGCACTGCATACCTTGGTGCGGCTGTAATCCCTTCCCAATCTAATTCTGACACGCTGTCCGAGGGCAAACTCAATGCTGCCAAAGCAGCCTCATGGCAAATATTATGCTGGGTGGTTTGCCGTTGCCTTCCCAGTGGTAGTCAGGAATTTGTAATTTGTTCAGGATGCCAGAGATAGCTCTCCGACTCTTTTCGAAGGACACCATGGGATCTTCAATGTCCACCGATTAATACCAGCAGATGGGACGCCCAGCATTTAACATCCATTCGAGAGATGGCTCGCCCTGCCTGCTAAACAACATCATGGTAGTTTATAGTTGGGCCGGAATTTAAACCCACCATAAACAGCTCAGAGGCGAGTGTGCATATCACTAAGTTATCCTGCCAACCTTATCCCTTTTACTCAGTGATATTTTCTGTAACCAAAAATAATCCAACAGGTTTGCTTGAAGGACTAATTTATTTATCCAAAAACAACAGTTTCTGGAGACGGATCGTATTGCTTCTGTAACGTCGATCTGTTGACCTTCTGGCTTTTAGTTTATTGGTGCTTTGACCTGGCCACCTCTTGACAGAAGTCTGGTTGTCTTTGGCCTGCAGTGTGGACACTGTGCCCTCCATCTGGTGCTGGACAAGCTGAGTTTATGATGGACTGATGCACTAACAGGATGCTCTCAATTAATTACTAAGTTACTTGCATGAATCTTTGACTGCTGTGCTGGAGGTTTGATTATTAAATTGATGCTTCCCAATAAATATATGTTTTTATTTTAGCTTTATTTTATTAACGTTAAGGTTCTGAGTAGATGTACAGGGGAAATATGCAGGATGTGATGAGTTAGGATTGCTGATGTGTCAATCCATTTGTGTTGCAGGTAAATTCGATGCAAGGACGGATTGAGTTCCTGGATGAAAATGCCCCAGACAAGGCTCTATTGGCCAGACAGGAGGCGAGAACCAGGGAGCTGGAAGGCCGCTTGGACTTTGAGAAGACACAAGTGAAACGGCTCGATGTAATTGAATGTCCCTTTATGACTCAGCAGCTGTCTGTATTTTTTTTTCCCCAGCTAGGGGATTGATTTCAGTATAAGGGTTGCTTCTTTGCGGTCATATGATGATGAACGTGAATTGCAGGAATTACCCATAAATCTCAGCAAAAGCACAGTACATAAACTAGAACGGCACTCAGTCGAGGGCAAATCTTCGCGAGGCTGAACAGTTTACGTTTTGTATGCCACTGATGGGCCGGATCTGCATCCGAACCTTAACCAAAATTTAATCAGCTTGTTATTGTCACCTACCCAACTCATTGACCAAGTTTTGTCATAACCTGTCCATAACCTTTTGAGATACTATGCTATCTATCGATTTTAGCCCCATCTCTCAATGGTAAAGAATCACATAGGAAGTTAAAAAAAAACCTCTTGTATCTGGATCTTCATGATGATTAAATAGATTCGTCCTTGTCGCACACCCAGCCTGTCCACCAAGTTTCATCTGAATCCGTCCTTCACATTTTGAGATATTGTGCTGTATATCGTTTTTATGCCTGGTGTTGGCTTAATGGTGAGGGTGGTGGGCTTGGGATCTGAAGGTCCTGAGCTCAAATCCTTAATCAGGATTAAATTATTAAATTAATTAAATTAAATCAGCCATTTAATTAATATCAGGTGGGTTTGACTCAGCCTGTCATCCTTCTGATGTCAGCAAAACGAGTACCAGCTTGCTGGGATTATTGAGCCATTCAAGTATCCTGTGTCGGAGTGGCGACCCGTCCAGGATTGTGCCCAATAGCCCAGGAGACTGCTTCGGCAGCACAGACGCTCTTGACGGAATATGGTCCCGATGGATGGAAAGGTATCGTTTTTGGCCCTATCTCTCAATGGTGAAGAATTACTTGAAAGATTCTAATATCCAGATCTGGATCTGGATCTTCACTAAAATTGAATCAATTTGTTTTGAGTCACACACCCAACCCCATCTGCTAAGCTTCGTCTGAATCCATTTATAACTTTCTGAGATATCCTGTTCACAGACGAACAAACAGACAGACAGACAAATTGGTGAAAAAATAATCTCCGTCCACCTTCGGTGGCAGGAGTAATAAGCTGAGATATTATTCCTTGTTCGTTTATCAAGTGTTCTTGCAATGTCTGCTTTTTGGCGTTTGTCGCAGACAAGGGCTTGTGCATCATAATTAAAGCTGCAAGTTTCTATCCATACTTTAACATTGCAAAAGTAACTTTCAATTGGACCGAGAAAATGAATCCCCTGTTTCATCCATTCATATTCTACTCCAGTAGTCTCTCTCCATTGTGTGTCCTCAAATGATTGCCCCCATTTCTCTCAGCCTGTGTGCTCTCATCTTCTAAATCCCAATCATTTCCTGCTCTAATGTAACTCCATTTCTTGTACATCAACTTTCATGCATCTAATTTTCCTATATTGTGATCACATCTCAATTTTCACCCTTCTCGCCAAATATAATTTACTTCTGTACATTCCTCCAGACCCAACTACAGCGTGTGCGAGAGAATGGGGAACGGGTGTCAGAGGAACGAGAACAGCGTGCTGCCGGAGAGACTCGTGAGCGGGAGCAGTGTCGCAGGCTGCAGCGGCAGCTCCGAGATCTTCGGGAGGAAGCAGAAGAGGCGGCAAAGAAGGAGGCGGAGGCCATGAAGAGGAAGGTTGCTGTGGTTTGTGCCTTTTCAAACTTTCTTCCTTTACCAGCGATTTTCACTCTCGAGCAAACCAATCAAGTTCCAATCGTTTCGACACTTTTATTGGCTTCAAGTGTAAGCTGACTTTTAAGGTTCTCATTGATTATTCATTTGCTGAGTTATTCATGCCAAACCTCCTCCAAATAAATGCCTATGACTTGTGAAATGGGAAGTAAAATTATTTTGGAAGGTTTTTACTTTTGGGCATTCTTGGATCAAGGTTTGTGCAGGATTTTAATAAGAAAGTATGATCCGTTTTTTTTTTTTTTTTGTATGCCTTGGTCGAGGCTCGTATGAGAGCAAACACACAACTCACAGCAAGGGAGCATAAGACAAGAGGGGCGGGAGTGGGAGGGACAAAACAGTGGGGAACAGACACATAAGGTGAACTGTGGAAGGCAGAGGGATGGAGATGGGACGGGGAACATGGCGAAGAGAAGATGGACATTACAGGGACTTTCAGGAAGGAAAGCAGGGGAATTGAAGGAAGTGGGCTTGGGTGGATTATCGGGGGTAGAAAAGATCGAGGATTTGGATGGGGGATGATAAGAGGTGGTGGTGAACAGCTGTTTTGAAAGCCTGGAGGGAAGAATGGGAAAGAATAGAGTGAGGAAGTTTATTCCAAAGGCGGGAAAAAAAGAGGAATGAAAGAGTGAAGATGAGCAGTGATTCGTGATTTTGGTAGTTTTACCAGAAGGGGGTTGTTGGCGGACCTTGAGCGCCCTGTAGAAATGTGGTGGGGACAAATCGCAGAGAGAGCAGGGGGGGCAAGGCTGGAGAGGAGTCGGTAGAAGACAGAAAGACCACCGACCAACCGGCGGTGATTGAGTGAGAGGCCCAAAGACTCAGCTTCATTGCGGGAGATGCCGATGATCTTAAATGCCCTGGTTTCGACAGCGTGAATCCGAGAAAGGTGGGAGGCAGGAGCACCAGCCCAGAGGGGAGAGCAGTACTCCATCAGGCTACGGACAAAAGCTTTGTAAGTGGTCAGGAGCTCAAGAGGGCCGAGGAAGGACTTTGCACGACGGAGGATTCCCAGTCGGCGACTGGCTTTTGAGGCGAGGTTGGAAATGTGACTTTCCCAGGAAAGGTCATGGCAGATAGTGAGACCTAGAAGCTTGAAAGAAAAGACTTCTTCCAGAGGATTGTTGAGAAAGTGGATGGGGGGGGGGGGTTTCTAAACGGTCCTTTCGAAGAGACATAGTGAGAGTGTGAGATTTGTCTGGATTGAAAGACATGTTCCACGTGTTGGACCAGTTTGTGATTTTATCCAGATCTGCAGTGAGCGAAGAAGCTGCTGCTTGCCGGTCTGAGGGATGACAGATGGTACGGCAGAGGGTGGAGTCGTCGGCAAAGAGAAATAGAGGATTTTCCAGAGAGTCCGAGAGATCATTGATGAAAACCAGAAAAAGAACAGGGCCCAGAATGCTGCCTTGAGAAACTCCAGCCTGCACAGGAAGAGGGGATGAAAGAACTCCATTTAGGGCCACACGTTGACTGCGACAGGAGAGGAAGTCTGCGAGCCATGAGTGGAGATGGCCTTGAATACCATGGGAAGAGAGTTTGGTGAGTAGGGCAGGGTGCCGAATGTGTCAAAAGCACGTGATATGTCCAGGGATACGGCTCGGATTTCCTGTCTGGCATTGAGGACCTCCATCCATTGATGGGAGAGCAGAAGCAGCATATCCAGGGTAGAGTGACCTGGTCTGAAACCAAATTGATGATTGGAAATCAAGCCATTGGAGAAGAGGAAGGATTTCATGTCTGAAGCGATGATGGATTCCATCACCTTGCTGATGATTGGGAGAAGGCTGATTGGTCTGTAGTTACAGGGATCTGTTTTTGCACCTTTTTTATGCAGGGCAGTGATGTTAGCAGATTTCCAAGCAGATGACCTTGGGCAAATGAGAGGGTGAATAGAACAGAGAGAGGGTGAGCAAGAATAGAAGAGCAGGGTTTGAGGACACGTGGGCTGATGCCGTCTGGACCGGTTGCAGAATCTGAGTCGAGGTTTGAAAGCAAGCTCTCCACCTTGTCAGGAGAAAAGGATACAGAGTCCAGGGACAGTTGGGTGCGTTTGGGTAAAGTGGGTAGAGATAGTGATGGGTTTCGTACACAAGATTTAGCTGCAAACACCGAGTTTAGACATTCATCTTTTTCACGTGTGGAATCAGCAGTGCAAGTTGTATGTCCGAATATGTTTTTTTGACATGTTGTATGTCCGAGTTGTGTAATGTGGTCCGAATATTGAAGAAGAAAAAAAAACAATTGACTATATTAACCAGGATGAGATTGTTAATTTCTCATTCACATGTGGGTCATCTGATTCATTGTGAGACAATTGAATGTGAAAGAAAGCAAGACAGATGGAAAGCAATTGAGGGAACGACATTACCTTTATAAATGGGGGAAAGGTTAAAGAAAATAAATTGAACCTGTGATGTCGACCATTTGTTCACCCATTTTGTTTTGTGCTTAACATCTGCAGGACCAAGGATTCCAATTTACGAAGGTGTCTTCATTGTTTTGTTGTTTCTTCTGCTCATCAGGAAACGAATGCAATTCTAACAGTCTGTGGGAGCTCTGTGGCCAAAGTCAGCGGGTGTTTTAAGACTTGTTCTGCTTTGTGAAAACAAGCAAGTGATCAAACATAGTTCCAAAACACATCTCAGCCTGTGGCTGAAGGGCTGCCTCTCTGGCGAATGAGATTTAATATTTTGCACTGTGAAGAACAGCATGCAGTTTGACTATTGCCCCCTAACCTAGATCATGTGCATTTATTGTCAGAGCCAAGACTCCTTCGTTACAGGCGAGAATGGTTCCGATGCAAGCCTATGATTCTCATCCTGTGCCAAAACTTTCTCTGTAATGACGATTGAGGCTGGCATTAATTGCTTCCTAACGAGTTGTATTTTTTTATTCCTCCTCATACTGATGATGATTTCAGGCTCCCTGTAGCCCTAACTTTTGAAAAATGTGATCTGAGCCGTAGAGCATATTTTAATTAAGAATCCAGGCGCAAGCCGGTGGCAATGGAACTCCACAGTGAGCTTGTCTTTGCTTACTGCATGTTTTTTTTTTAATCAATTTGGACTTTGCTTCTTTAATTCCCGGAAGTTTGCCTCCCCTGGTGTCAGCCAAAAGCATCTACATGTCGCTGTCAGCCACCTGGCTGTCTTCCTTCGCTAAACGGCTCCAGAAACTGACCATACCCTCGGAATGCAGTGCTGTGTTGTTTTGCTGCACATCTAGTTGAACCATGTCTCTTTGCATGCTACCTTCAGTCTCGTTCACAATTTGAGTGATAAAATTGGTTTCCTTCCTCGTGTAAATAATCCTTTTGTCATTCCATTTTGGTGAGGGGTAAGCATGCTTTTTAGCCCATCCCTGCACAGCGGAAGACAGGGTTTTGCAATCACGTCTGTCTGTGTCTCTTTTTGAGCCATAAATTTTTTTTTTTACCATTTGAGCTTTTGTCATCAAATTTTCAACAAACATTTATTATCAAAATACAAAAAAAAATAATTAATAATTGGGTCAAAAAGGGCAAAGTCAGAGTAACTATAATTTACTGTTGTCCTTATTATGCTGGCTGCAGCACAGTTTCCCAATATGCACGAGACGGGCTTTTTTTTTCGCCTTGGAGAAGGGTTCCGAGAATGTAGTTTCTCGGGAAAAGCGCCATGACATGGAGGGCCACGTAAACTGTTTGTCTCAGCAGGCAAATCGATCAAAAGTGTTCAGGGCCTCTTTGGTAAATGTCGAGTGATAATGATAACAATGATGATAATGATGCATAATATTTGTGATAATGATATTTAACGATAATGATTATGGTACAGAATAATGATAATGATAATTATCATGACAGTGATAATTATAATAGCAATGATAATTAATGAATGCTTGTCTGCCCTGGCCGTATCGTTTTTACCATTTAAGCTTTTATCAGCAGATTTTCTTCAAACCGTGATTATGAGAATATGGAGAAGTCTAATTGATAATTGGGTCAAATTGTCAAAAGGCAAAGTCACATTGAGTATGAATCGGCCTTATGAGCTCGTCCGCACCACGTCAAGCATGAAATAGCTGGGTTTTCTTTTCTTTTTTCATCACTTCTGTGTTTGTTTATTTACCACTGAGCTTCAGTGTGTCTGTCCAGGCCATAACGTTTTTACTATTTGAGCTTTTGTCATCAAATCTTCAACGCACCTTTATCATGACAATATATGGAGAACACAAATGAAAAAAAAAATGTATTACTTTTGTTTTTTTTTCCGCTGTTGTTTTCGTCAAGTTTAGTTCAAGTACAACATGGATGTGAAAGGGCTTTGCATTTTGAGATGCTTTCTCGTTACCCTCGCCAGAGGAGAGGGTATTGCATTTGAGTCCATCTGTTTGTTTGTTTGTTTGCTTGTTCGTCGGTTTGTTTGCCTGCTTGCTTGTTTGTCTGTTTGTCCAGACACAATGCGCCAACATGGACCACAATCTGTTTTTTTCAACCGAGTTTCTCTCTAAAAAATGTACAATTGGCATGTGAGTACGTCTATATAATACGTACGATAAAACCACACAAACACCAAAACAAGTCCTGGCAGGGTCTGCAATCTTGGATTGCTCTTTCTCATTTTCTATTACTGTTGAGCAACTTTCTTGTATCACTTCAAACTTTTTGGAAGTCAACAGACTGGTGCTCAATTGTAAATTTGTTTGCTGTGAAGGCAAACTACCAATGTTGTGGTAGCTATCCTTGAGGCATAAGGACATAACAATGCTCTCATAAG
>NC_140964.1:92575286-92577786 GCF_056783735.1 Eptatretus burgeri | reverse complement strand
CATACAGTCTGTATACCTTATTCCATCGTCATGCAAGACCTGGGCAGCGCTTGAACATGGAAGCCTGATATAAAATCTCCATCCAGAACCATTTGGATGCTCTGGGCGAATTATCATATGGCATTGAGGAGTCTTGGCCACTTGTCCATGACACTATCCTCTCTGCAACATCCGAGACAGTCAGATTTCATAGGCCACAGAAACGACCCTGGTTGTCGACTGATACCCTGGCGATTATTAATGTGAAGAGGCAAGCACGACTAAAAGGCAACATCCCAGAAAGAAGCCACCTTAGATGTGTCTATCGGGCGAAAGTGGCAACGGGAGCGGGCAGTGGTGACAGTGCAACAGGAAAGACCTTGACTCTTGGAATGGGCACCTGGCCAATGAAGCTGAGGAATGAAGCTGTGAACGAACACTTCCGGTTCGGGGATCGGCGCACGTGGATGACTGGGTGGCGAGCTCTCCTTCCAGTCCTTCGAAAGCGTTTTGCGTATTTTGTTATCGAGATTTGTGTCAGGGGCTGTGGAACTGTACCTTTTCTTTTTTTATGTTCATTACAGTTTTAGTGGGTAGTTGAGTTGGTTTATTGAAAGAAGCAGGGGAGGGGGTCATGATAAGTTTAGCATGAAGTCATTTGGGGCCTTGGGAGTATGGGGGTGAACAAGGTTATAAATAGAGACCGAAGGAGAAAGGTAGAGGAGCACGTGAAATGTAACAGTTGCTCAATGTGGGCCACGTCAACAATGGGGGAAGCAGAGGGTTCTTATTGTTGTAGGAAGTGTGAGGAAATCGTCCACTTGAGGATGGTTATTACTCGGTTGAAGGAACGCATTGATAATTTGCAGCAAATAGCACAATGTCAGAAATTTGTAGATAATAGTTGGTTACGGTTGTGGAGTGAGGTTGCTGAGGATATTGAAAGTGGTGACGGTGCAAAGGGGGAAGCAGTGGTGATGGTACAACGGGGGCAGTCAGTGGTCACGGTGATGGTGCAATGAGACGGGCAGTGGTGACGGTGCAACGAGGGTGGGCAGTGGTGACGGTGCAACAGGAGCGGACAGTGCTGACGGTGCAACGGGGGCGGGCAGTGGTGACGGTGCAACGTGGGCGGGCAGTGGTGACGGTGCAACGGGGGCGGGCAGTGGTGACGGTGCAACGGGGGCGGGCAGTGGTGACGGTGCAACGGGGGCCGGCAGTGGTGACGGTGCAACGGGGGTGGGCAGTGGTGACGGCGCAACGGGGGCCGGCAGTGGTGATGGTGCAACGGGGGCAGTCAGTGGTCACGATGGTGCAACGGGGGCGGGCAGTGGTCACGGTGATGGTGCAACGGGGGCGGGCAGTGGTGTATGTGCAGCGGGGGCAGTCAGTGGTGTAGGTGCCGAAATATAAATTGGTAGAAATGAGGTTTGGGAGATATTTTTTGTGGGTGATGAGATTATTAAATATGTAGGTTCTTCATTCTGCAGGAAGGATCGTATATATAGAATTCTGTGCAGTTTTGAACAAGAGTAAGAGTTAGGGACATTGAAGGCAGGGTAAACGATCTTGTATCAGGTCATGGCAGGAAGAAGTTTGTTGTGGTACACCGAGGTGCGAATGATGTAGGGAAAGTTTGCTCAGAGGTTTTGAAAAATAGATACAGGATATTGGGTAAGCGGCTGAAAGCAAAGGGTTGTGAGGTCATGTTCTCTGGGATCCTCCCAAGATTAGGAAACAATATAGAAATTTATGAGCAGAGCAACAGACGTCAACCAATGGCTGGAAGAATAGTGAAGAGGAAAGTTTTACATTTAAGAAGCAGTGGGAATCATTTTGGGGACAAAGGGAATGTTTCTGGAATGATGGGTGCATATTAAATAGAAAGGGGGCAGCAAGGTTTGCAGTGGGAATTGAGGAAGGAATTCAGACTTTTTTTTAGGTCAGAGGAGGGTGCGGAAGTTATTGAGGAAGGAACAGATTAAGTAATTGTGATGAGTAAGGCCAGGCAGGAAAATAGAATTTCAGGAAGGGAAAAGTTAAATATATTCTATACCAATGCGAGAAGTTAAAATAATAAGATGGAAGAGCTTGAGGCCAAAGTAGATTTCGAGGAGTACGATATAGTTGCAGTGAGTAAGACATGGTTTAAGGAGGAGAGTAACTGGAGGACAGAATTAGAAGGCTACAAGGTGTATCGGTGTGATAGGAAGGAGAGAATAGGAGGAGGAGTAGTAATCTGGGTAAAGGACAGCATTGCATCAAGAGAAAGGGGTGACATTAAGGAGGGAATTAATGTTGAGGATTCTGTATGGGTAGAGATTAGAGATTGTAAAAATAGTAAGACACTCATGGGATGCTTTTATAAGGCTCTGTGTGGGAAGGAAGAGGAGGAAGGAGTTGACCATGAATAATTCAAAAGGGCATGTGGTAAGGGAAAAGTGTTGATTTTGGGGGATTTTAATTTGCGAGGGATAGATTGGATCCAGGAACAGGGAAAGGGCAGAGCAGATGAGGATTT
>NC_140964.1:92565286-92567786 GCF_056783735.1 Eptatretus burgeri | reverse complement strand
GGCAGCCATCTGAGTGCAGTGCATGTTTTGATTTATTTCAGGAAGAAGAGGAAAAGAGTAGGAATTAAGATAGAGATATAATCAGACCTAACTATGAGATCCACACAACGCACTTGTCCCGTTTGACCCATTAGACATGAGGGTAAGGTCTAACTGTACGTATATTAATGAAATAACTGTCTGGGGACCACTGCATGATGGATGCCATTGCCTGAGAGGCATGTGGTTTCCAGAACCGCAACACTACCCCCCTCCCTTTTGCTCGACTCGACCCGACTTGTTAAACATTCGTGTGGCATGAAGGTGCAGTCTCCCTCAGTACGCTTTACCTCTGGATCCCTGAGTGCAATATTTCAAATACATGTCCCAAAAATAATAAACCAAGTGCGTTGCGTTTCTAAACTAGCAGACGAATACGGACATCCTTATGCTACATTTCCAAAATTGAACAAACAAACAGGTGGGTCATAGCTATCTACATTTCTAATATTTACATTACTCATGGCCCAGGACCTGTGACTGAAGGAATGAAAACACAGTAAATGAAACATTTGTGGATGAGTGCAGCAACAGGTGATCACGCAGCCTGGTGTATTCCGGGCCCGAAATGGTCTCTTGTTTGTTTGTTTGTTTGTTTGTTTTTCCTGGCTGCTGGAGACAACTCACCCAAAGACGGCAGGCCACTCGCCGTCTCACAGTCCATTTGAACTGGCCTTTGTCAATAAAGATGTCCGGGCTGTGAAAATACAGTCCCCGGTAATGCGGCTGCCTGCATGGCAGTCTCTGCAATCACTTCCACAACAGATGGTCCTGGTGCACATGGCAAGGTTCAGCGATATGGCAAGGCATGAGAAGTGAGGTCAAGGCAAATAAAGGCATGGCAAGGTATGGCAAGTGGAGTCAAAGCAAAGGCATGGTAAATGCAGACCAGGTAAGGTGCAGTCGGTCGGCATATGAAACTGGCCGGCCTCAGTGTGGTCTCGTGGAGTTGTGGAGGGAGTGTGGTGGCATTGGCTGCTCCAAAGATGGGTTCGGTCCTCCCCTACGGTCTCCCCCCACCCCACCCCCACACGATTGCCTATGCCTGTCATTGTCCATACCCACCCCCATTAGGTTGTAACGAACGAATTAGATTGAGTTGTTTTTTATATATGTGTCCCTAACCCTCTTATCGTTTGTGTTCGGCTAACCTGTCCCAACCGTCTATTCCCAATCTCGAAGATCCCTTTATAGAGGATTGAGAAGGTGACAATCAAACCTGTTTAAAGGTCCAATGCAGCCGCAGAATAACTCCCACAGGTCTCAGCATTTCTATAATGAGTCCAGTGGCTTACAACAGTGAAGGGATAGATGGTGTGAAGGGGTACACATATTCTAATCTATCCTATCACTTAATGATCTTGAAACTATCCCCGGGGCATTTCAACATGCTTCTCTCTTTAAACTATCAGTTTTAGCAACCACGATTCCCATCGCCTATGTTGGTGTTCATTATTAATTTGGGCCTGGCCCACAAATTTTCCTCCGTGCTCTCACACAATTTCATGGCTGGGCAGCGTGGCTCCACTGGCAGGTCTGCCAAACTCATTCTTCAGCACTCCCGGGTCGCTGAGGCTGTCTCTGAGCCTACCACCTCCTCACTAACATGGGGACTGCCCTCACTGGCATTTCCTCCTCGATGCCCACATTGCATTTTGGCGCTTCAGGTCCCTTTTCCCTGGGTACCCATGCCCATGACCTCTAACTCCTCGGTTCCTTGGACCCACAGCCTCCTCTGACCGACTACTTCGGTGCCCGGGGTGTCCTCTACTCGATACTCACATTTTATAAGCCACGCTCCCAGCCGGTTAATCATGTCCTGCATCCTGCAAAATGTTTCGTGCCTTCGTTCAACACCAACCACAAAATGGCATCCCTTTATTAATTTGACTCTCCCGCTAACGAATATTACACTAACCCTGGGTTCCCTTGGGTGGGATTCACTCCTCCCCCCAATCATTTGTTCGCACCATACATTCCTCATTCACTCCATATATAATCGGGCCCGCTGACCCGTGTTCAGTCATCATTTTTTTCACACCGAAACTCCACTAACTACGTCCCCCTAACTAACTCATGCTCCCCGTCATCCCTTACTCGAATGCACGTTCCATTTAACTCCATCGCTAAGCTACGTCTCCACTATACGTTCCATGTCTGTCCATGTTTTCAATCACCTCTAATCGCTAACCTAAATTCCCCCTAACTCGTGTTCCGGGCCCACATGGCGGACTGCTCCGAATGCAACCACGGGGCCAGTCTATGTAATGCGAAACCCTTCCCCTAACTAGTGCTCCTTTGCCCGGGTGAGGATGCTCACGACATTCTCGCTGGGCTTTGTCTACTTGTGGCCAGTCTCGGCGAGCCTTACACCTCCAGGGGGATGGTTGGCAGTGCACCCATCACCTGTTAATCGAATTAAATGCTTGCATTGGCTTTCGGGCTATCTCGTACAGGAAGT